>NC_134272.1:65294362-65641862 GCF_031893055.1 Leptodactylus fuscus
TATTAATGGGTCAGTATTGGCACACGGATATCATCTATATGACTTCCATTCTCTTCAATCACAGACTTGACATATGTACACGCATGTACAGTGGTGTCTGTCACTCACTGATTAAGACCACCCACCGGACTCCTAAGACCAGAATGAATTAAAATTTACATGAATAAAATACAAGTTTTAAATAATTATTTGCTACAAGACTATACATCCGTCCTTTCTGCTATATAACATGCTGTCTACACGTTGTACTGCACATGCTATGTACCAGGCTTCCTTTGAATCTTCCTACGTGCTCTCCTTCCCTAGAGATTCACATTTTTTAGGTTAATCCAGCAAGTCCCTGAGATGCCAGTGAGACGGACTAGGTGACCTCTGTTGTACTAACCTCTCCTCCGTCTGAGATGTGTTTTGACTATACTGTCACTGAGCTGTCCCTTCCATGTTGTAAATTGTAGAGCTGGTCTTTCTCAGTGTACAGTCGCTCTATGGCAGGGAGATCGTCCTCTGTGGTTTTATCATTCGGTGTCAAATAAAAAAAAGTGACACATTTTTGAGCGAGGAGAATTTTTATCACAATGCTTTCACAAAATAACTGAGAAAGATTAAGGTGTTCACCGTCTTCAGACTTGGACAAAGAACATAAGAACATAGAATAAAACAGAACACAACCTTTTCAGACTTGGGGAACCCCTGGTGAATAAAAAATTCTCCTCGGGGTACCCTTACCAAATAATTTTTAACAAAACAAAAAAACATTATAAGGATGGAGGTAATGTTACATGAAGTCATGTGGTCATCCTGCTGAGTAGTACGGTCCCCTGGCAGGTATCCAAGGCACCGCTGTTGGGATCTCCATTGGATTACTGTATGAATAAGATCTTTACTAAGATCTTGTAAGCATTTTCCCTATTGCAATTATTCCTGATTTTCATTCAATGGATGGATGGAAATTTTTTTTTTTTTTTTGTAAGATGTTTAGTCTGATGTGTTCTCTGAAAACCCATATGGCCCGCTTGTACTTGTAATGATCATCCCCTTTAGTAGCATGTATATGTTTCTGGAACCTGTAGTACGCTGGGATTGGTAGCAGTCCTGGCAGACAGCGGTGTTATTCCAGGGCTGTAATCCATTTCCCTCACATAATGGAAAACAAGGTCAGCAGGTGAATCAATAGAAGTCTATGTGGCCGGTTATCTGAATGTATGGATCTTGTCTCCGCTGCTCCTCTGATTTATTAGCCTGCATTAGGTCAGTCATGTTGGTTACTGTAGATAGCATCAGCGTTTCCATGTGATGGGAAAATTTCCTGGTTGAAACATTGGTGTTTTCTTTGCTCTTGCCAGGAAAAATTCTTAAAAGTTCAAATACTGGAAAAAAAATCCAGTAAAACATAACTATGGTATAGCTCTAATAATGCTGCTGCGGGCGAATAGCACATGTTCCAGAACCACATGGTTGTACAGTGATGTCTGGTGTTGTACACCATAAAATGCAATGTCTGACGTCTGGTTCCAGTAATAGGTGAGCTTGTAAGGTCACATACAGTTTTCCGATTAAGCCTTGTTTTTAGTTTTCTGTTTTCCAGGGTGTGTGAATCTGGGAGGGTCCGATTGATTCCCTGCTGTGATGTGTTGGGATAGTTGCAAAGAGCAGCTGTGGGCGAAGATAAAGTTACAGCATCAGTACCTTGTCTATAGTGAAATGACAGCTTAGCAGAACACACAACACATTTACTTTCTATGTTACACCTTTCGTTGCCGTGATTTCCTCCAGGCTAGCCTACGCATGAGAATGCAGCAGCGGTTGAGCCCTGTCTATACACTTCTATGTGACTGCCAGAACTCTCTATATTGGCAATGGAGAACCTACAGACCCGATTGTCCTGATCACTGGGATTCCCAATGGTCTGGCCATCAGCCAGCGATCACTTATCCACAGGATAGGTTATAAGGTGGAAAAACTCTTTTACCTTAACTGATGACTGATGCCGTTTGTTTTAGACTCTGTTCACACCTCTGTCAACTTCACTTTTCTCTATTTCATCCTGGGAGCAGATAAAGGAAAATAATGGACTGTCAGATCTGTAATTTACTGGACACCAAAGGTGTCTGATGGATGCCACTAACTCCATCATTTTGACATTGAGAGTAGCGCTGTATATTGTGATTTTCCTGACTTCAAATGGAACGGATTCCCTTGTGTGAACAAAGCCTTGAAAAAGAGACTGGACCATATTTTTTTTTTTAAACGGGGGAAATGAATTATATATATATATATCCTATTAATATTATAAATGTGAAAGTTTGGATGTTTGTGGGTTTGTGTGTTCGGATGTTTGTTAGTCAATCACGCAAAAACCGCTCCACCGATTTGGCTGAAATTTTCCACAAACATAGTTAATACACCCCATTGCGCAATAGGCTACTTTTCGTCACAATAGCGCACATACGTTTTTCCCAGGACTCCCACAAACCCCAAACTCACACCACCATCTCTGCAATCTCACACACTTTGGACCATAGCAAGCCACAAAATTCCTATTGCCCTCTACAGCCTCGCCCCTAACCCCACACAATCACATATACATATACTTTACCACTTTGTCCCTCACCTTAACGATACTCCAGGAGGCTCTCTTTAACACTCCGGAGCAGCCATGTTTGCCAACCCCCACCGCTCTGAAAATCCGCGACACCGCCCACCCATGTCAATACCCCTAGGCGGTCTAATAAATGCAAAAAAAAAAGTTTAAGTAAAAAAATATTAAAAACAAAAAAAAAGGATTAAAAATTCAAATCACCCCCCTTTCCCTAGAACACATATAAAAGTAGTTAAAAACTGTGAAACACATACATGTTAGGTATCCCCGCGTCCAAAATCGCCCGCTCTACAAAGCTATACAAATATTTTTCCTGTTTGGTAAACGCCGTAGCGGGAAAAAAGGTCAAAAGTGCCAAACCACCGTTTTTTCACTCTTTTGATTCTGATAAAAATTTGAATAAAAAGTGATCAAAGCAATAACATTTCCTGAAAATGGTAGAACTACAAAGTACACCCAGTCCCGCAAAAAAAGACGCCCTATACATCCCTGTACACGCACGTATAAAAAAGTTACGGCTGTCGGAATATGGCGACTTTTTTTAAAAAAATTTTTTAACAGTTTTGGATTTGTTTTTAAGGGGTCAAAATGTAATTAAAACCATATAAATTTGGTATCCCCGGAATCGTAACGAAACAAAGAATACAGGGGACATGTCATTTTGGTTGTACAGTGAACGCTGTAAAACCAAAGCCCGTAAGAAAGTCGCAGAAATGCATTTTTTCTTGAAATCCACCCCATTTTGAATTTTTTCCCTGCTTCCCAGTACATTATATAGAATAATTAATGGTGGCATCATGAAGAAAAATTTGTCCCGCAAAAATTAAGACCTCATATGGCTCTGGGAGCGGAGAAATAAAAAAGTTATGGGGTTTAGAATGAGGGGAGTCAAAAACGAAAATCAAAAAATGCCATCGGCGGGAAAGGGTTAACTTCAAATACCTCTGTCCCAAAGTCACTATGTAAAGTTTCTCACAACACCGTATAGCGGCTCAAATACAAAGTAACTTCAACACAAAAGTCTCACGTATTCTCTGAATTACAGCAAAAACAAGATACAAACTTACATTTCATATCCCATCCCTTATACACACTACGAAAACCTTACCCGCGCCTGTATATACCCACTGCTACAATCACCACAGACGAAGTCGCGGGTACCAGCTAGTATATATATATATATATATCACAAATAAATATTGGGAAAACATCAATAAATTATATATATATATATATATATATATATATATATATATATATATATATATATATTAATCAGTAAAATAATTTCTGTCCTACAAAAAAAGCAAACTTATTTGCTTTCAAAATCAAAGTCAGCTTAGTTTTCAGTGCTGAATAATGTATGGAACATTTCAGCCAGAATCCTCACTTAAAATGTAGAAAGGGAATTTGATCTTGACATTTGTCACCAAGTATCTCTTCACAGGCCGCCCAGCTCTAACCCTCTGTGGCTGTAGCAGTTACTTGCAGTTCTCTGTCTGATGAGTAGGAAATTTCCCCCCATTTGTTATGTTGCTAGAAAGATGGAGACATGTCACCTAAGAGGATTAACCGTCTACTCTTCTGGGTATGACCTTGACATTACATAACACTTGTGTCTCTGATCTCCAGCTCTTGTCTCATTCTGCTGCACTGATCTCCAGTACGAAACACCTGCCGTCTCCTCGTGGCATCTGCTCACATTAGATGGAAGCCAGAACGGGGGGCTGCTTTTTGCCAAGGACTCGACTTGTTAATAAGCACCTAAATTATCAAAATAAATACTAAAAACTTTGTTCCGTCTGTTCTTTGCTTTTCGGGGTCAGCCTCTCCAAATACCAATTTTTGTAGTTTTTTTTTCCCCCTTAACAAACAGCCAAAAACAGGCCATAGGTTGTATTAAAACATTTTACCTCTTGAATCTAGGCCGCTCTGATGATCCCCATTGTTCTCAGTTTACTTCCTGCTGCGATCATATTTATTGCTAATGTCAACATGTATGACACATGACCACTGAGGTCAGGGATTGGCTAGTATGGTCACGTGCACAATATACAACCCACAATTGTTGCAGGAAGTAAGGAAAGTGTGACAGGGATTACAGATTGTACAGACAAGTATCATTTTTTTTTATTTAACCCATTCCCTGCTCTTGGCTAAATTTTATTAATCCTATTGTGCGTAATGCTTTGTTTTATTGCTAGAATACAGTGTATTAATGGCTGCTGGTGGCTGGGAAAAAAAAAAAAGTTGCTGCTGTGGTTTTTTATGCTGCAGGATGCCACGTGGGGCCTTAGCCTAAAACTTGCATTGGGACATGATAGTATGCCACAGCCTCGGGCTGCCATCACACATTGGAGCAAAGTGTCTTAGATGCCACAAACTTGCTGGCCTCTACCGTGCTGTGGTCTTACATTAGTATCATGGTGGATGAGATCTAAACGAATGCGTTCCCCATGCTGCGACCAAGGTCATTTTGACACTGTCAGTGTTTTTCATTAGTATTTCTAAGCCCAAACCAGAAGTGGAACCTACATAGAAACAATAATGGAAAACCTGCAGCTCAAAGTGACTTGTTCTGTGGCTTTTAAACCCACAGCATGTCCATTATTGCTGCGGCCGGCGCCACATCGTGTGTCATCTCCTTAATAATTGGATTGTTGGCCTGTAATGCTTCTGCCCACAAAACATCTGACAACATTTTCAGAAGTGGGAGCAGGGGAAGGGGATTCACACATGTTGATCTTTGAAAACCAGCTGCTGGCCTTTCTCATACAGCAAACGCCATAGACAAAAATTCTGTCAGATCCGTCTGCAGGGGAAGAAAATAAGACAACTGTGTGGAGCTTAATATAGCAGAAAGTGATGGAATGTAAGAACACGCTGTGAGTGGAGCCCAGAGAGCGAGTATTTTTAGGTTAGATTAATCAAAAGCCATTCAGGCGGTCAAATAGTCACACAATGAATTTCCATTCTGTAGATTACAGGCTAACCTATGCTGATAATATTGTTTAGCGCTTTTTTATGTGCATATTTTGTTTTTTGTTTTTGTCCAAGTGCTTTTTGTGAAAATGCAGAAAAATCAGACTCAGTCCCGATTCACATCTGCGCATGGGTTTCCGTTTGGGGAATCCGCTTTAGGTCCCTTTGAATCTGCATAAAAACGCTGTTACCTTAGGAAACCCGCGGAACCCTTAGACTATAATGGGGTCCGTGTGGTTTCCATTCGGTTTACACACGAAAAATGCGGAGAGAAAAGTGCTGCATTTTTCATGGGGAGAGGGAACGGGATGGCCCCAACACAGATGTGAACTGGGCCTCATTATATTAAATGGAGCCATTCACACTTTTTTTTTTTTTTTTTTCTCTTCATGGACCAAGGGTCAGTTATATGTACTATTGTTTTTTTTTTCTCTTCTCTTTACTTGTGTTGGCCACAACACAACCAATACCGTGGAAAAAAATGGACTACCCACGAACATCTATATGCTGTCTGTGTCTCATCAGTTTTTCACGGGTTTAAGTATGATGGTTCATGCAAAGATCAAAAATGGAAACGCATTAAGATGTGTGTCTTCCCTAGGACTCACAATGGATTTTAATCACGTGAAGCAGCCTCAAAAAGGGAGCCTACCATCACCAAAGTCTCTTCTAAAACTCTCATGTGCTGTTGTAGGAGAGGTTAGTGTCATTGTGGACGTACTTATGCAATGGAGCTGTTTGGCGCGCCAAGGTCATGCCCGTGTCTGCTTGAGCACCTGTTTTCACGACCACAGGCAAAGACTGGCATTTTGGCTGGTGCAGCCAAGTATCGGCTGCACAGTAAAGCTCTTTTCCATAAAGACTACTGTATACATTGATGTTTTCATTCTGCAGCAATGCACTTGGATAGAAAAAAAGACATGTACAATATGCAACTAACAGCCCCTACAATAACATATAAGTTAAGAAAAAAATATCATCGATAATGTATATGGTTCGGGTCAAAAAGCCCAAGCCTAGGATGGGATCTGATTGGTTTAAATAACTTACCATCTTTTAGGGTGAATTCATATAATGTGGTTAAATAGCAGTCTTTGCAGTGATTTGTGAAAAAAAAAAAACGAATCTTTTTGCTGCGATTTTTGAAAAAATAATTTGGCAAATTGTTATTTGACCCGAAGATGTGAACTCTCCTTTACTCTCCGGGAAGATGCAGTTTCTTGATTTTGTGTGGGTGTCATTTTATAGACAAAGCAGATTAGAAGAGCCCTTGAAATTCACAGATCTCACGTTGAGTGTCAGATTTGATACAAAACAGTAGTTTGTTGTAGAGTTTCTCAGACAGGGTGCTGCAGCTGAGGAGAATTTTTGACAGACGTGAATATATGCTGTACGGGCCTACTATGCTTTTACAATGTAAGGTCCCTTTTACATAGGGCTTAAGGGGTTAATGCAGGACACAGGGAAATGCCAGAATGTGTCAATCTGTCGTCTGTACTTTGGTTGCTTGTACTCCATGCAGTTCCACTATGTTGGTCTGTCCTCCTATCATAGTGGGTCACCTTTAAAATCAATAAAAATGCTTCAAGAAGTTCTCTGGAACTGATATTAATGACCTATCATTAGGATCGGTGAAAATCCTACACTGGCACCCCACCATCAGCCATTTCAAAAAGGATGCATAAGCCAAATGAGAACTGTGACCTCTTGACTGTTTACCAAGCACAGTGCCAAACGTTGTATAGTGGCTGTGTGTGATATTGCAGTTCACTCCATTTCTTTAGGATGGAACTGAGCTGCGAATAGACCACATGACCAATGAATGTCACAGCACTGACTTGTGAAAAGGAAACTGCTCGCCAGATTGCCATCAAAGAACCGATCCATGGGGATGTTGGGTGTTGGACCCTTGTTGATTTCATATGGATGACCTCTCTTTGGAAACACGTTGTGGCCAATATACAGTGCATTCAGTGTCAGAACCTTCCCATGTGCACATCAGCAAATTCTTCCAGTGTATACTTGCAATGGAAATTTTAATTGCAGTCTGCACAGAGCGTTTACTGACTCTGTTTATGCTTTATTTTAACTTTCTTGGTTCAGAAGAATATGTTCATGCTTGGCATAGGCTACAGCCATTGGTGAGGTCCCGGCATCACCATGTTCTGGCTGGCAAAGTCCCAGTGGAAAAACAGTGACAAGCTGAGGTCTAGTGTATGATCCGAGTTTTCCTGAGTTCTATTTGCTTGGAAAAAGGCTCAGGATAATACTTCTCTGTAAGCAAAGAAGAAAGGGGCCAATGCCAGCTTCCCTATGCTTATTCCCAGTCTCTCTTGGCTGCTCTGTAGAAGGGATCTTGTAATGTTACAGTAACCAGTAATGGTCATACTTAAAAGGCAAAGAAGACACCTGAGACTAAGCGACCACTTAGACCATTTACGTGAATCTCATCCAAGCAGAGGTTTTCTGAATGTAAATGGATAAATGTGGACATAAAAATTTCGATCAGTGATCAGTATGATCTGCAGTATGTACGTTACGGGCACGGATTGCTCTGAGAGTACAAGGGAGCTGCTTATGGTTTATTTACCTATAGCATATGTACCCCCAGGGCAGGATATGAGAACCATTATCAGAAAATCCAAGAGATTAATGCTCGAGTGCAGTAAAACACAGAGGGTTGTGTTATGTTCTCCGAAAGGGTATTCAGCTAAAGTACCACTGATACCATCTAAGCATCGGGTCAGACTGCGCTCCTGGCAGTGTCCTTCAAGCTCTGTAAACCCTCACTGTGCATTGGAGGATAGATTCCCTGCATCTCATGACCTGGTTAAGCAGAAGTATGAGACTTTACATTTATCATCTTAGCATGCATTTCTATAATCTGATAATTGACTGTCTGTTTCAAGGATGAATAAACGGAGGATGTTAATAAGATTGCCCCTGGACTTGCTTCAGTGCCAGTGCTTTTATTAAAGGATACCTGAGTTGTCTTGAAAAGTTGAAATATCTGTAGGGTTTTGCTGGGCATTCTGCTCTGACCTGTATAAGCTATAACCTGGTGTCTTACTGTTTTTTTTTTTTTCTGCTGCTAATAGTCACATCATGGCTACAGCACATTTTCATTGGCCTCTGATGTAGGGGCACGAAATATAAGGAGCAGTGTGCTACCCTCCCCTATGGAATATAACTAGTTTGGTTTGTTTACACTGAATTCTGCCAGGAGTAACTGTACAATAGTACTTGCCTAGTAAAAAGACGAGAACTGCAAATTGGCTAGAAGGGAGACACCTAATAGCAGGAGAGGTGTTTTTATTGGACAGAAAGCAGCTACTTTTTAAAGTAAAGTGCATTACATTTTGGTCCAGTCATAGTAGTCACATAAGAAGGTCAGCCGGTCCTTGAGAAATTGATCCAGAATTTGTATGCTGCTGTCCCAACTCTTTACGGGTGAAGAAAAACATAGGATCTGTTGGTTTTCAAGGTGGGCAGGCTATTGCCAGAGGTATCTGGTAGTGGATAACGCTAACACTTAAAGAGGACCTTTCACCACCTGGGGCACATGCGGTTTAATACACCGCTAGAAAGCCGACTGTACACTGAATTCAGTTTCACTTTCTTTGCCCCCGATGAAGAGCTATCAGTGCTGATACCGTAGCTCTTCACTATCAGAAGGGTGTTTCTGATAGTCAGTCAGGAACGCCCTTCCTCACAGTAGCTCCTATAGCGCTGTACTGTGAGAGCGGTGAGGAACACCCCCCTCCCCTCCTGATAGTACGCGTCCATGAGTACTGGAGGGGCGTTCCTCACCGCTCTGCGTCATCACTGGGCGGTAAGCAACACCCCCTCTCACAGTACAGTGCTATAGACGCTGCTGTGAGGAAGGGCGTTCCTGACTGACTGTGAGAAATGCCCTTCTGACAGTGAAGAGCTACGGTACCGGCATCGGGGGCACAGAACGGGAAAGCCGATAGTACGCTGAATTCAGCACACTGTCTGCTTTCTAGCGGTGTATTAAACCACGTGCCCCAGGAGGTGAAAGGTCCTCTTTAAGTGTTAGCGTTAGCTGCTCTCTGCGGCGAAACCGTTCTTTTTTTTTTAACCGGACACAAAGTCCTGCATGTCCGACGTTGTGTCCAGTTAAAAAAAAAAACTGTTTCGCTGCGGAGAGCAGAAGGCGCTCATGGATGGACACTTTGCAAACCCACTCATATGAATGGGTTTGAAAACTGCCTGCGGGTTTTTATCTCCTGTCCAGTTTCTCAGGCAGGAGATGGAAACCTGCAAAACGGAGATCGGGCGCAGGTGTGAACCCGCCCTTATTTGTATTGGTATGAAGCTAGCCTGGCATTGTTGCTTTTGTAGGTGATAGTGTTGGGGCCTCCAGAGTGGGAGCAAATCACCTTGCTTATTGGGGGCAAATGGAGAGCCATTTGCCAGATGCATTTTGTCCCCAACTGGACAGGCTTCAATTGGGATAAAATGCATCTAACAAATGTAGATGTGGAAGCAATTGTCAGGGACAGGGTGTGCTGCTGCTTGTAACGCTCAGGGGACACTTGTATCCTTGGGGCCTCCTCGTATGTGGCTGCTCAGCTGTTGGCAGCGGTAGATACAATTGTGCACTAGTGATGCCAGGAATGTCATAGCATTACTGGCATCACAAAACGTAAACCTAATATTAGCAGTTGATTTTAGTGTAAGCCTGTATTCACACAACAGTAAAAATCAACCATGTAACGGCCATCACACGGCTGTTATTTTTACTTGTTTTCATAAATCATGAAAACGAGTAAAAATAACAGCTGTGTGATGGTCGTTACAAGGTTGATTTTTACTGTTGTGAGAATACAGGCTTACACTAAAATCAATCATAGATTGTAAGCTTTTGCGAGCAGGGCCCTCAGTCCCATTGTGTGAAATGACTTTCTTTGCAATGTATCTGTCTGTATTTGAACCATACAAATTGTACAGCGCTGCGGAATATGTTGGCGCTATATAAATACAATTTATTATTATTATTATTATTATTATATCCCTCCATACACTGAAATATGGGGGCACAATATTAATAGGAGTTTTTCACAGCATTTGTGTAAATGTCACTTGCCACCTGGGTCACGCTGGGTTCACACCAGCGCTTCCACTATCGGGGATTCCCTTTTCGGATGGAAACCACATGGACCCCATTATAGTTTATGCGGTCCGTGGGTTTCCTAAGATAACTGCTTTTTGATGCGGATTAGGTTTCTGCTCGGGGGGTCATCAAGTGGACCCCTTGAACGGAAACCTGAATGTAGATGTGAACCGGGCCTTACTATCATGTAACAGTCATTGTTTACACTTGTATTGGTTGCAAATTATTAGTATTAGTTTAATTTTCATCACACCTTCTAGTCCTACCTGGAGCTGGGTTGACTTTTTATTGTTCTGGCAAAATAATTTTCATGGATAGCAATGAAAAAAAAAAAAGCAAAATTGCAGAGTCTCTTGCGTGGAAGCGTCATGGAGCATTGCTCATAAATAAAACATAGAACATAAGTTTCCCAAAGCCACCAGCTAAGGGTCTTTTTGTGAGGTTGATTGTTTTTGGGTCCTAGCCATAAATATAAAGCGGATGCAGTGAGTATAGTACAATGCTAGATCTGAGATCCGTGTCTAGATATCCTCATGGATAACTGTGGGCTTGTTTCGCTGGTAACCTCATATCTGTTGCTTATTAAACTTGTATTATGTTTATTCACACCCGAGGCTTCTTGGGTGAGGTGTAAAGAAGGCGTGCAGATCAGCCAAGCCTGACAGTATGAAGAATTGCTTATGAGATATAGGTGCACAAATGTGGGAAATGGAACATTTTGGGATGTAAAAACTGCTTGATTTGGGGAGCTTGTGTGTTGTATTGATACACCAGTTTGGTCTTGACATTCTTGCTGTGTAGGAGCATTGGGATATGTTCCTAATCCGCACTATGCATTTTGAGTTTCTTAGAATCCTGGCAACACCTAGGACTATAAAGTGGTAGTCTAATTCCGATTTTTAATCTTGTTACTGCTGCTCCTGGGGATATGAACCTAACAAATGAGTATTTGCCTCTCCCTGGACTTCTGTTTCCCCTGCTGCCTCTGGCAGGTCCATTTGGACCACTGCAGCCAATCACAGGCCTCAGCGGTGACCTCTGAACCAATGGCACATCACAGCAGTCACCTGCCATTTGTGAAGAGGTCACTGCTGAATTCTGTGATTGCCTATAATAGCCCCTCGAATAAACAGGTTGTCATCAATAAGGGGACTTGTAATGGAGCTGCCGCCACTAGGAATGGAAGCCCAGGGAGAGGCAAGTGCTCATTTGTTAGGTTTATATTCCCAGTATCCACAGTATTTAATAATAAAATATAAACTGGACAACCCCTTTAAATTATCTGCCACTGCTGCCAAAATACATTGGTTCAGTCAAGTTTCATCCAAGGCTGGTCTTATGCGACCGTAATGTAAGTCCACAATTGAGGGTTTTCAATTGCGGACTCATTATATTCAGTGCGGCCTCTTGCACCACCGTATATTTTATCCGTGGCGTCCCAGGCCTTCGCACTGAATAGAGCAGGTTCACAAAGGCCGTGAATTTATGGTGCGGCAGGTCACGGGCGTCTGCGGTGTCTGTTGCTGATCAGCAACTTGCGGACCATACAATCAATACGATCGTGTTATCCCGGCCTAAAGTGTATAGAGACCTCACCATGATCACATCATGTATAATTGTTCTTTCTCTTGAGCATACACCGCACTGGCTGTATACATTTCTTGTTAAGATATTTTACTTTTAGTTTCAGGGTTAGGCTACGTTCACATCTGCGCCAGGTTCTGTGTATAAATGCTGTTTTAGCAGTCCATCTCTCTTTTGTTTCGATCCCCCTGAAGAACCGAACAATGGAGAGCCATTGCTAATGCAAAATCTTGTCTTCTTTGTATTGACATTCTAAAGTAATATTTTATTAGTAGCCATTTTTCCTTCAGTTTCATTTATTGTTTGATTCTATTCTTTTCATTTGAAGTGGCATTTACTGTCTTTTGTGGCTTTGTGGGTGAAAAAGAAACCGTACTCCAAGACAAGGAAGTGTAAATCTTAACTCTAGTGATCAAAGACTAGTGTAAGCCACAGGCGATACTGATAAGTTGTTATTTTTGTATGACTTCCGTCTCCAGAAAGCTGACAAAATGATTAACACGGTAACACAATTAAACTATTGCTTCATGCACACGACAAGCATCTTCCGTTTTTTTAACATTGTTTTTAACAGGCAACTTGACTGCGTGAAACTGGATGTGAATAGGACCTGCTCTAAAAATATCAGGATAAAAAAATCTGCATCTGGCCCGACGGGACCTGCCATTTTTTCGCACTTGAAAAAGAGCCAGTTGAGGCTCAAAACGCGTTGTGCTGTGCTGATTTACTTCAATAAACGGTTTTCTATCTTGGATATTCGTTCTGTTATCTTCTTGTTGTGCCAGTGAGCGCGGTTCGTCCGATCAGGACCATTGGTCCTCCTTGTTTTTGTCCAGTTTTCCTCCGGATATCCGGTGTTGGGACCGAACTGCTGCCACTCTCGTCATTAACACGCTATTTTAAAGGTTGTGAGATCATAACCCTATAAGGTGAGAGGCTACCTGGTCATAATCAATATTACATTACTGTGGACTCATTTTGTGCCTCTTTAATACTACACTTAGTGCGCTCGGTGTCCCCTCTCTTCTCTTTTTCTAAAAATATCAGGATGGAACGGAAAGATGGGAAAGCCCTCGGATTGCACATTCTGAGGCCTAAAAGACTGTCATTGTCATATTTCAGCATGTACCGTCATATACATACAACAAGAACTAGGCCGAGGTTTTGGTGCCTAGAATAGTTTTCAAACCTACGTTTGGTTTAGGGCTCATTCACATGACAAGGTTCATTGGCCATGTGCTAGCCGTTGTATGAACAACCAGCACTGGCCCCATAGACTTTAATGGATCTATTCACATGTTGCTGTAACAGTCCGTGTGAACGATCTGAGAAACAATAGAGTTTGCTATTTCTGGGGCAGAGTTCATGGATCTCTCAATAGACTCATGACCATGAGGGATCTGTGAAATCGGATTAACCCTTGGGTATGTACTCAGGCGTGAAAAAAAAATTATTTTTTTTAATCAGCTGAGTGCAGAGCTGTGTCATGTGAATGTAGCCCTAGAAAGGTCAGTTTCCTATGGAGAGTTGGAACAGGGCGTAAGAGATACGCTTAGTGTATGACCACTAGAATCCTTATGGATTCTGTATTGCCTCCAACAATTTTGCCATTTTTTTTTTCTTAAAGGGATGTCCACTGGGCAATGTAATAAATTTTTTATTTATTAATTCCTTGCTTTTGAGCAGCAGTATTCTCCTCACTCCTCCTGTTCACGTGTGTCCCACACTGGTCTATGTATTTTGGTCGCTCTTGGCACACACAGGATGACCATTCAGCCTAATCCCTGGCTGCAGTGGTGATCTGCCTTAGTCAGTGACTGAGTGAGTAGATTTTCCTACGTGTTAGGGTAAGTTCACACAGGGTTTTTTGGACTGGAACTTGAAGTGGAGGCCGCCTCAGGTTCCGGTCCAAAAAACGGGTAGCTGCGACTGGATGTCAGTGCAGTCACCGGCATCCAGTCGCGCACTCCGCTCCTGATTAGGCCCAAATGAATGAGCCTAGTTGGGATTGAGTGTCTTCAGGCCAATGTCGCGAGGCGAATCTGCCTGAAAGAATGAGCATGTCGCTTCTTTTTCTGGGAGCTGGTACGATTTCAATGGGAGCCGTCTTTTTGGTCAGGATTTTGAGGCCTATACGGCCTCAAACTCTTGACCAAAAACCTTGTGTGAACTTATCCTAAAATGAACCAGGAAGTGAAGATCAGCGGGGAGAACTCACTGGGAGTTGTGGTGATCGGGGACTGACTATTTAACCCATTCTGAACATATTGCCAAATAATTTCCTTGCCAGATGAGCCTTTTCAATACTTGTCAATAAAACATATTTCAACAGATTTATTTGTAAATTTCCAGTTTTAAAGCTGTTTTATTAAACTATGGGTGTCAGACATCACCCCTTCATATCATTCATGACTGACTGGGGCCACACAGACTTTAGTCATTCCAGTCCATGAAAAGACAGCATTGGACATTGACTATACACAAGGATATGTGCACAAGGTCATTGTACTAGCCGTGTTTTCATTCCTATGGCCTCATACATATGACCGCACATTATCACAGGGATGTGAGCCGGAGTGGTAAGATTCAGGACGGGTCCTTTTCCTGTCTGTTGTGTGACCCAGGCTCACTGAATTAAATTAGAGGATCTGTGGAGGCCCCGTGCTATTATGTAACATTAGTAATTGGGGCTATAGTAATACAAGTCTGTTTGCAGCCCAACATGTAAGGACCAGGGTATAATAGTATTGGGACCTTCTTGCTGGTTGTTCTGCTCTTGTGCGATGGCTGATGGTTCATATGGAGCAGTAGAGACCTGCTTGTGCCTGTGTATGTGAGCAGGAATTTCATATTTCTAGACAGTAGTTTGGCCATCGCTGCTCCTTGCAGATGACAGCGTGTGATATTCCCCAGTGTTTCCAGGGACTTCCTAGGATAATCTCATTTGTTGAACTCTGTTTTCCCATACTTTATTGTAATTAGGTCACTTTGACTTCCTGACCCCTCTGTCCTCAAATAAAAGCAGATGATTTGTTTGTGGGGTGGGTCAGAGATCACCAAGACAGCTGCAGTAGACCAGTGCGAGGGAGTCTTCTTGGATAGAAACTTGTATAATCAGCAGAATAAGGTTTTTACTCATCTCTGGCTGTTTCAAAGAGAGAAAATCCTTTTGCATTGTTTTACTTATATGTGATTCCGTGTCTGATTCAACCCTATCGCCTGGAAACCTTTAGGTTCAATTCACACGACTGTAAGACGTCCATTTTACAGTCTCAAATCCTGTCCTAGCTGCAGGTCTGGCAGCATAGGGATCTATGACGCTGTAGGTTCTGGTCAGTAGACCCACAGGCAGAATGGATTATGTGTATAATATGGATATCTGAGTCCAGAGACACGCTGAACAAAATCGTCATGGGTTAGCCGCCATGTTTAAAGATATTGTTAATATAGCACCATTAATTCTATGGTGCTGTAGATTTGTGAGGGGGGTTCACCTACATAGTACAAGCCGGAAAGAGGTTACAATGTAGAGTTGCACATCCCACTCACATGCTGCATTAAAATCCTGCAGAGCATGCCCACAAAATGTCAAAGATTACCTGGGTCTTATCCTTGACTTCATCCTTTGTATTGTAAAAGGAGGTAGATCTGCAAGTCACATGGAAAAACATCTATTTGTGCATGGTTTTTTGCCCCGTGACATGACAGAGGAAATTCTGCTGAATTTTTAACATTTTGCTTTGCTATGTATCCAACAGTTTTGGCCTCATTGACATCCATGTGATGGCTGTATACTTGTAGGCAAATGGATAGCACCAGGGGAAGCTTGGAAACCAATGTGTTTTTTGGGGAAACCGTCCCATACTCATGCAGACACACATGTACAATTCCTTCTTAAACTAGAGCACCATATCCGCTTCTAACAAGGGAACATTTACATAAGTCATATGCTTTCTCCTTCTTGACAGGCTGACAGAAGTGGCCTTTCATTTTTTTTTTATGGTTCAATCACATTTTATTGAGTAGTGCTTAGAGTACAAAGCAAGTGAAATAGGTTGTCATGTTGGACATTTGTCTGTATTCACACTTAGTTGCGCTGCAGTATTATATCTTAAGCATGCAACAAAAGAAACAAGTGGCCGTACAACAGCTAAGATGGATAAACAAACAGGAAAGCCTTGTGTGCTCTGCAGAGCCGTATGAACGTAACCCTGGTCAGGAATCTTAAAGAGAACGGAAAAAGAAAAGCAAGGAGGAAAATAAGAATATGAAAAGCAGGAGGGCAGAGGTGGGTGAAGGGTGGGGGGCAGGGATGGGATTGGGGTGTGTAAGGGCAGGGTGGATATCTGAGGGAGTCTCCAGGTTCCACTAATGTACCCAAGCTCTTTCATTTTATTTTAATATTGTAATAATTTAGATGGAAAGTCTTCAGTTTGTATCTTTCATTCTGTCACTTTGTCTTTTGTTCTGACTCTCTTTCAGATCAGAACAGTCTGTAAATCAGCAGTGTGAACGTGGCCTTAAATAGTAGTTGTTTGGCATCTGGTTGTCTCGATTGTACTGGATTAATCCTTATGAATTCAGTGCACTATGGGAGCAGTATATGGGGATATGTATCAGTAGTGTTGTGGTTGCAGAAAATATATTTTATTATCTACCTCAATGGCTACTTGGGAAGCTGGCCAGTATCTAGATCCATTTACTCAGGCAATGAAGCTTTCAGCAAAGTTGCTTGTATAGTTCCACTTTTTGGCCATCACTTCTTGCTGACGTTCTTTGCACCCCATTTTAAGAGACTGGCAGATCTCTGACACTATTAGAATCTCTTTAGGGTAATCGCACATCAATGTCAGCCAGTGGTTGCAGGAATATTTGGGCAGAAATAGAGGCGAATTTCTGCAATATTGCAGTGATGGGGAAGCGGATAAGGGCATTAAGGCATTGAGGGGACTCTGGATGGTTACGGAGAGACATGGTGCATTAGTATAGGAGGGTATTGCTATAGGTTCGGAATAGGCCCCTGTCACAGCAATTGGGACCGCAAGGATATGTGTATGGATATGGAGTATTGTAATTACCGTATTATTTGTATCTTGTTTTCGATTGGAATCCAGCCGGCAGATCACATGAACAGGGTATATAGGGATTGTGGAGTTTATTCATTCTGCTACATACCGTACTATTATTAAGTATATTTAGCATATTGATTGCTCCGTATGATATTTAGAGCGTTTGCACATTTAGAACGATGGCCTCTCTATTTTTCTGCCCAGATTTATGGGATAAATGAGAAATCCAGAGATTTTTATTAGGAGTGAAAATTGGTGAATGTTCCAGAGAAGCGGGAGAAACTCCAGCTGGGCTGTGGGCCATCTCTCTTTGCTCAGTGATGTAACACAGGAGTCTTGGAAGAATCGTACAGAATTGCCTGTAGGATTTTTTGATAATCTGAAATCTTGGAAATGGGCATCATGAGGGCGTGACTGGTCACTGTATCCACACATCAATGAATGTGTGACCTGGAGTCTTGTATGTGCTAGTTCTTAAAGGAACACTAAATGTAGAAGTGAATGATAAAACTAAAGAAGAAGAATAGTGGTCCCAATGATCCGTTTCATGTTCTGCTGATAGCGGGATAGGAGAGGGGGCTTCACAAATAGAGCAGGACTTTTCTCCTACCACAGATAGGACAGATCGGGGAGCCTCCTACTTCAGCCAGTTGTCTTACAGCCTGACAAATTGAGGAGGAGAAGAGAATGAGTTGGTTGAACATGCCAAAATTTCTTTGTATTTTTCAGTTTTAATTGTAATGGGTCACAAAACAGGAACAAAGGAAAGGAGGAGATTAAACAAATTGTCTGAGACTCACCGATGACCTATCCACAAGTTAGGTCCTCAGTATCAGAATGGTCGGGGCCAATACGATCAGCTGTTGGAAGCCTTATACAGCTGGGAACAGCCCTGTTATATTCAAGTCAATGTGAGCAGAGCTCCAGTTCCCCAATGCTATCACTACCATGTACAGAGATGGAAATTTTATTCTGTTTTATACTCCGTACACTGTATTGGTGGTGCCAGGGAGCTGCAGATTTTCTCCCATTCATTTCAATAGGAGCAGAGCTAGTATTACTTTGCCAAATCCAAATAGATACTGACTGATCTGATACTGATGTCCTATCTATCTTGCCTCAAAGCCTAAAGCCCCATGTAGCGGGCTGCAGGAAAAATCAAGGCAACGCATTTCTGTTTTTCCCGCGTCACTTTTCACAGAAAGCCCGCAGACTTTCTGCTTTCATTATACCAATAGGGAAAAGGCCATTGTTTCCGTAGGTATAATTGACATGCCGCGATTTCCAAAACTGCAACGGTTTTGGAAATCGCAGCGTGTCCAATGTGCTTATTTTTCTAGTGAATCCAAATCTGATTTTTTTATTTATTTATTTTTTAATTTTCTTCGTTTCCACCAAGGCCAAAAGACGGCATTTACACCATTTGGGGCCCCGGTCTAAAGGTGATGTTTTTTTTTTTTTTTTTTTTCATCACTGATGTCCATATAGCTGACATAATTACTTGAAAAATGTTAAGATTGGTGTAATTGGAGGTGTCAGAATTCCAGTAAGAAGACTCTGCAGATCTGTAAGAACAGTGCATGCAAACTGAGGTAGGAAAATTAGGTGTAAATGGAATTATTGATCCGTGGACATTGTTATGGTGAATGAATGTGCACTTCAAATAGAGGTGGGGTATATGCAAACCGCAGTTACTGACATATTATTGCAAAAACCTTCATAAATTCCTTGTGATCTGTACACAGATATAAAACCTCCGCACCATCTCAGTGCTTGTTCTCGCTCCCATCACTTCCCGCGCAGGCTCTTGTTTTCTCCCCCTCTCTGCATCATTTTGCTGCCTCTCTCTGTCTTTCCTCTTCTCCCTCTGCATCCTTTATTCCTCCTCCACTTTCTGCTTATACCCTCCTTTTATTTTATAATCTGCTACCAGCTGTCAGAGATACGGTGCCAAACACACCCATTTGCAGCATACCTGTCACACTGCCAACATTTATAGGACATTCTCTCTGTCAAAGGGATAGTTCCAAGTGTTTTCTCTCCTTTGTACTGTGAATCGTGTCTTGGAGAAGTTGGAACGCCAAATTCCTAAGTTATTAACACGTGTCGGTCGCTTGTGTCCCTGTATTTATGTATTACAATCAAGTGCTGTGGATAATTATCCTAGTCTTATAAACCTATACCTTATAGTACTTGCCCTGATATAAGCAACATTCGACAAGGGGCGAAGAGTCGTGGACCTAAACCTTGTCAACTCCACACAATAGAGCTATGTAGGGGATGGCAAAGTGCACAGTATATAATGTAAAGATTTCAGAGATTTAGCTCCATTCCAGGCTTCCATGTATTGTTGACTTGATGGTGACCAAATGTCAGAGAACTCCCGACGGCAGTCTCAGAATTCTTCATGCAAATAAACCCTGGAAGTCACAACAGTTTAATTGTTTCCTTGTGCTCACAATAAAATTCCAAAGCCTCGCTTAGTGATGTGAATTAGAGATGTTCTCAAATGAAAGCATTCACCCCAGGAATGTACGTCGGCATAATTAGGGCCTAAATACAGCTTTGCGCTAGAAGGATCTAACAAGGCCTAAATCACTCAGCGATAAATATCATATGTATTTATACCGGTGCCAACAAATGCAATGCAGACAAAATCAATACGCACCTGTGCGGCTGAGCTTTGACAACTGCGCGGTCTGCCGCTGACCCTTCTTGCATTAAAATAAGAGGGGCTTTACAGGACTTTATTGATGACCTACCCTTAGAAGAGGAAATGGTGCTCTAAGCTGCTGATCTGTGGGGGTCCTGGGTCTCTGACATCCACCGATCCAATATTGATGACCTACCCTTAGAAGAGGAAGTGGTGCTCTAAGCTACTGATCTGTGGGGGTCCTGGGTCTCAGACGTCCACCGATCCAATATTGATGACCTACCCTTAGAAGAGGAAGTGGTGCTCTATGCTGCTTATCTGTGGGGGTCCTTGGTCTCAGACGTCCACCGATCCAATATTGATGATCTACCCTTAGAAGATGAAGTGGTGCTCTAAGCTGCTGATCTGTCTGGGTCCTGGGTCTCTGACGTCCACCGATCCAATATTGATGGCCTACCCTTAGAAGATGAAGTGGTGCTCTAAGCTACTGATCTGTGGGGGTCCTGGGTCTCTGACGTCCACTGATCCAATATTGATGACCTACCCTTAGAAGAGGAAGTGGTGCTCTATGCTGCTTATCTGTGGGGGTCCTTGGTCTCAGACATCCATTTTCAGCTGGGGAACCAGGGCTGTGGAGTCAGAGGTTCGGTACTAATTTTGGGTGGAGTTGGAATAAAGTTACTGACTCAAAAAAAAAAATCTTTATAATTAGTTCAATCGTGTTTTTTAATGAATTTAAAGAATTTTACTACTTCTCACTGACCATGGTTATCAGCCATTTATGATGAATTTGGAGTCAGGCTATGGAAAAATAGAAGAGTCTGAGTCTGTGGTTTGGCCTACCAACTCCACAGCCCTGTGTGGAAGAGCTGAAGGGCAGCACCAACTTTGGGGGGGAGGCTCCTGCTGCAGGAAGGGAGGGGGCATGGCTGAATCCCTGGGACACGTATAGCACCATTTGTTATATAGTTCTTATTTTTAATTGCAATTTGAGAGAAATTGGGATAAAACCAATGGAGGATATTTTTTTTAGGTTTTTGAGCATTTTCTATTAGTATAATGTAGATCTTAGATCATACGTGTACACACAGAAACACTGGCAACTTATTTATTTCACCGAGAGGCCACATGTAACAAAGGATCTGTTGATAGCGCTATGACACCCAGTTTTACTACAGATCAGTGCACTGAATTCAGCGCACTGTCTGCTGTCTAGTGATATATAAAACCGCATGTGCCCGAGGACGTGAAAGGACCTTTTAAAGCTGCACCTTTGTTACTACAGTATTTCTAGCCTTACCCTTGTACTTGGTAAAGCTTATTAATCAGATATTAATTTTGTGTGTTACATAAGGTGCTCCATCTGAGTTTGAGCCCTTTACTTTATTTGCAGTTTTAGGAGATCCAGATATGAATAAGAACAGAAACTGCACGTGTTTATTACCTTTGGAGTGTATGGGTGGGAGTTAAGCGATTTGCTATGTTTCTCCTGAGCCTGGTGGCAGCATCTGATCTGTTATCCAGTAGACCCTGTCATAATACTACAAAAGCTGCCGTACGCCTGGTATTCATTGTGCAGAACAAGCCGTGTGTAAACCAATCATGTGTTTCTAGAGCAGTTTGCAGAGCCTGGTGTGTATGTATTACAGCAGCCGCCTGTGCCGTACGCTGCTGCGTCTCTGCTTTGCTGCTTTGTCACCCAGCAAATGATTAAATCAACAAGGCCCACTGCCCGGCCACTGGAAATGACTAGACATTGTGCAGTTCTGATATTCCTCTAATTCAGTAAATCTTTTGAGAACATTATAAACGATGTATGTACAATGTGTGTGTAGGAACATATGCGCAATACTTTCATTATTCTCAGTGCATTTAACCTGGCTAGATGGCATGTACAGATCTGTTTTCACATTCCCCTTGAAATCACAATTCTGGAGCAGCTATTCTTAAAGGTTCACTATTACCAGAACCCGGCATATCCGCTCAGATAAGGCAGCGTCACCTGACTCTATCGGTGTTTTCCCCTTGTGAATAGATTCCTCCATTGCTAATGTTGCAGTTTTTGTTAATATACAAAAACTGTGATATCTTAAAATGAAGGGACCGATTCACAAGGGGAAAACAGGTTGGGTCATCTGGATCAAACAGTGTTATCTCCTTGTGAATCGGCGACTCTGTTTTTGAGCTCCTTGGTGCATATAGACAAATACTGCAATATCTCAGCCACAGAGGCCCAGCTTCACAAGAGGATCACACAATTTGATTCAGGTAACCCTAATCTTATCTGCATGGCTGGGTTGATATGTGGAGTTCTGCTGACACTCTGTTGTGCTGTTCCTCTGTTATTCCTCCTAGAAATTTATGGATAAATGTCCACCTGGGTGTTACATGTGAGGCCGTGTCTCTGTTCACTCTAATGCCCCTTGTATACGACTATATCTGGGCCGCTGTCTGGGAGCGAACTACATGGGCGGCACACGGATATTATTATAGTCCTGGCCGTGTTTCTGCGGCCACATTCATTCAATGAAGCATGGCCGCAAAACCGGACAGGAATATGACCTGCCCCGAGTTTTGAAGCCCAGATTGTTGACCCGACACTAAGGGAGCCTTCACACGATGTAACGCTGCGCTTATTCTGATTGTAAAAAGACGTTCAGAATGAGCGCGTAAAAAGAAGCTCCCATTGACTTGAATGGGAGCCGGCATACGTGCGCTCCCCATTGAAATCAATGGGAGGCTTTTTTCCCTATGCTTTCAATGTATTACGCGCGTATAACATTGAAACCAATAGGGAAAAAAGCAGCCCATTCATTTCAATGGGGAGCACACGTATGCCGGCTCCCATTCAAGTCAATGGGAGCTGCTTTTTACGCGCTCATTCTGAACGTGTTTTTACGATCAGAATGAGCGCAGTGTTACATAGTGTGAAGGCTCCCTTATAGTGAATGGAAAACCCAGATAGCATACTGACCTAGCACCAGTCGGTGCAGACCCCTTTGACAAGAAGAATAGTCACACCCAGCTGTCAATGTATTCATAAGGGAAAGTTCATAGGCAATAGAATAATTTACTACATCAGACTTGACCGGAGAGGCCACACAGTTTTTAGTGGTTCAGAACTGAGTCAGGAATTTCTAATGACCCTCCAAGTCTTCTAGAAGCTGTTCTAGATAACAATGTGTGATGGAATTGCTAATTCAGCAATTGTTATATTTATGATGGCTGCCTAAGTAGGGTTGAGCCTATACTTGGTCTATACACAACAGCTGCAATACCAACTGTTGCTTGAGAGAGACAGTCCTAAGGAACACATGACTGATGTCAGACATCCAAAATATATGGAGGAAAGGGGTGTTTACTAGTCTGCATACCCCAATGCCTCAGGAAGCATTGGTCATGTTGGTCACCACTTTGTGTCAATGACATACACATAATAGCATGGCATATATGATATAAATCTATCTATCTATCTATCTATCTATCTATCTATCTATCTATCTATCTGACTATCTATCTGTCTATCTGTCTGTCTATCTATCTATCTATCTATCTCCTATCTATCTATCTATCTATCTATCTATCTATCTATCATGAGCAGACACAATGTTATCTATTGTATGTTATGTATTAATATATTCCGTTTTATTCGTGTCAGTGTGACATTGGTGACCCAACCTGTCATGGGCTTGAGGGTCTTTGTGGGCCCCTGTGTCTTAGTGATCCCTATCACTCCCAGCTCTCGAGTCCCTGTTTCCATGTTCATCCATATTAATGTTCTTTTAAGCCTGTGAACATGTCATATACTAGCTACATTATCCCTCACTGCTATCACTAGTCATCTGATATGTTGTATTCTCAGGCCTATATGTATTATAACATGTGTTCCTCTGTTTTCTGTATGACACAGGCACTGATGGGATCCATGGTTCATAATGAGAGTAATGAAGCGATGGCGGCATCGATCTGTTGTGCCCATACTCCTGCATGCGTTTCCTGACTAATTATTTATTAATGTGCTGGGATGTTTACGAGATTGATGGGAAGGGGAAAAAACTAAAACCCATAGTATGTCTGCCATTAGGAATTTCGGCTATTTGTGGCTGTGTGAAATGGCAGGCAGGCTTTTCATTTAGGAGAAGACTGTATCAGCCTGTGGCTGTTTGGCTATAGATCTATGCTTGAAATGAATCCAAGAGACCCTTCATAAAGGCTCCACTGTGTCAGATATTACTTAAGAGAAAGCAGATTTCTTTTGCCCAGGACTTCTATAAATGACACGTTCTTTCATCTTTAATAAAGTGGGGATATTTTTGGGAATGGGCTTTGCATTCAAATGATCCCCAGCAACAAAATATTAGGTTGTTATTGTGTTTATAATTTTATTTCAGTGATATGGGCCCTTGTAATTCTCATATATAAAGTGAAACCTCCCCGAAGACCACCTATTTGAGAAGACTAACTCCTTATTCAGACCATATTTTCAGTTCTTCCATATACAATGAAACGTCCATGAAATTCCCGCACTAAATTGTGTAAAAAGTGGGGGGATGGTTTTCTAAAGGAACCTGACCAGTTTGTCTAATATATGGTGGAACTGATTATTTGTTATCTTGTAACAAGAAACCTAGTCTGAAGATACTGAGGTCTTCTTAAAGGAGATGGCCTGTATGGGGGTGTTCACACTACCATTGGTGTCCGTGGCTATTGTCCGTACAAGACTTTGGCAATGGACATTAGCTGGTCTATTTGCAATTGCCATTCATTTCAGTGGGATTTTATCCTGTGTCTGATTGTGTCCTATAGTGTCCATTTACAACCATGTCAGTTTTTTCAAGCAGACAAAAAAATCCTACATGCAGGACAGTAAGTGTCTATTATTTTTTTTTTTTTTAACATTGAGGTCTATGGGCGACGGACATATTACAGACAGTAAATGATAGCCATCAGTTTGTGTCCGTTATGATAGGTGTTTTTTTTTTTTTTTGCGGACACCAACGGTAGTGTGAACCCTACCTATATATAATATATAGAGATGAGTGAGTACTATTTGAAACGGCCGTTTCGAATAGCACGCACCCATAGGAATGAATGCATGCAGGCTATGCCGGCGGCCAGACGCTTAACCCCCTGCGTGCCGGCCGCTTCCATTCATTCCTATGGGTGCGTGCTATTCGAAACGGGAGTTTCAAATAGTACTCGCTCATCTCTAGAATATACAGTGGGACTGAAAATCTGTTAAAGGAAATCTAGTCTGAATGAGGGGTGATCTTTTGGAGAGGTTTCATTGTTCTGTGCATCCTGGCTATGAGCCTGGAGAAGATTACTTTTCAGTGCAGTTTTGGCTGGTTGTGCTAAATAGGATTCTCTGTTTGTAAAGTGCCAGTATGTACATATAACCCACATTTTTGTAACCCGCATTATTGTAAATACATTTAGCTGTTTGCGTAGCTTTTGTTTGCCATGCTCTTTTATATTAGAGCAGTGTTGTTTATTGAATAGGTGTATGAAACCTGTGGCCCCTGACAGCTCTACAGGTCAGGCCCAGTTCACATCTGCATTCGGGCCATTCCATTCCCCTATCTGTATGAGAGCAGCTGTGATGGAGGGAGAGAAGCTGAGATCTGTGATACAAATTTCATGTGATTCGGAGCAGGATTTTTCAATAAAAAATAGAATAAATTTAGACGACTTGTAGAAGAGGTGGCGAGAGTCCTGATCCGCCTAATGAGGAGTTATATAATCCTTATTGTCAGCACTTCATGTACTGGATACCAATAATGTCTTATTAGGAACTGGAAAACCCCTTTATGTTTACAGGACAGACCATGAAGTCTGCATTGTACTAGTACTTCTCCTACTGCCCTGGAAAAAGCGTTATAAATACCGCTAACTACGGAAGGTGAATGGCATGAATATTTATTGACTTAAAAGGATCCTATCATTGGATACCCTTTATTTCTGACGGACACGTAGGAATAGCATTAAGAAAGGCTATTCTTCTCCTACCTTTATATGTCTTCTCCGCACCGCCGTTCGGTAGAAATCCCAGTTTTCATCTTTATGCAAATGAGTTCACTCACAGCACTGGGGGCGGGCCCCAGTGCTCAAACAGCACTGGGGGCGTCCCCAATGCTGCAAGAGAACTCTCCAGTGACTCCTCCATCTTCTTTTGGAACACCCTGTCCCTGTGTCTTCTTCCATCCTGGGTTTCAATCTTCTAGGCCTCGGTCAGAGCTGACTAAGCATGCCTGGGCCACAAGAAAATGGCCACCTGCTCAGTAAGCAGTGTAGGCGTCGATTTTCTTGTGGTCCGTGATGCGTAGTCGGCTCTGACTGAGGCCCGAGGCCTAGAAGATTGAAACCCAGGACGGAAGAAGACACAGGGAGAGGGCGTTCCAGAAGAAGATGGAGGCGTCGCTGGAGAGTTCTCCCGCAGCAATGGGGACGCCCCCAGTGCTGCGAGAGAACTCATTTGCATACAGAAGAAAACCCGGATTTCTAGCGAACGGCAGCCCTGAGAAGACATCTAAAGGTAGGAGATGAATAGCCTTTCTTAAGGCTTTTCCTACATGTCAGTCAGAAATAAAGGGTATCCAATGATAGGATCCCTTTAAGCCAATAAATATTCATGCCGTTAACCTTCTGTAGTTAGCGGTATTTATAACGCTTTTTCCAGGGCAGTAGGAGAAGTACTAGTACAATGCAGACTTCATGGTCTGTCCTGTAAACATAAAGGGGTTTTCCAGTTCCTAATAAGACATTATTGGTATCCAGTACATGAAGTGCTGACAATGGGGATTATATAACTCCTCATTAGGCGGATCTCTGGGACCATGCCTACAGAGACCAGCGCCTTGTTATATGTCCTTTAGGTCCTGCACAATGTGTGGTGTGTACTTGTAAACGGAGAAGCCCCTAAACTGATTTTAATTAGCGAGTGCTTTGAATCTACAAAAGAAATCTATTTGTATTCATGTGTAAAAAAAAAAAGGATTAAAAAAAAAAAAGCTTTTTATGGGTAAATCAAGAAAATAATTGCAATTCTCAATACTGGGGTTTTTCAGGGACAAATCTATTTAGCTGAAAAGTACAGTCGACCCCTGAAATTCTTAACGAATGTTGTTGGAAATTGAAAGAATATGAAAGACTAAAAATTTGCAATGCGTGTTATTGGAAAGAATTGTATGGGATCATCCGGTGCGTAAAGTAGATAACAAGCCTCTATTATTGAATGTTAGATGTTTCCATGTTTATTCTATTACTAAATATTACAAAGTTTTGGAGTCTTAAAATTGGAGTGAAAGTTCGGCTTATTGTAGGGTGACACTGCGGTATTGAAAGCGATATGAATTCTGTATGGATATGAATATGGAGCTGCAGATGTGTTTTTTTTCCCTTTGTCATCATGCACACAGACAATTAGATCTATAGTTCGCAGCCTGCGGCTATACTGTTTGTGCTCGGCCTTCTTGCTGATTTGGCTGTGTAATAGTAAGGTATGCGGGTATTTGTCTACGATGGTGTCGGCATATGTTACTCGGAGAGTTCAAGTTCAGACAGCACATCTAGTGCCTTGAAATAATGGAAGTAAGATGTGATAACCGCATCAAATGTCTCTTTTCTTCCTCTTTCTTTTATTTCTGTCAACGTTACGAAACCATGACGCACAGATGAATTAGAACAAGTGCATGGAGATGTATAGATTTCCTTGTGTGGGTGTGTTTGTGTGCGGCTTGTGTATCTGCTTTTTGTTAAATAGCTACTTTAAGGAACACTAAAGCTACAAAATATTATGATACAGGTAAATTGGAGATTTGCCCCCACTCTTTGCTGGTTTACGGGATTTTTTTGTGTGTGTTCTTAAAGGAGACAATCTTTTGGGAATCCTACAGGGAAGACAGAGATAGGAGCTTATGTATATGGCCGCTTGGTATGACTGATGTCCAGGTGGATCACAAACTACATGCAAACTTTTTGACACTTATGAGACGTTCTATTTTGGTCCGTTTTGTGGACCATGGATGCCCATTAAAGTCTATATGACCACAGAGAGCACACAGATCTGTGTCATCTGTGTGCTTTTGTTTTTGACTGACGCGACGACACTGAAAAGTATAGAAAAGAAAAAAACCTGTGTAGCACACATTCCAAAAACTAGCAGGATTGTGGGCGATCTGTGATTTAAAGGGGTTGTCTATCTTTGTAATATTGATATCCTATTCTTAGGCTAGGTCATCAATATTTGTTCTGTGTCCGACAGCAGACACCCCCACAGATCAGTTGTTTTAGGACAGCACGGTTCCCGGTAATGTTTACATGCAGCACTGCTCACTCACAAGTGTAGTGGCGGCTTTAGGTACTGCAGCAGTGCTCCATATGCTTTAAAATGACTTGTTAGTAAGCTCTTAATTGGGGTCTGTCAGGCCCAAAATGCCTCCCAATGCCTTTATGGATGTGAAATTGAGCCTGGAAGTCGGACAGAGTCTGAAGATGATAATTGTTTCCAAAGGAGCGCTGTCATGAAGCAGTTCCTGAGAAGAGCTGGAGCACTTGTGGCTGGTTGTAGGCAACTGTGACCCAGCCCTTGTTACACTTGCAAGTATCCATGAAAATAATTTTATATCTGCATTGCTTTATTGTTTTGTGGCCACGTAGATACGTTCCTGCTTGTATTAGACGCCCCTACACAGCACTGTTATGGTTTGGGAGGCATTTGGGACCTGATCGTCTTCCCTATAAGGTTCTGTTGATCAGTTTATTTTAGCCTGTGACCGGCTGAATGTGGGGGCTTAGCTTACTGCATACAGTACAAGGGGTTACTACTATAGCCAGTTATCTTACAAGCAGACATTGGACAGAAGACAATGAGGAGCCGAGGGAACATAATTGATTTCCTGGGGCGCCTAGTGGAGATTTCTTTGAGTTTTAGTTGTTTTCACATGCATTGGAAAAAATTTTGTGTATTTTTGGTGCTGCTTCAGGAAAAAAAAAAGTGCCACTTAATAACTAGTTTGGGGCTCATGAATTCTGCCAAGTAACCTGTGAATGGCAATGGGGCTAATCTTTACATAGTTGATGAGGTTGGATAAAGACATCAGTCCATCAAGTCCAACCTATATACCGATCCTTGGCGGAAATCAGGTGAGTCTCGGATTTCTGCCGCATAAAATTGTTAAAACCTGACTTGCGAATATCGTCTTATTAACCCTTATTGGCTTGTAACGGATCTGTTTTTTATTTACTGGATGCTGAGCTATTTTTATGAAGGGTAATGAAAACCTGGCGGAAAAAGTGTGAGCAGAGCCTTTTTATGTGTTGTAAAAAAAAGCCACGTTTTATCCAAAACTATAATAAATATAAACATTCTGCATATTCTCCGTCACGCACCGATCCTGTGATCCAGCCAGCAAGTAAAGAAGGTTTGCAGCAGGGTTATGAGCTCTCGGGAGTGTTGAGGTCGATGTCTATGTCTGTGTCCTGTGCAGACATCACATCATTCTCCGGGCCCATGTTAGCCCAAGATCTGGCTCGCTCGTACATTTTACCACTGCACCTTCTTGGCAGACGTCTTTGGAGCAGCTGTGTAGTAAGAGGATGGAGAGGGGCCGTATTTGATCCCAAATCTTGCACAGGAGGAGTTAATTCACGTTCCACTCTCTGGTCCTAGGACACAGAGTTCATGCTTTTGCTGTGTCGCTTCCTGTTCGGTGTTGCCTTGCAAATCGGCTTGGAGAACATTTGAGACATCCTTAATTTTTCTGAAAGTTTCTGCAACAATTTTCTGCATAAAATAATCTGTCAGACAGATGTTTCATTGCTGTTTTTCCCAACAATATCTGTGTCATCGTCAACGTGACCAAAAGATGCGCATGCTGCATGATGTCTTTGTGGTTATGGTCTGTCCAGTTTTAGCAGCTTGTTAGAGTTGACATGTACACCTCATTTTACTGCCCCACCCCATGAGATCCTGTTATGTTTTATGAATCATGTCATATTATTCTGTGTCTTTTTTGTATACAAGTAGATTTGCTCTACGGTGCTTCCCTTTTTTTTAGAAAATTGAGTAACGGCATGAGAAGAAACAAAATAACGAATAAATCCAAATACTGACAACGTATTGCAGAGTTCACACAGTTTTTTGGACCTGATTTTGACGCGGAATCCGCCTCAGAATCCACCTCCAAAAAACGCCTCCCGCGGCTAGACTAGATGCCGATGCAGTGCATTCCACTCCGGATTAGGTCCAAATGAATGGGCCTAGTCGGGAGGGAGTCTGGCACGGCAGCAGATTCAGCCTCGGAATCTGCGTCAAGATAGGGCAACTCACTACTTTTTTCCGCGAGCAGGAAAAAACTGCTAGCGGGAAAAAGTGAACGCTCCCATTGAAGTCAATGGGAGGCGTTTTTTGGAGGTGGATTCTGAGACTGATTCCGTGTCGAAATCTGGTCCATAAAACTATGTGAACTGTCCCTATGTCCCCCATACTGCAGCACTGCTTTGGTGGTCCCGGTCTGTCTGTTTGGTGTCGGTCTGTAGCAATGGTTTCACATACATCTTTGTTGCTACCAGTGAATGCTTGCGGCTGTGTTTTTGTACATGGCTGCTCTTTGTGTCATTGTTATTTACATACAAGAAATCTGAGGGTAAACTACATTTCCCATGATTAATTTGCCTATATACCCCTCCCTTCTCCACTGTCCTCTGTGTGCAATTCCCTCAAAGGGTCTGTCTTGGTCAGTTCCTGAAGCCGCTCTCCTGCAAGTATGTGATCTGGTCATAAACTACTCTTACAGAGGTCAGTATGACTGGCTTCAAGCTACAAGGAGGTCATTTGCTGGCTGCACTGCTAACAGTGAGGGGTAGTGATCTTACCAATGAAACGTCACAGCTGAGGTCAATGACCTGAAAATAGATCGAATAAATGGTGCTGAATTTAAACAGGATGTATATCAGGAAGTGTTTTGTATTGATGCATCCTGTTATTTGGCCCATATTTAAAAAAAAAACCAAACTGGATAAATTATTATTTTATTTTTTTTTTGTGCTCTTTCATGCGAGTTAGGAGGAGATTGATCATATTTTCTGCCTATCTGGTGAGTAGACCAGAGCTGACTATAATGGGTTTGTAACTTGGTTTTCAGGTGCTATTGTGAGCACATGGAGCTTATATGACATCTGCTGCCGGATAATCACATTGTGATGACGTGTACTTCTCATGTTTGGGGACGTGCAGGAGTTATAGGAAGCCAATCTGGCAGTAGATTCATACTGCAGCTCCTTTGCAGACCCATTAGTTGTTAATCCAATGATGATTCTAACCTACAATCTACTCCTTTTATTCCCTGGAGTCATTGTTTTTCTCAGCAAAATCTGTAAATCTTGTAGCTTTAGAGTAGATAATCCATTTTAATGGGATTTTTTTTTTTAAATACATTTACTGTACGTAAAAATGAGCATGGATCAATGGGTACCTACCGTATGTTATAGGGGCCGCCTGGTATACCTACTGAGGAGCTAACGTCTGCAAAGGGCATGGAGCCAGAAACAGGTAGCGCTATACAGTCCTATGAAAAAGTTTGGGCACCCCTATTAATCTTAATCATTTTTAGTTCTAAATATTTTGGTGTTTATAACAGCCATTTCAGTTTGATATATCTAATAACTGATGGACACAGTAATATTTCAGGATTGAAATGAGGTTTATTGTACTAACAGAAAATGTGCAATATGCATTAAACCAAAATTTGACCGGTGCAAAAGTATGGGCACCTCAACAGAAAAGTGACATTAATATTTAGTAGATCCTCCTTTTGCAAAGATAACAGCCTCTAGTCGCTTCCTGTAGCTTTTAATCAGTTCCTGGATCCTGGATAAAGGTATTTTGGACAAACAATTCAAGTTCAGTTAAGTTAGATGGTCGCCGAGCATGGACAGCCCGCTTCAAATCATCCCACAGATGTTCAATGATATTCAGGTCTGGGGACTGGGATGGCCATTCCAGAACATTGTAATTGTTCCTCTGCATGAATGCCTGAGGATTTGGAGCGGTGTTTTGGATCATTGTCTTGCTGAAATATCCATCCCCGGCGTAACTTCAACTTCGTCACTGATTCTTGAACATTATTCTCAAGAATCTGCTGATACTGAGTGGAATCCATGCGACTCTCAACTTTAACAAGATTCCCGATGCCGGCATTGGCCACACAGCCCCAAAGCATGATGGAACCTCCACCAAATCTTACAGTGGGTAGCATGTGTTTTTCTTGGAATGCTGTTTCTTTTTGGACGCCATGCATAACGCCTTTTTTTATAACCAAACAACTTTATTTTTGTTTCCAAAATGAAGCTGCCTTGTCCAAATGTGCTTTTTCATACCTCAGGCATCTCTATTTGTGGCGTACGTGCAGAAACGGCTTCTTTCTCATCACTCTCCCATACAGCTTCTATTTGTGCAAAGTGCGCTGTATAGTTGACCGATGCACAGTGACACCATCTGCAGCAAGATGATGCTGCAGCTCTTTGGAGGTGGTCTGTGGATTGTCCTTGACTGTTCTCACCATTCTTCTTCTCTGCCTTTCTGATATTTTTCTTGGCCTGCCACTTCTGGGCTTAACAAGAACTGTCCCTGTGGTCTTCCATTTCCTTACTATGTTCCTCACAGTGGAAACTGACAGGTTAAATCTCTGAGACAACTTTTTGTATCCTTCCCCTGAACAACTATGTTGAACAATCTTTGTTTTCAGATCATTTGAGAGTTGTTTTGAGTAGCCCATGATGCCACTCTTCAGAGGAGATTCAAATAGGAGATCAACTTGCAATTGGCCACCTTAAATACCTTTTCTTATGATTGGATACATCTGGCTATGAAGTTCAAAGCTCACTGAGGTTACAAAACCAATTTTGTGCGTCAGTAAAAAGTAGTTAGGGGAATTCAAATCAATAAAATGATAAGGGTGCACATACTTTTGCACCGGTCAAATTTTGGTTTAATGCATATTGCACATTTTCTGTTAGTACAATAAACCTCATTTCAATCCTGAAATATTACTGTCTCCATCAGTTATGATATATCAAACTGAAATGGCTGTTGCAAACACCAAAATATTTAGAACAAAAAATGATTAAGATTAATAGGGGTGCCCAAACTTTTTCATAGGACTGTACATTGTGGAGCGATCGGGCAGAGCTGTAATAGCGCATCATGGCCACTATATATTGTATGGTGCCACCTGCATCTGGCTTCATACACTGGGCAGATTTTAGTTGATTGGGATTGGAATTGGTTGTTGAACCCCCAATGATCAAATAATAATGACCTATGCTAAAGTCAGACCATCCATGTCGGCCGTTGAGCACAATAGGGTGAATTTACTATTTCCTCGACACTACGAAACCAGTGTAGAGGTGGCACATGCCCCGCTTTGTTATTTTTCCAACTCCAGCACCACTTTTGTGTACTGTGGTTGGGGCAGGGATCAAGGAGGGTCAAGTCTGATTTACTATAACTCACGCCACAACTGGTATTGACCTCTGGTAGGGCATCAGAATTAAGAAGTTACAGCCGCCTCTGCTGTACACTATGTATCTGTCCTAAAAAAATTCCCCCATTAGATTTCATTTACGGTAAATTAGATTATGAGTTTGGCACATGGAGGGGAGTCCAGGCTGGAAAATACGGTCTGTACATTGGCCTGGTTTCCTGGCTCAAACCCAGTCAGGAGACCGTCTCTTCTTGTATCTCTGTGAGCTATTGTGCTGGGAGCCCCTGCCTCCTCCTGATGGCGTGTACTATATGCCATACAGGACAGTGAAGCCATGGGCAGGTAGGGACTCTTAGACTCAGATCACTATTATGTAAGGAGAGACGGATTCATGCCGGGAAATCGGTCAGATGGACCAGATTTTCTAGGCTAAATTCCCCCATGGGCCTAGGGCCTTAGGCCCGGTTCACATCTGCATTCCATACTCCTATCCGCATGAAATATGCAGAGAGAAAAGTCCTGTAAGCAGCACTTTTCTCTCTGCATTTTTTGTGTGGAAATCACAAGGACCCCATTATAGTCTATGGGGTCCATGTGGTTTCCTTAGGTAACCGCTTTTTTATTTGGATAGGTTTCCATTCGGGGGCTCCCTAAGCGGACTCCCCAAACTGAAACCTGAGTGCGTATGTGAATCAAGGCCTTAGAAGACTTGTAACCTCTCCTGATATCTCTGTTGTAGTAAAAACTTGTATTCCTTATGGAATTACAAATCTGGGGCATCTTTTCTTATAACTTTGTGTTGTTCCTCTGCCAATAATTCCAAAAAGTTATGGCTAAATAAACATCTGCATGTCACCATTCCTCTTGTTCTGCAGAAATACTCCCCCAACTGGTCACACCCAGTTGTCAATTTACTCATATATTTCTAGGAGAAATAATAGAAGAATAGCACTAGCGTTATTTAAAAAAGAAAAAAAAAATAGTGATTCACATTTTTTTAAATTTTTTAATAGGAAATAGAAGTTTATTAAAATAACCATGTCGGGGGTTGTGACGGACCCTCCTCGAGTCTAACATTAGTAGCCACCTAAACAATGCCATTGTGCACCATTATGCCAAAATGATGGAATTCTGTACATGTTTCACCAAATTCCTGATTTTTTAAAAAAAGTTGACACTGGGGCACTAAACAGCCGGGGCCTAGAAGCCATAAATATGTCACCTGCTGCACTTACTGATGTGGAACCGCCTGGAGGATATTCGGCCAATAAAGAGAGCACGGCAGTACATCTGGATCTCTTGACCCTTTGTATAATATATGCGCATATTCTTTAGGACAGCTCTAGGGAATTGAGGAAGAGAAAGACTTCCTTCTACTGAATGCTAGAGGTTGGCACTGACTTTCTTTCTGAAAGCCCATGTGACCTCTGTTGATTCATTGGGAGAGATTTACTGATGGAGTCATATCGAAGATTTGTTCATATGGGCTGTGTATATGTATGCCGGGTCACCACCCCTTTTACAAACCAGCTGTTGAATTGCATTTACTTAAAGGAGTTGTACTGTTTCTAATAGTGATGGTCAGGTCCAGTGGCGTAGCTACCACAGGGCCGCGGACATTAGGGGCCCAGCGACAGCCGCTACCGCTGCTTTTTTTTTTTTTGCAGTTTATTTTTATAGGCCGTTACCAGCTGGAGTTACTCAGGCCCTGTTTACTTACCGATCCTGGCAGGGGCAGGGATCGGTAAGTGATGCCGCGGGCCCCACAAACACTATTATCAGACCCCTGAGTATAATGATCGGAGAGGTAAGGGAACATAAAAAACACTGTTACTTACCTCTCCAGGCTTTGGGCCTACTTCTGTGACCTCCCTGATGCCACATGACCGTGGCCTGCGTCCCAGTTAGGGTTTTCGTCAGGATGGTGGGGGGGGGGGGGGGGGGGGGGGGGGGGGAAGGCCATGTCAAAAGTTTGCCACAGGGCCCCGCTGTTCCTAGTTACGCCACTGGTCTGGTCTTATCCATAGACGTTAAATGGGCAGCCCTGCACTACCAAAATTCATACGACAAGTGAGCAGCATGGCTCTCGTCATGTAAATATTACCCGGAGTTGCGTCGTCCCTGAACAGCTGATCTGCAGGGGTCTCGACGGTCAGACCCTAATATTGATGGTCTGTCCAAAGTTTTGCATTGTAAAAGCTTTGCACTTTTTGATATAAATAAGAACAGAGAGGAAAATCCAAAGTGGCGAGGAACAACTCAAGGAGGGTTAGCTGCTCAATAGCACCTATAGAGGAATTTGGTACCTGCTGCTTTAAAAATTCTGACCCTGTACCGGATTGCTAATACGTCAGTGTAATATATCTGCTGACTGGGTTATTGTTCATATACACAACACATAATAAAAGAATAACCTATTACTTCATAAGATGCCAACATAGTTAATAAATAACTTTAAAGAACTACCTGTTGTGACTTAGCCTGTTGGAAAGACGCAGCCATAAGAAGGATAACTTAATTTATTTCTATCTTTGCTCTTTCATGGCTTAGGAGTCCAGTGGCCGGGGCTACTGTGATTTACACCTTTACGCTCAGACCTATCAGTCGCTGGGAACGACCGCCCACTGGACTCCTAAGCCCAGAATGAGCAGAGCTATAAAAGATATACTGAGACCTTAACAAACCTATATATATCACTGCCCTATGCAGTGAAGAGTGGGAAACTGTGACGATGGCTGAGTTGTCTTTGCATGCTGTGAATGTTTGGGTGGGCGGGTAGGCTTGGGTCTTGGACATGTCTTCACACCCAGTGGGTGAGGGATTGTGGCCTTCAGTAAGCAGTATAATGCAGCATTGTGCCGCTCTGCACTGGTTTGTATGGATTCTTGGCCCAGTGTAGGGCAGGTCAATGGGTGTTGGGTTCCCTCCATCTCATAACACATTCCTCCGGCAGCCTCTTCTCTGTGGATACAGTACACATCTCCATTTATTATGCCTCCTAAAAGCTAAACAGATAAGCGGCCAGAGGTCTAGCCTTTCACACGGCAGCGTTACAGACATTTAGGTGTTTCGTTTCCCAGACTGTTCCAGAATAATTGGTTTTATTTCACAGTTTAACAGAGTTTTTTCTTCTTCCCCCCAAATGACAATAGATAACATTTTAAGCACTTATTTCCTGGATATCATAAGATTTCGACCATATTAGTTTACTGAGGTCTACTGTTAGTAAATCCTTAGATTTCCATCCTCTGAACGGCAGGATGGTTTCGGAGGTGGCCGCTTCTTTATTACAGTTTGCTGTTTTATATTGTCTTTTCTATTTGGTAAGGCCAGATGGATAGATACGCTGCGATGCGGTAGTATAATTTGACAGTTCTTGAGATATCTCACCTTATCTAGTATTATTTCAGTAGTGGCTAATATATCAGGTCAGTCTTGTTTCCTAATACATTATTGCCTGAATTTCTCTTGTTGAGAGCAGGAAGGATCTGACCAGAGAACAGTTGCTGAGAGACAATAAGAGACCGCAATCCCTGTCTGTGTGTGTATAGAGAAGTCTGTCACTCATTCTGTGTGGGCGGGGTTAGCAGGACTCTCACTGTCTGTCCTAGGAGTCCTGTTAGGTTTAGATCATATGTTGGAATAAATCCTATGTAAATACTTTTGAATAAATCTTTTTTGACTCCAGACTTTTTGGAGTTCAGGACTCATTGGTACGGTAGACCACATACTTTGGATTTTATATTACATGATTGTCATTTTTACGCCTGGTGCTTACAATGACTAAAGTCCGGTTTCCATTCCTATTTTTTCTTATTATGTATTTGCACAGTGGGTTTATTTCCTCCCTCATCTAATCCTCCTCCCCTCCCTTCCTTATGGTTGGAGATATCTGTTTGGGATAAAGATGTCAGGGATTACATGAACATGCAGTGTATTAAATGTGAAGCCATATCTCAGATAAGCTGAGTTGCTTGTATTGATATAACTTCGAAAAGGAGCTTAGAAGAGCATTCTCTATAGCGATATCTCCTTATTATAGCTATCCCTCCTATTACTTAAGTTTACATTTCAGATATGCTGTGTTAAGCATGATTTATATAGAATGTATACAGCTTGTTGGGAAATGAATACAGACCTAAGAAGTCATTGATGTTCATAGCAGTCAGTCAACAGTTAGCTTCTGTAAGTTCATAATGTAAATTTTCATAAATACATTGCTTTAGAAATGCTACTTTGCTTTCCTAATACTTGAGATTATTCCTCCCATTGTTAGGGTTCCACAGCAGCATTCTAGTTGTCATCATCTTCACTACTACTTTTTTTTCTTTTTTCTTTTTTTTTTTACACATAGAAACATTCAGGTTATGCAATGTTACCAAAGCCATTGTGCAAGCAAGTTGCAAATGATGGTGCAATCCATATTTGTGCCATAATATAGAACTTTTTGCACAACCCTACACTTTTCTAAACCCTGACTCTTTTCTATGATTATTGATCATTGTCACATATCGTTTTTCACATAATATAGTTCTGAGATAGGCAGAGTGACTTATTTTCCCTTCTTTTCCTCCGTCGTCTCCGCCGTGCCACATTCATGCTGTTCTTGGTTGACGGACAACGAATGTGTGATTTCTAATAAGTTCCTTTTCATGTCTTAGTGAAAGCTTCTCTCTTTGCTCCTTGTCATCTTTCTCTCTGCCACTTCTATGGCTCTCTTGTAAGTTGTGTCGGTGACAATTGTCATTTGTTGAACCTTGTTGAACAGTCGGTTGCTGCGGAGAAGACCAGCTGTGTGCCACTGAAACATAAACCAGGTTTCCTCATTTTTCATTTTTTGGTCTTCCCTTCCTTCCTTCCCTATTCTCCTGCCAACAGGCAGTGAATAACATGGTGGTCTCTGTGCGCTCAGATGTGTTTGACTTGAACAATGCCATCTGTGTTGCCTCTGTGAATAATGCTGCCTAGTTGTTAGCTTAGAGATATTCTGGTACCGTTCTCACAGGGGACCCCGAGGCCTCTCTCCATACATAGATGATGTAGTGTATACAGTTAATGAAGGGCCTAACATTCAGGAAGAATCGCTGTATAACTGGAGATCTAATGTACAAGATAGTAGTATAGCAGTATAGAAAGCAATGTAGATTACGCTGTTTTGTTCTATGCTGATATTTTTGTTTTCTTGCTGGGCATATATGACATTTAGAGTTGGGAAAAATCCAGATAAGAACAAAAAAAAATCTTCCAAAAAGCTCTGCTCAGACTGTTTTTGATCATTCTCCGAGATCCTCTTTTTCCAAGTTTGTGGTTTTGAAGAATGCAGTAGATGACAGTGGATGGAAAATGGCACAAATAATTCAGTGCCATCCTCGCATGCCGTTCTCCTGCCCTCGCCATTTGTACGGTTTGTGTTTTGCAGAAAGGAAAAAGAAGACCAGTCTGAACAGTCGTCTTCTAGTTAAACATAAACTATAGTGGAGAGTGATGTGTTGCATGAGTCTATGTGTTTGACAATTCCTGTTGTTTTATGGCATCGGTGACAGCAGATGGAACAGAAATCCACAATGAGATATTAAATAAATGTTGCTTCTTACCCGTTCCTAATATCAATTTTTCATGATTGGAATGGATAGGTTACGTTTGTTTTGTCCCACAGCTATTTTTTCAAACCCCCATACACTGGCATGCTTGGCCGAAAGTGTCCCAGTTCTGAATGGGGACAAGAGAGAAACAAGTACCTTTTACCCTTGAAAGACAGCCGCCATACTCATTTCAATTGTCAGGTTCAGCTAACATTACTCTAAGGTGTATGGTCCACTTTAGACTCCATGCACAAAAAACTGGAGCATTGTCAGAGTGCTAGCTGTGCTTTTATTGGGACTCACGCTGATCCATTATGTTCTATGGCCCCATATACACACCCGTACATGGAACTGTGAGCCCGGGACAAAACTCAGGATAGGTCCTATACCTGCCATGCTCATTGAAGAAACTGAATAGTGCTGTGGCAGCACACTGATATCATCCTTGTGCCGCCCATGCTGTCTTACCATGGATCCTGCACATGTTCGTGTGTATGTAGCCTTATGCTGTCTTTGGTACCGATAAGCTAGTGGAGAATGGCACTAAGAACTACATATAATATATGGGGTGCAATAAGTAAATGCAACTCACGTAGCATGTTTATAAAGAGAAGGGAACCTATTAGGTCATTTTGCCCCCCTAGACACCACCATGAGTTATTACAGTACTTTCTCCTGTATGTGATGCACTACAGTTGGTAAAATGAATTGTTAAAGCTGCAGACTCCTTGTTACCTCTGAAGAGTCATGTGGATGTGGACAATGTCAGGAAGACTTAAGCAGTTCACACTCCAATCCCACCCTTCAGGTTTCACACTTATCTTTAGTATGTTAGAACCAGCCATTGTCCGGGGATGTCAGTCATACTTGGAGAGGCATGGCGATGGTTTAGAGCAGGGTTAGGCAACCTCCGGCTGTGGTAAAACTACAACTCCCAGCATGCATACTCGCTTTACTGTTCTTAGAACTCCCATGGAAGTGAATGGAGCATGTTGGGAGTTGTAGTTTCACAGCAGCTGGAGAGCCGAAGGTTGCTGACCCCTGGTTTAGAGTACAGAAAGCTCCTTCTAAAGGGCTTTGATATACCATGATCTGGAGACCTTAAGAGGATGCATGTGTCTATTCTGTCTGGTGAAAGCCATGTATAGCCCAAATATAGGAGGTTGTTGTGGATTTCTTCATGTTTGCACACAAAAATCTGCTCAGGCCTAGGGCTAAATCTGACAATTTCAATTTACTGTTCTTTGCAGACATTGCATGAGCCTCTTTGTATTATTATCCATTCCAGTAAGCAATAGTGGTGCATATTATACGACCAATGTCAATTATCATGAAGGCATGTATGACATTACCCATAATGTAGAATTTATTGTACTATAAAAGGTAAACATTGATTTCCTTCAGGTCCAGGGAAATGACTGTAATTGAGGAACCTTTTGTCCACTAAAGCATTATATTCTCCTGCGCTCCAGATGCTTAGAATGCTTCAGGATATTAAGAATAAGTCGGCTTGATATTCCTAGCAGGCCGTGTGCATGCCGTTGCCTGGATCAGGGGTCAGTGTACTGTCCGGACAGGTGTCTGTAATGCGCCTTCTCATTTTTTAGCCTCCAGTCTGTCCGGATCAATCAGGAAGAAAGACTAGCTATTTACAGATTAGAAATGGCCTGAATGTCCTCTTTATTCATCTCAATAAAGACAGTTTTTCAGACAGAAGCATGGAAAGTTCTCATCGCACTTGTCGTGGAGTACATTAGGGCATTTGTGAGGATGCTAATTATAGAAATGTGCAAGAAAATGGTCACCAGCCCCTTCCTGCCGCTGTGTGAATGTCTGGGTCACTGTCACAGCCATGATTTAAGGCTGAAAACATTGGTGGTAGAAAGAAAACAGGAAGCCTACCCCAGCCTTCTATAGTATGCAACCATTGGGATCTGCATAGGTTGGCCGTGACCCTGTTTATAGACATTACATTCACTTAGGATTCTCATCTATTGTGCAGCGTTCTAATTAACACGGTGAGAATAGGAGCTTTATTGTCCAAAATCATATAAAATGCTACAGAACTGCCTTGTATGAATACTCTCTTCATATTGTTGCTTAGTCTGATACAACATGTGGCAATGACAGCTGATCTTATTTGCATTAAAATATTAGCAGTATTTTCCCAATTTTACATTTACTGTGCATATGTTACTTAAAGAGGACCTATCATGTCTTCATATGTGGTTTTATATACAGCTAGACAGCTGACAGTGCGCTGAATTCCATACACTGTTGGCCTTATGGCGATGTGCCCGGGGCTGGAGATATCGGTGCCAGTACCGATCTCTGCCCACTGTCAGAAGGGTGTTCTTGACAGTCTATCCGGGCTGTGAGGAACACCCCCTCCTGACTGTACTCGTCCATAGCCCTATACTGTCACAGGGGGCGTTCCTTACCTCCCAGTGATGACGCTAAGGAAAGGTCCTACATGACAGGTCTTCTTTAAGATAGGTTCACACTAGCGTTTGCTTGTCTCTGTCCAAGATTCTGCTTAAATCGGTGGAGAGAAAAGTCTTGCAAGCAGGACTTTTCCAAAATCGGCAGACCCCATTATAGTCTATGGGGTCCGTTTGTCACGCTTTTTAAATCAGACAGGGTTTCCGACTTACAGGTCCCCATGTAGACGGAAAACCAATGCTAGTGTGAACCTAGCCTAACATTGGATTTGCTGTTAAAAATCTTGGCGTGTGAACAATGGTTGTGGCGATGAAAGAGTCTATCAGAATAACTTGTTAACAATTTTTTGGACAACTGATGATCCATCAATGGTGTGAAAAATTTGTATATGTGATCCATAGGGTCTCAGGTATGCTTAATAGTGGCTAACTACATAGAAGAGCTCAGTCTGCTGTGCCCCTATACATACAAAAGAACAGATTGTTGATGTATAACTATTATATGGAAGCTAAAGGTCACTCTTATTCTTCTGTCTGTCATGAAAACGTAACATACCATGTACATCAGGAGTCTTTCCCAATGTATACTCTAGGACAATTCCACAGGTGCAGCGTATACTGAGCCTTATCTGTAAACATTTCCATTTAAGACCCCGTGCACACGGTGCCTGAGCCATGAATGTATCATAAATTCTGGGAAACGCTGCTGTATTATACACCTTGGAGGGAAGGGGCCACCAATACAGACCCGGCATCCGCTGTAATAGAAAGGCGGATACCGGGGGGTTAGATGCCGGCACATTGCTACGCTCCTGCCCTGCATGAAGCCAGCAGCGGCAGGAGAAGAATACAGAAGATTTTCCAGTGGCAAAAACAGGTGAGTATGCGACGTGGGAATACCCCTTTAAGTTGTCAACTTGGAACAAGCCCTTAGCTTAAAAGTATCAACCTAGAAGTAATCCATTCCTGAAAATATGTGACATTACCATTTTCTTGTGTTCTTGGCAGACACTGTAACATCTAGAAATCCCACAATGTAATTGGCTCATTCTATTTCAGGGATGTTCTGTTATCTAAGTTATCGTCTTTGGATCTAATTGTTTTTGACTTTAGAGATCGCTACCTGCTGAGCCCAGGAAGAAGTCATCTGTCAGCGCTGATAGAGGAGGCCCTTCCACTGTCACCATCCACTTCTAATCTGACGCCTTTGTCACTTTGGGCCGCGCTGATTTCCCAAACTTGATCTTGATTAGCCGTCCCCTCAAACCTGCTTAGACGACATAATTACATTTGTTCCTCTCCTAAGCTATTAATCTGGACTGCTTGCATGGCAGGCGCAGCTGTGTGGAGGCAAGCCCATAACTTAATCACTGCTCCATCAGGCTAATGCCCCATCTGTGGTCCTTGCAGCACAATGGTTTCATGTCTGCTCCTTCATGATGGGCACCGCCGAGAGGGAGGGGAACTGACTGGGAATTCTCTCGCCCACTCAGGCAAGTGCTATGGGATATTTCGGGTTGGTCTTGATGATGTAACCAGCCCATGGCCCAGAAGCCTGGTATACAGAAAGCGAACAACAAACATCTTCTCAAGAAGTTTGGTCTAGCTGCTGCTTGAATGAAACTGGAATCCAGTAGGGGGGAAAGTTCAGGTCTAAATTGCAGTTAAACTACAATGTGATGGAAACCTTGAGGCAGAGTCTTTGAAGTGGTGGATTGCAGGGTAATATGACCTTGTCACAGCTCCGCTTGCTTGTGGGCTTCCTTTAGCTTGCAGAATGCTCTTCTGTATACTGCCAGCTCACGGTGTCCTATCATTGGGGAATTACCTTGCAGCGACTCGCAGTGTTGTCTGCATACAAAAGAAGAAGCCTGAAGAAGTCTGGGCTCTTATGAGTCTTAATGCTTTCTACAAGGGAATTGCTCAGAGGCATCTAGAGACTCGAGCATTTGCATATCTTAAAGCTCCTGCTACAAGTCTCATGAATAAAGGAGTGGGTTAGATTTTTTTCTTCTTGCTGCATGTTATTTCATAGACAACATGTATCAGTATATATGAATTATGTTATATGTTAAAGATGTTGTCCAGGAATTCCCAGCAACCTGTGGGGTGACCGAGGAAGATGTGACATGAAATAAAAGCATGCTACCCTGTCCCCGGCGCTGTGTTGTCTCCGGCTGGTGTCTGTTCAGACTCACGATGGTGGTAGCACATTGTTGCTGGGAGTCCTGCCCCTCATAGTTACATAGTAGATGAGGTTGGATGAAGACATCAGTCCATCAAGTCCAACCTATAACCCTACAATCCCTACAGTGTTGATCCAGGGGAGGGCAAAAAACCCCATGAGCCTCATGCCAATTGCCCCCATGTGACTATTGAGACCAATTAGTGGCCTTGATGGTCATTGGAGATGGTACAGTGATGTCACTTAATTTTACACCTCCCCCAGCTGTCCCACCATTTGCTCCAATTACTAGACAACCCCTTTAAATATAAGGCTGTATTTATACACATGCATTAGTGGTAATGATAGGAACCTTTATTCTGTCTGATGTGTTGTGTTTTTTTTAGTAAGACTCTATAATTCTCTGTGGGGTCTCTTGAGTATTATTGGGGTCTATGGACGAGCACTATCAGGAGGGGAGGGGGGCGTTCCTCACCACTCTCACAGTACATTGCTATAGACACTACTGTGAAGAAGGGCGTTCCTGCCTGACTGTCAGAAACTCCCTTCTGACAGTGAAGAGCTACGGTACCGGCACCGATAGCTCTTCCCCGGGGGCACAGAACAGGAAAGCTAACAGTGCGCTGAATTCAGTGTACTGTTGATTTTCTAGCTGTGTATTACAATGCATGTGCCCCAGGAGGTGATAGGTCCTCTTTACACCGTTAGGCCGGGTTCACACAGAGTATTCTGGCTCGTCATTTCGTACGTAGCGCCACGTGTACAGTACTGGCTCCCATTGAAAACAATGGGAGCGTATATGGCCCGCAAATCCTCCCGCTGCGTCTACGTACCAAATGACGAGCCAGAATACTCTGTGTGAACTCGGCCTTATATGACTGCAGCCTTTTTTGCCCTAGCTTAAGCTATCTGCAGGATTCTGGTGACAGACTCCCTTTTAGCACTTGTGTTACATTTACTTAGCTTTTCCTTTATGTGCTATTACATATAGCAGTTGTGGTGTGATAGTTTGCTATGGTTTGGATGTGCTTCACCTACATAAGCCACACAACCAAACACGGGCAACTTCTGCAAAAAACCCGCTGCATGGCCCCCTATCTCCTCATAGCCACAATCCTTGGATTACCTTCCGTTTCCCATGATCAAAGGGATCTTCTCTGGGTTTGTTTGTGGCGGTCACTAAACTCTGATTAGGTTGCAGCTAGGGGGCGCACACGTGATGTTTTCAGCACCTACCCTGAGAGTGCAGGACAATAGGTACATTACAGCTGTGTGTTTTTAGACGTCCTTGCAGAATATTGACCTGTTGTTAGCTAAATCTTCCTGGTCCATCTCGGCAGTCTGATTTAGGCAAGAAAATGTTAACATATTCATGGCAATATTCATATAAATGTTGTAGTAAGGCTGTCACGCTGTGCACCAGCGCTTGGCTGCTGAAATTGGGCTATGTGCTTTGTTGTGTAAAAATAGAGATCCAGTATGTGCCTACCAGTTTTTTCCATTGTCTCTTTGGAAAATTTCTGCTCTAAAAGCTTCCTCTGAATAGACATGTATTGAATAAACCTCACATATATTGTAGTGGGAAATGGTTCAAGGGTGTGTCCACATGTAAACGCTTATTTTACAGTTTATATATAGACATAATATGCATAAAAAGTAGAATATCTTGTAAAGAAATGACATCATCTTGCACCCGGCACCTGATTATAGTACAGTGCTGCGTTGTATGTCATTGCAAATGGAAGCTTTTCCACAGTCACCTGCCCAACAATGTAGCTGAGCTCCTATAACGCCGGGAGTGATTTCTACATCAATTACTGTAAGCAACTGTGTGAAGTTCCCAAAATGCCAATTACCAGAACAAGCTCTGCACTATAATGGAGCCCGAACTGCACGGAGATTTAAGCTCTGAAGCCTACCGTGTTATGAATGTAGCATTTGCTACTTACTCTACCATACATCATTTGTGAGCTTCTGTTCCTCATTTTATTTTTCCAGTTGCAAGATATTTACAAGGAAAATGTCATTTTAACTCTATATGTAACCGGTAAATTGATGTTAATAGGTAAACCTGTGCTTCATGCTACGGACCCACCTTGCGGAAACGCAGCTTTTTGTGTTGCCGCTTTTGCTGCGTTTTTTTTTTTTTTTTTCAGCCAAAGCCAAGAATGGCTACAAAAAGAATGGCAAATATATAGGAAACTCTTATACTTCTCACTGTTGCTCAATTCAATCCTGGCTTTGGCTCACAAAACCACAGCAAAATCTGCAACAAAAAAGGCTGAGTTTCTGCAACGTACCACAGCCTTTAGGCACTTTGAGGAAATACAGCTTTTTTTTGTAGTGGATTTTTGAGCCAATGTCAGGAGTGAATTGAGCAGAAGGGAGAAGTATAAGAGCCTGTTCACACGGGCACAGAGGGGGCGGATTATGGTGCGTAATATACGTCATAATGGAGGTCTATGGAGACCGCCAGGCTATTTTTTTCCGCGAGCAGCACGTTTCCCTTTCTTCAGGCGGTTTCTGTGGCTCGGAGAGCCGTAGCGTCCGTCTGGCAGCAGCAACCTCTGTGTTGGTGGGGAACCGCGACAGTCGTGGCAGGCGGGTTTTGACCCCAAAGTAACGCAACTCCCCTGTATGTATTGAAAGAAACACTTCTACCAAGAAAAAGTAACACACAAGGTCTATATTGTATAACTGTACAAAAACCAAGACCTTCAGGTAACTTCTAGTGCATTTTATGTGTTTGTCTATTGGTGGGTACCAGTGAATACAACTTGTCTCCATATGCATTCGCCATAAGTATTGAGGCCCTGAAATAAACCAGCGATCTAAAGCCGGATGTGCAGATAAAGAATACAGGCCGTTTATATTATTATTACAGCATGGAAAAAGCCCCATAACCGTTTGTGTTTTGCCTTTTTGTTCTTTTTAGGTTTCTAGATCTTGATATATTGGATATTTTTATAAAGTTATGGCTGCATGTGTTCGCCGCGCCAGTCCTGCCATATCTCTTTATAGTATCTATTATATTGCGGAGAATTGGCCATTTATAGCCTTTAACCAAGGTGGGACTGAAGGCTGTAATTTTCTTTTAAGTGACTTTCTGTTACTTCCAATATTAAAGTACACTTGAGCTTTGTATTTCTGTGGTGTGGATGTTGTACCCGAGTGCACACAATGTAGTGCTAGGAAATCTACCACTGAGACCTCCATGGACCGCAGCGGCCGCCATGCTGAATGATTACAGCTGGCGGGATTGTTTCTAAATTTGCTTACAATAATTAGAAGTATTTTTGCTCTTTGTGCTGCTTTTGATCCCAGTGGGTTGTTTGAGAATTTGTACCAGAGCCATTTGATGTTGTGCAGCCGGAAGAATGTGACGGCTCAGTGTGATCTGTCCGGCCGCCCCCTTTGTGAGGATAAAATGTGTCACTTTCCTCTAATGAATTGGTTTATGTGGGTGACAGACTGCGGAACTAATAATGGAAGAGTGCCAGTGTGGTGCAGGACATGTATGGCCGGACAGGTGCTAGCTGTTTCCGTCTCTATAAAGCCTAGCATTCTCAATGGATGACCACAGAGATATAAAGGCTTGTGCTAGTTCAGTAGAGTATAGTGTTTAGGCTTTGGCTTCATCATTGTCATTATTTTCATTGTTTTGCTCCATTATAGGAGCAGTCGTGTGAGTAACGGAATCGCTGGATCTTTTGCAGGATAGACACCAATGGCATCCAATGGATTCTCTTGACTGTAATGGAGTCCATTGGTTTTCTGTCAAGGGATCCAACATTTTACTGGACTAATGAATCAAAGGCCAGCCTGAGCACAGTATGTGCCCCATAGGGACCATGAGCCCATAAATGTCATTTTGGTATTCTAAAGTAAAGCTGTGAGATATTCCATTGCACGTAAGTCCATCATCCCACAGTATAGATCTGCCCATGGTGGACTGCTTTTTCAATATAGTCTGCAGCAGAGGCTGTCAATAGAGAATCCAATGCAGATGTGGACGAGACCTTAGACGCTTCAAATTTAATGTAATATCTGCCATAAACATCAGACCACTTGTGAACTCCTTCACCATAATCTAGTACAGTCTAAATGGTCAGGTGTGCATGTTTTCCCATGGGGGGGGGGGGTGATATACATCTGTCTGACCCATCTGGCAGCAACTTGTCTCCCACAGGAACATAAGATTGGACATATTGAATTCCATTATACCTGATCCCTCATTACCCCTGCTGTGGGGGGACAATTTTCAGGTCTCAATACATGTGAGATCAACAGCCAATTCAGCCAACTTTTCTCAATGACCAACTTGTAGCCATTTTACACCAGTTTATCTCATCGGTCTGTACAAAGACCTAGCGCTCACTTGTTGGGTAGTCACTTCCTTTATGCAGCATTAAAGCTGCCTATCACGTGGGGGGGCACATCACCCAGTGTAAAAAGGACACATGTAGCCGACCAATACAAACCGGGGATGGACACTTCATACATGCAACACGTAGGGAATAGTCAGGAAGAACGTGCCTAGGATCCAAGGAACTTCCGCTCCTCATCATTGCCCGCTAAGATGGCCTATATCTAAGGGTAGACCATCAGTTTTAGAAATTTTGATTATCCCTTTAAAACACCGGTGATAATTCAAATAATTTTTAGGGAAAAAATAGACAACGTTGTGAGAAAGTTCTTTAGTAGTGGCCTTGTAGGCCTAACCCTCATCCATCTCTGGGCGGAATTGAGGTTAATTCAATTAAATGTGGTTTTAGGTCAATTTTGCCTTGAACTTCATGTTCAGGGATGCTCAGATCTTTGCACAGTGTATATATCCCAGCACGTGGTGGTGTTTTCTATTGTTGTATACTGTGTTGGGACTGAGCAGCTGGTGTGTGTTAAGATGTGACATCTGCTTGTACTGTCAGTTTGGGTTTATCAAGCCGTCCTGGTGGCTTCTGTAGTCCTCTGTTTTCCTAAGAGGAGAGGCATTGTTCGCTGGCTAAAATTGGAGACTTCAGTATTTGTGTTAGCATTTAACCCCTTAACATTAGTCACTTAAGCAAACGCCAATCAAAGGCCGTCTGGAGATTTTGTGCAATGTAGATATTTTTATCCCTGGGAAATGTGTCATAAAGCCTTCCATCTGCTCTGCTGGGTACAGTACACATTGGCTTGTATGTGCTGCATCATTGTACCCTCCTCCCATCACACTGCAGCACCCTGCATATCCTCAGTGCAAATAGTGCACAGCATTCATCTCATTACAGCCCTGTAGCCATTGTTCTTCCAGCAGCAGCACATCCCTTCTTATCTCTGCAGTCTCTTACATATCCCCTCTGAATGCAAAGTGTTGCACTTCTTCCCTCTCACTAGACCATGGCCTCCTTTTTGGTCCCTGCAGCGTGTTACTTGCCCTATCTGTGAACCGATCTCTATAGCCACAAGGAGTTTTTATGATCGGGGCGGAAATTATTTGACAGAAACATATATGTCACCCACAGCCTGGGAAAAAAGTCACTTTCAATACCTATCCTATACTTAGACTGTGTCAATTTAACTCTTTCTTTCAGGACCATTGATGCATTTTGGACAATGCATCCTGCGGAGCGTTCACTTGTAAGTACCTGGTCTTCATCATTTATTTTGAGACATAATGACTTTGCTTCTAAAACCAAACCGTTTCTCTAATCTTTTTCCTTGACTTATACATCAGGGGTGTCAATCAGACGGCCATTCCTCTGTTTTAATGGAAAAAAGGCACTGTCTCTACTGCTCTTCTCGTCAAAAATACTACGACCATGACAGAGTCCATTAAGGTCAATGAAGGTGACTTGCATCCCTCGCAGCATCATAGCTTCCCATATAAATAGGAGCCTTGATGCTAATGTGAACAGAATCTTATTAAAACATGCCCTGTCTATGTGCAGATTTTAACACCCTACTGCACCATGCAGCGGCTTATCCATCAGTTTCGCTGCACCACATCCCCCCAAGCATATTCAACTGCTAGCACTGCAATACAGAGCACATTACACTGATAAACAATGTACCGCTGTTATGTAGGTCACACTTATGGATTTGCAGAAAAACAACTTTGAGGTTTTATGCAAATGAGGCAGTCTGTGCACTGGGGGCGGGGCTTCTGGGAAGGATTATCTCTGACTGCACAGTAGGGGTTTAAATGGCAAGAGCAGTGCTCCCAGGACTCCCCTAGTGCACCAATTGCTAATTTGCATAAGACTTCATAGTTGTCTTCTCCAGAGCTATAATAGTGATATATGTAACATAGGTACAGTATGTTTTCTATCGCTGTAATGGCGGTGGCAGTAGATGATGCTTGGTGGGCAGTGGTAGTCTTACTTTAAATGCCATCACTACAGCACTATATTCTTCCTCAGAATACTATAGTTGTACACATACCCATTATTACGATATAGTTTATAGTACCTGTGTTTGCATGTATTATTTTTAGAGTTTTTGTTCATATACATTAATGAATGGAGAGTGCTAGGTGTCAGGATTTACCTGAGAAACTCCCATTGAAATGACGGGTTATAAAGAAATGATTATGGATTCGGTCTGAGCCACTGAGGTGTTGCAGCTAAATCCTGTAGTGATAAGTGACTGACTTGCATCCTCAGTGTGTCAGTCATTGCGCGGGGTTTTACTGGCTGCCTTTTACCTTTTGCAATGCAAAGACTTAAAGCAGCAGGGACCGGCAGTGAACCTGCAAGTGTGATATAGTGTAAACCACCAAATTTGCTTGTGGCACCTGCCTTTAAAGGGATCCTATCATACAAACACATTTTTTCCTTAGTAACACGTCAGAATAGCCTTAAGAAAGGCTATTCTTCTCCTACCTTTCGTTGTCTTCTCCGCGCCGACGTTCCGTAGGAATCCCGATTCTTGCCGGTATGCAAATGAGTTCTCTCACAGCACTGGGGGCGGGCCCCGGCACTCAAACAGTACTGGGGGTGTCCCCAATGCTGCCAAAGAACTCTCTCCAGCGCCGCCTCCATCTTCGTCAGCAAGGTCCTCTTCGTCCTCTTCTTCCAGCGCAGGTTTCAGACTTCTAGGCGTCGGGCCTCGAGCAGAGCAGACTGCGCATGCCCACAGGCCACGAGAAAATGGTCGCTTACACAGTATATATATATATATATATATATATATATATATATATCCATATCCTCCAATTTTCACTCTGGTCGCGAAACCTAATAATAGACAGACACTTGCCAATTCTGTTTTTCTTGTCAGCAGTTACCCCATTTACATCAAAGACAGGACTATAATAGAAGCTAACACCCCTATAGGTAGCATCATTACACTATCACTAAATCTACCACTGACAATAGATGAACAACTTACCTCTCTTTATTACTGCCATGTACAACACCCAGCCAAAATTCTTAGTGTGTGGCATTAGTTTTGTGGTATCCTCTGTGTTCTTGTGGAAAGATCAATAATACCTATCTGTGTAGAGGTAGAAGGACAGAAATGTCTTTTTTTTTTTTTTATGCCTCGGGGTATAAGAGTCACCATGTGGTAGAAGAGTAAGCACTTGCCTGTTCTGTACACAGTCATGCACCTTTGTTATATTTACGTCCATTGTGGAGGGATTTTATAAAACGAAAAAAATCTTTCAATGAAAATGTGATGTTAAAAAAAACAAATGAAACCCCTTCTCCAGTCTGCCTGTGAATAGCATGTGAATAGTGCTCTATGCTTTCCTTATCACATGGTTTGATTATACAGAGTTGGAGTGACAGGTTCTGCCTTAAAATCAATACCCGGAGAGTAATTGTCTGCTCTGGATTGTATCGCGTCTACAAAAAAAACGGAACATTGACCAGAAGGCCAAGACACTGCCATAAAAGCAGCAAGTATATGCCCTAAATAGCTGATTCATACTATTAAATTACATATTGTGGGTGACAGAGATGGACGGGATATTTTATTGGACTTAACTAGCTGACCATTGTGCGGTTTCTGTAGCCTTACTGGACCCTGCACATGGATTCGCTACAAATATTGTACACCAATATAATGTAGATTTCCTGAAATAGTCCTGGATTCTAGTAACCCAATAAATACACTGGCTGGCCGGCAGGGCAAAACACAATCTGAGAGTCCCTACAATTTACAGTCTACATGTAGATAATGATTAACACTAAGTACACAGTTACTGTGACAATTACTGCAATAGCATGACACCAGCAAAGTCTACACATGAAAGCACATGGTAAACACTGGACGTATTCTGCCGGCCCGCCGGTTTCCAGCAGTTCTACTCAGGACTCATATTCTATGGATTTTCTTTTACAGTGAGACAAATAAAAACCAACCAAACAAACAAAAAAACCTTCACACCGAATGGAATGTTCTTCTATTTGGAATTTATAGCTTAATTGTTACAGATTTGCTGCCAGTTTCACTCCATGCATTGCAAAGGGTGAAGTCCACAGTAAATACTTGACATGCGGCGGATTTAAAGTACAACTCGCAGGTATTTCTGCAGTGTGGACAGTGGCATAACCACCAGGGCAGCGGCTGCCACAGGGCCCGGGATAATAGGGGGCTCCACGGCTTCCTTCCTTTCTACCTTCCCTCCCTCCCCGATTATCTGCTGGAGTAACCCCTGCAGGTAACAGGCCCTATTTACATACGGATCCCAGCTCCTGCTCATGGCCGCTTGCACTTCTCCTTCTGCAGATCCAGCTGGGATCTGGAGCAAGGATCGGTAAGTGAGGCCATGGCCCACCGATCCCACAAACGCTGCTATCATTGTACTCTGGGGGCATTATACTCTGGTCGATCGGAGTCAGGGGGGAAGGGGGGCCCTATGTCAAATGTTCGCCTTGGGGGCCCAGCCATTCCTAGTTAGGCCACTCAGTTTGTGGATACGATTTTGTAAAATCTCATCCTCTTTGTTGGCACTGTAATCAACTGCATGATTTTCTGCAAACTGGCATGAAGAAATTGTTCCAGATTATTAGACAAGTTGGCATGGCTGAGCAAGAAAGGGGGGCATGGCTTGTGATGTGACAAAATGCAACAAAATTTGGCGTACAATTCTGGCTCAAACTAGGCAATTTTGGAAATAGGCAATATAGAACTCTATTGATTTTGAGGCGGATTCAGCGTGAAAATCAGCGCCAAAAACTTTGTGTGCACTGACCCTCAAGGATTATCCACTGAAAATCAGCAGAGGAAAAAATCCCGCATGGAGGACTTTTTCCTCCACTGGTTTCAATGTAAAAATAATGGACGACCGATTGACCCAATTATAGTCAATGGGGTCCGCTGTTCTCTGCGTGTTTCGGCAGTCCGCCTCTCTTGATAAATCCAAACGATGGAGAGCGAACGCTAGTGTGAGCCTAGTATAAAAGGCGGTATAAACTCATACGAGATTTGTCATCCACCATCAGCCACAGTTATAAGTGTGGTGGATTTTCAGACTGCCTATGTTTACCTTGTCTAAAAATTAGACTGAATTAGTAAATCTGCTCCAGTGTTGCCTATATACAATGGCGAAATCTCCTGACATATATACTGTGTGCCAGCGTATGCCAAAAGCAAGTGCCTATAGTAGGCTACAGTCATATCTGCAGCTTGTGAATGGACCTTTGTTAGACCTCCTCTCGTTCTGCGGGAATTCATACATAACATATCTGCTGTGTGTGTATGTGAACTAATAGACCCTCCGCCTAATCCACTTCTATGTATGATCCTGGACGTCATGCCGGGAGGAAGGAAAATACTATAGAAAACCTTCCTTTGGCCGCTGTATACTAAGGAACTAATAAGATGTCATTGCTGCTGATGTCGGTAATAAAGCTGAAGTGATGGAGCGATTGTTACTCCGAGTGAAGGTGCGGTAGAGATTGTCCTGCGTTTCGTGAAGACATTCATGTTTTTTTAGTCTTGTTGGATTGTTATTGTAGCTTGTGCTCATTTCACCTAACAAATAGACAGGCCTTTTTAGATGTCTGTGCACATTGACTAATACTGACAGGATATTCCAGTATGTGATAACATTCTCACAAGTAGTGCAGGGAGTCTTATATGTTTCTGCTACGTTGATACTTACATGTAGCTAGCATTGCAATGGGAACGTGGCTAGCCTGTTGTCATACGACCATTGTATATGATACGGCTTCTCCTAGCATGGCCTTGTGTCTTAGGTTCAGGTTTATTATTGCCCATCCTTTAATATATATTAAGATCACTGCACTAAGACTCTGCTGACACTTCTGTCTTATACTTGATGAAAAGCATAGGCACAGCATGCAGCGTTCTTAGTGTCAAAATGTCAGACACCACAATTGACCTCAGTATGAGTTAATGGTATCTATTGGATGCCATCGCTGCCCATCATATTGTGACATCAGGAAAGCCTAAGGAAAGTGTGAATAGATTCTTATGTTGCTCTTGTATTCCTCTGAAGTAGAAGTAATGCATCTTAGTGGGTGACACTTGAGTCTTGTAAAATAGGATTCTTTCCAGTTTACATATATGGCTCCAGTGCATGGCTCCTGCTCTCTAGGGACCATTGTGTATAATGGATGGAGCTTCAGCCCTTCATTTATGTCCATCTGTTCTTTTTTATTGGTGGTCAGTTTAAAGATTTTAGACAATTTGGGCAGCTGGTCACAATGCACCCCTCACCCTCTGAGCGTTACTTGTGCACTGCCGCCTGTAGTTACCATACTATTGGTAGGTTAACCATGTCACTATGGGAAGTAAAGCCTCTAGTAAAATGAAAATGTATAGCGGATACCCAAATACTGGTAGAAGAGAGCACAGAGAATAGGAAGGGGTCAGGGTGGGTGGGCACTAGTTATAGATTACCTATCCATGACATGATTATCAATATCATATTTGTTTGGTGTTTGGTGCCCCATTGTACACCACTTCGGATTCTAGAGGTTGAACCCCCACAATCATAAACTTGATGACATATCTTAGCAATATTCTATTGTATATAAATATATATCTACAGGAATCCAGATCATATTATAACCTGACTGCCCGGCAGGGTCATCCTAGACGCTCCATGTCTTGTCACTAGTCCTGTGAGTATGCTATGATGTAGAATAGACGGCCCCATATCTGACCAGCTGTGGACATTTTGTGCCCATGAATGTTGTCTCCAGTAGTGTGGAATTGCTGGGCTGGTGACAAATATCTTAGAAATGCACAGAAGTGATGTGGGGGATACAGGCCTGAACTTGCTACTGTGGGAACATTTCTGTGCTGTATATTCTTCCAGTATTGTTGATGCTTTTCAGCTGTGACCCCATGTGCATTCCCTTCATTACGGCGCCTGCTTCACTAGAGACTGAGCCGCTAAACCCTCCATGGAGCAGTGACCCATTGCTTAGACATGTCTTCTCTCCTTGATCACATCGAGTGTTAGATGAGGCATTGCCGTCACCTCTTGGCTTATTTCTTGAGAATGCTAAGGTTTGACAATGGCATCCATTACAATGTATTTGACCAGCTCATGTAATATGGTGCTGTACTATGTCCAGGTGGACTATGGAGTAGTATTAGGGTTGTGACTAAATACCCTTCTTCATAAGGATCTCACCACTTCACATGGATTCTGTAGGAGCTATGGGTGCATTGGCTATGCTATCACGGCTAACACACCTTACTGCTCGGTATTTCTTGTTGCAGTCTGGTCCAAGTCAAAATAAATATGGCTATCCTAAATGCAACCCTAGCCCTAACCTGAGGGGGCACCGTATGGGTGGTATATAAGAGACCTACATCTCCATGATACTAAGCACCTTTGGACCCAGATTGGTCTACTTTTAAGTGGTCAGGGTTGTTGTCTGTTACCTCAGCTAGGCCAAGTGGGTACAGGAATGGGGATAACATGGCTTGCATACACGAAGACAGACTTTTCTGTTCAGTGATGGAAACCTGGTGAGAGTCGCTTTTTTTTCTTTTTACAAGTTCTGGACGCTTGTACTGTTTATATTGTCACCCAGGGTGACGAAAAAAATAAAGGGAAATTGATGGTGGAAAGTACATTAAATGTTCTTCCTTTTAGCTATATTATTACCACACGTTATGTGAAGTGAGCCATGATAGTCACGTCAGAGTTAAACATTACACCATAGTCTGAGCACTGCTCAAATACTGTCACACTGTTGTCATACACTATATGTTACCTATATGTAAGGGCTCTTACCTTCATTTTTTTTCCTTCTACTTATGATTTCAATTAACCACACGGAACCCATTATAATGAATGTGGGCCCTCTGGATCCATTCGGAGGTGTCATTTCCAGGATCCGCTGTTGTCGGTTTTTCTCATCTTGCAGTAGATTAGAAGAATAGGACAGCACAGATGTGATCATAGCAGAAAGCTATAGTGATCATTGATTTCTATACAAAATTAATAAATAAATTAATTTCTGGGCTCTTGACAATATGTTGTGTGAACATTGTGTAACTAAATGCTATGCGTGATCACTTATTTTTACTGACTGGGTATATTCACCTTTACTGGCCGGGTATATTCACTACTGGTTGCTTTGTATGGATTTTTTATTCACTGTTAGTGTGAAGAGAGTTCTTTCCCAAAATGTAAAGTGTGAACTGCCTGAAAATATATACCCGTGGTGGCGAACCTATGGCATGGGTGCCGGAGGTGGCACTCAGAGCCCTCTCTTTGAGCACCCATCTGTGGAACACATTATACTGTGTGGGGGCCACCATGGAGGTAATTGTACTGTGTGGGGGTCGCTGTGCAGCAGTTTGGTCTGTGTGGGGGTCAAAGTGGAGCAAAAAGATCTATAAAACCCCATTCACATGACCGTATTTTTCAGGTCCATATATGTCTACAATTGTGGATCCGCACATTATTAAGGTTAAATTCCCATGTTGGCACTTTGTAATAAATTAGTGGATTTTGGATTGCAGTTTGGGCACTCGTTCTCTAAAAGGTTCGCCATCACTGATATATACTGTCCAACCGTACCTCCACCTTTAAAATGACTTCACGTCCATGAATAGTGTCTCCTCCTCCTTTTATTAGGCTTCTCTTCCTAATAGACTATCTATTTCTGTCCTCTGCTTATACACAGAAGTCTATGGAGAGGGGAGGAGGGCACTAGTTAAAGTTATAGACTTATTTTCTCTGGAGGTTTTTGATGCTGTACTGAGGGGTTTCGGCAGACTGTAGTAGAGCCAGCCCTCACTACACAAGTAAGTGGTGAACACAGGAGAGGAGGGAGGGTTCATATCACGGGACCTGGGGTTGGAACCAGATCAGAACCCCTAGATACAGCTTCTAAAAAACCCCTGATGGAGTAAGACTCCCTAGAGAACCCCTTTTATTTGATTTATTATATGTGATCCTTGAGACTTATCTTGAAGATACATAAATGTTACAAGAGCTCGCGGTGTAATGTGTGTATGAGACACTCGTGTGTCTTTCCCAGCAGCCTCCTCCTCCCCTTCCCTCTCTATAGACTTCACTGTACAACGTTACTCAGTCTGGTAAGTGGAGGAGGAGACAGATTTCTTTAATAAGATCTATTACAAAGCTTCTTATATTCACCTGTACTATTCATTTATGAGAAGTTGCGATATTATTGGCGATACACTTAAATTATAATATAAAACAAAATAGAAGCAATGGAAAGGAGACAAAGCTGGAATTGTTTTTTCTTCTACATTTTTGACCCGTTTCTTTTATAAGCGGCAGTAAAGCGGAGCAGCGAAACGCCCTGCAGGTTTCATAGCGGACATGTATTATAACATAGATGTAAATGCTGTAATCTGGCCCATCCGTATATACGGTGAATGAACATCGGCCATTGACTGTGGACATTGCTTCTGCCCAGCTTGGACATGCGTCAGGTTCTCATAAGTCCGTTTCTTGTAAGAAGTACATAAATATATATCCCAACAAACAGGAAGCAGCGGTGACTGGGGCAGGAAATCTCTCATTGCAGCAGCTGTGGTCCGAGCGCTAGTGTAAGATCTGCTGTGGGAACTTGAGTCCTTGTTTGGGCTCTGGCTGGATGCCAGGCCTTGGAATTGCAATACCAAGGAGGAGGATTATGTGGAGAGAACAGGCATAACTCTTTTGTGTCTGCCTATGTCTTCAGCGGGTGGTTTATATTCTGAAAGCATGACTGATATGGAAGCCAGGTCGTGCCTATGTAAACATTATTAACTTACACTTGTATTTTAGGCAATTTTAGAATTACAAGCATGCGTTTACAGCGGTATATCTCTGCTTCTGTTTTCCCATCGTCTTTAGGTCTTAGCAAATAAAACTTGAGACGTTTACCTTTCATTGTATTCCCGTGTTCTTTCTCACTTTCCGTCCCCATATGTTGCTGTATTGTTTTACATGTTTGTGGACTATATTTAACCGCACCTATCAGATATGTAGAGGGGGTGGATAACATCATGTGCCCGTAGTGGTGAGTAGATGTGCCCATACCAATGGCTGCTGCAGATTATTACCAATGACGGTGGTATCTAGTGGATATACAGAGACGCTTGTAAGTAAAGTATCATTGTATTGTGTTGCATTGTTTTTAGAAACTATTTAAAGGGACTGTGTTAGGCTGATTTTGGGACACTAAAGCACCCACAGGGCCTGGAGCTTATTGTCCAAGATGGCCCTGTTGTACAGCTGTCCAAGACTGAATTTATAAACCCTTTATATCCCGGTTCACCTCTGCGTTCGGGCCTTTCCGTTCCCCTAGCCACACAAAATATACGGAGAGAAAAGTCCTGCAAGCAGCACATTTTTCGTGCAGAAACTGAGCAGACACCACACAGACCCCAGTCTATGGTGTCCGCAGGTTTCCTTAGGTAACCGCTTTTTTATGCGGATAGGTTTCCGTTTGGGGGGGTCCCAAACGCAGATGTTTACCAGGCCAGCCTTGCTTAGAGATGAGTCTGATGGCTTTGCTGCGCATGCGTCCCATATCTGTATGTTGTTCCATTTCAAGGATTTTTGAGCATATCCTATCTAGGTCTGATCAGAACCGCCCATTGAAATCAATGTAAGACAGAAGGCAATAAAGTGTCATGCGAGTGCCTTCCCTTAAAAAATCAGGACCCCTTTGGGTTGCACATCGTGTAAATGAGGTCTTAGGCAGTTTTGCGTCATAGTAATCTCGGTAATGTACATTGCATAGATAGGCAATAGTCTTGTGAATACAACAGCATGGTGGACGGTATCGCATTCTGTGCTTGGTTTGATTCCCTGTCTCATCAATACATATTAGCACTTCTCACTTGCCGGTGGGAGCGGTTTTATGTGGTTATTGATCATGTAAATCCGTATACTTAGTTCACTTGATCTAATTAGATATCGCTGCAGTTTTGTTGCTATGGGTTATGATACATTAATTTATTAGTAAGGAACTCATTTCCAGTTACATCATTTGAGAGCAATGATGCCTCCTGCTGGGCTGGTAGGGGGCCGCTGATTTCCCATTATATGGGTCACTGGCATTCTCAGGACTAGCTGGCGGAGGGGAATAGCTGTCAGTAATTACAGGTGAGGACGCCGGCACTTACCACATCCAGCAGGCACTCACATCCCGCCAAGGTGACTTCTGCAGATATCTCTGTGTATAATCTGTGATCACTGGAGCTGCTCATAGGGAAAAAGCAGGAGCACAGAGATCAGCAGAAATGGTGGCTGGCACGTGCTTTATTATTTATAGTGTAACATTTGGATGCAGTTATGTATTTTTTAAGCTGTTTACCAAGTATGATGGTATGGAGAACTGCCCGGTGTACACGTGGTATGTCGCTGGAGAGAATGGATCACTTATGGAAATTCTGACATGACTTGTCCATGAGAAATTATTCCAACTTATGCTTTCTGTACTATTTTATTACAAAATGCATGTCTGCGCAGGATACATCTTCTGCTGTGGGTGGAAAACCTGTAACATTTACTTTGACGGCAAACAAGAAGACCCCGGGCCGCAGTGCAAAATCTATACCAGGCCCACCAAATATTCTGGTTGGTGGGCCTGGTTGTACATGTGATGTGTAGCACAGGGTCAATTGATGCTGCAGACCCCTGTATCATGGATCTCACCTATAGCAAAGCATTGAGCAAAATCTGTGGCAAATATGTGACCATTATGTGAAATCATCCACAATAGATAAGTGTATTTTAGGAGGATGGGCTGTGGACAATCTATAATATATCTGTATTATTTTGACATATACTAATCCAAAATTTGTTCATGCAGCTACCACTCTTGTAATGATTTAGACCTTATGGTAATAAGCATCTGAGAGTATACAATTCATGCTATAAAAAATAACATTGTAAAATGTGAAAAAGCCATTAGACAGCACAAATATCTACGAACACTCATGGACAAAGAGAATGATGCACCAAGAAGGAGTTGTGTGAAACTTTCTGTGTGAGTCATGTCACAGTAAAGGCAGGATTGAAGCGCTCACCATGAGACTTACATACCCGAACCTGACAGTGCCAAATTCAGGTCCTGTTTGGGATCCACCATCTGCCATACAGTTCCAGTCTTTTCTCATTTATAGCACCACTAGCAGTATCCGCGACTTCGTCCGCGCCCTCACTATCTGTGCGACTCACCTCCCACGCGGTGCCACCCTCCCACGCGCACCCGTCCACCCCCCCCCCCCCAATGCGCGGCAGCGCCTAGCCCGTTCCCCCTGCCAAGGCCGCCACTCCCGTCCATGCACAGAAGCCGGACCCGGGAGGCCCCACTACCCAATCCCCACCCTAGAACCCCCCCCCACACACCTCCCCTCACACTTTAAGTTCGCACGCAATCCCCTCACCTTCAAACCCCCTGCTCCCTGTACCCGCCGCACTCACCATGTAGATGCTGTGGAGGTATGTGTGTTGCAGCCTCAACATCAGCCGGCATGTGCGCTCCTTTCCGAGACGTCTGCTTTACCAGACGAACAGTACGCAGGGACATGCGGCTGCACGCTAAGCCGGCATCAGGCAATGCAGCGGCGCTCTGAACATGCGGGCAGCTGCCTTTTTCTTCAGCGTGTACTTGCTCATGCGCCACGCCCACACATTGCCGCCAACATATGGGCCCGCTGTGCTGGTCCCATAGCCCGCCCATACACCGCCATGCACCAATAGGAGGTCCATGGAAAGACCTGCGCTGACGTCATGGCAGGTCCTACAGCGGAGCTGGAGACAAATTTTTCCGGTCGCGGTGATGATTTTGGGTGAGTGAGCCACATTTCAAGTAGTCTATGTTTCCTTCCTGGGCAATATGTAGGTCTGTGTGAAATTTCCCAAAAATCCATTCAGCCGATATAATAATATATAATAATATAAATATAAAATATAATATAATATTAGTAATAATAAATAATATAATATTAGTAAGGATTGCAAATGAAGGCAATGATGGCTGTCAGTGGCAGGTCATGTGATGGGCAGCGTGACACCACATTTGCTTCTGTAAATGGTCTGGACAGAGTCAGAGGTGTGTAATGAAGGTGCTACCTATGTGTAGTATGTGGACAAGGAAACTAGGGGAGCTGCCATGCTTGTCGGCAGATCAAACAATCTCTACTAGTGATCTGTCTTGGCTGTCCAGAGCCTGTTCACCACAGCTAGGTCCTAGGTCAGAGCGGTTTAGATGGCGGTCAGTTTGTCAGATTGAACATCCTGCTTTTATCATGCCTGGTTCAAATCTGCGTTTGGACCATTCCGTTCCCCTATCTACATGAAATATGTGGAGAGAAAAGTCCTGCAAGAAACACTTTGTGTGGAAACCACACAGACCCCATTATAGGCTATGGGATCCGCGGGTTTCCTTAGGTAACCGCTTTTTTATGCGGATAGGTTTCTGTTCAGGGGGCCCCCAGGCAGACTTCCTGAGCGCAGATGTGAACCAGGCCTCAGTCCAGTGATTCGCCCCCTATAAGTCTCATCTTTAGCAGAATGTTTTTGTGTTGTTTTTAGAGACATGTCTAGTAGTCGGCGATCTATCACCTAGCAAAACATTACCCAGAAGAATCCTCCGAAAGTCTCTTTATAGAGCAGCGGGAAAGCACTTTTATGCCCTCTTGTGGCAAGACCCAGTATCTCATCATACCACACTTTTATCTGCCTGAGACATGACTGCCTTTTGAGATTTGCAGCAATTTGGGGCATTATTTTTGTTTGTCTATGAATGTATTTCATGTGTATATCATGACGAAAAATACAGGATGTACAAAATACAAGGCAATGGATCATGGTGCGGAACATATGTAACTGGTCTACTTTCCTAGCCAATGAATAAACCTCTGATGGTAACTTTGTGCAATTCCTAATAGAATTGTGTAACTCTACCCAACAATGCATTGTTGCTCTTTGTGAATTCCATTTTGTTTCATGTTTCCTTTAAAAATAAACTTGTATGTATATTACTCTTTTGGGACCCTCACTGAGGGGTAAGAAAAGAGCAAACTTTAAGTTCATATAGAACACCACCTTAAGAGGAATGAAGCATTCCATGGGCCTATTAATATTAAAGGGGTTTATCCAGCTTCCAAAAATTATCTGCAACTACATCCATCGTGCTAAATCCTCACTGTTCCTCTGTGCAGCCTTTTATTGGCTTTGTTTTACTTGCTGCTCCTTGTATCACTGTTATTTACATACAGTGAATCTATGGACAAACTACATTTCCCATGATTCATCCCCCCCACCCTAAACACAGAGAGTGAGAGCAGGCAGATGAATTATGGGAAATGTAGTTTGTCCACAGATTCTCTGCATGTAAATGGTACAATGATTCAAGGAGCAGCAAGTACAATAAAGGCAAGCAAAAGGGAACAGTGAGGGTTTAGCACTGCTGTGGATGTATTTGCAGATAAGTTTTGGAATCTGGATAACCCCTTTAATGGGCCCTGGATGTAATGAACAGACACACCAGGTCCTACAAAGAGATTTTCCTACAAATGCCATCATTTAGAGATTTTTGTTTTATGCTGTAACCCTTGTACTTTCCTAGGTGTTCCTGTATAGATGAAAGTGTATGGGCAGATGCATTTCATAATACAGCAGAATTTTAGATCCTTAAGTAGTCAAGAACTTTGCACAAGGTTATATTTATTAAGCAGACGTGCAGACATTTTATATCCATGCAGCACGTAAAACGCTGCAACACAAGCGTGTCATAAAAAGAAACTAATTAGAAGAAACAGCCAAATGCACTGTGTAAATTGTGCTGAATGTGCGGAATCCAGGTCCTGTTTATTGCTCCTATACTGCCCTCTAGTGGTTGTCAATAGATTTGCAATTTTTATGTTAGAGTATAGGGGAATCGGCTTAATGACCACATTCTATATACAGAGAGATCGTTTTGACAGAATGTATCAAAATGTTGAAAAATTGTTTCTGTATTTAATAGATACTCGCTAGCATTATTTCTCCTTAAATATCAACAAAATAAATAGGGATTTGATTGGAGGCTGGAAAACAGACCAAACATGCGGAAATTCACAGGCAAGACTAGTTTTTTTTTTTGTTTTGTTTTTTTTTTTTTTACATCTGTTCAGTACATCCTTCCGCCAAACACATGGCCATCCTATTATATGGAGATCAATGTTTGTTTTTTTAAAAGGGGCTCTACAACTAGATTTACATGTTATGATCTAAAGATATGCCTGAATAGCCTTTAAAAAGGTGCACCCCCCCCCCCAGTATATTGTTTCTTACCGTGGAAGTTGATATGCAAATGAGCTGGATCGTGCAGGGTGGGCGTTCCGTGCACCCCTTGGCGTCATAGCTTCTGGATGCCCATCACTCTTCCTTGTGCCTCCGAGCCCCCCTCCTCCAGCTAATTCACCGCCTCCATCGTTGGCGGTTTCTATTGAAATCACGTGCGTGCACAGTAAAGTGACCTCTGAGTTTGCAGTAGTCAGACATGCATGGTGCACTCATTCCAGCACTCCACTATTACAATTCCACTATCGCGCTCTGTTCTTTGTCAGCCCCTAGGCAGAACGCAGCAGGGCACATGTTCCTCCATTGCTCCATTTATTCACTTTCAGGAAGTTGTGCATGGAAGATGTTATGTGGATAGGTGAGACAAAAGTGGAACTTTTTAATGTTTGTGGTGGAAAAAAAGAACACCGTACACCAACTCCAAAATCTCATCCCATTTGTAAGGTACGGTGGATGACATCACATAGTTTGGGGCTTCTTTGTTGTCTCGGGGCCTAGACTCCTTGTGGTCAGTAGGGCAGCAAGGAATACTATGATGTATGAGAACATGTTACAGGATAATGTCCATAACCTCAAGCTGAAGAGACGTTTGGTGGTGCCACAGGACGGTGTCCCAGAGTACTCAAGGAAATCAACTAATAAATGGCTGAAGAAGGTTTATGTTGTGGAATGGCCTTGTCAGAGTCTTGGTCCTAAGGCCTCCTTCACATGGATAGAGAATAGAGAGACACCGAGCACACTTATAGTGTAGATGGTCTATTATAAATATATAGATGAATTATCTGGTGTTTATGAAAAGAACTCAGGACCTGGTGGCCTCTCACCTGATCGGGTTGTGACTCCGTTCACAACTCCGTTTTCAGCAATATTAGGCTTCGTCAGAGTGAGAGTGGCAGCACGTCTGTATAACACTGGTCAAAAACCAGGAGGATGCGCCAATGAAAGAACAAAAGGACGGAGCTCTCAGGTCCAAAGGAATTTATTCAAAATCTTCTTTTTGAATAAATTCCTTTGGACCTGAGAGCGCCGTCCTTTTGTTCTTTCATTGGTTCATTCACATGGATGTATTTTAGGGTCCACAATCCTGTCCTGGCCCCAGATGTACAATCTAAACTAACAGTATCCTACAAATCAATGGTGCTGTAAGTTGGGGTCACTAACCCACAGTCAGATTAGGATTTGTGGCTGTAGATCCTAAAATATGGCCACGTCCTGTGCTTATCGAGATGCCTTGATAAAACCTATACAGGAAGTATTGATGAACTGATGCACATTTGCAGGGATGAATGGCCCAAAATTTATCCTTAAACATTGCCTACATCTTATTTTCAGCTGTGAGTACTGTGGATTTATGGGGTATTCATTTAAAGGATTTGCTTACTGTGGATCTACACAGTCCAATAAAACCCGCTGATCAGTACTCCTCTTTATTGGCCTTTTAGGACTCCGGCAAATGGGTGGAGAATGGGGCGGAAAATCCAATGTTTGCATCAGCTAGATTTCCCAATCCGAATTCAGTCAGGTGACCAGGATGTCCGACATTCTAGTTATCAATGATGACAGAATTCTATGACTTCCCATGGCCCCATGTTCTTGTAATGTACATGGTATGGCACACCGGAGTCAGAGGAAACTCTGGCGTGATAGATCACAATGGTGCTCTGAGTCCAGTTCTCCTGTGTGGGCTCGGGCCAGGTAATCCAGATGACCTATGGACTGGATTTTGGGGACCCTATCCTGCGAGTGCAGGAGACCTTACACCACACACTACATGGTGGAAGAACATTCATCACTACAGTCATTTCTCCTCCATATAGTCTCATTGTGTGCAGCATAGACTGGCTTACACGGGTCAATGTGCTGTCAGTGACGGAGCATCTGTTATTAGAGTTGTCACACATGCAGCATTTTTGGAAACTCACTACAGTTTTTGTATCCATTTTGCATTTAGTTTATTAAGCTGAATTCAGAGTAAAGTTTTAAAGGAATGGGAAATATTAAAATATTAGCGGAAGAGCCTACATTTCTCCTCCTCCCTTTTGGGCTTTGGATCAAAAAACATAATCAAAAACTGCAGTCATGTTTTTCTAAAAACTCTCTATTCTCAAAAATGCAATTTTTAGCACATTGAGGGCCCTTCAGATGGCTGTGCTTTCCATCCTTGTGCTGTCAAAATTCATAATGGAGCACACGGACAATGCAACCATGTTTGTCTCCAGAATCCTGTGATTGACTGTAATGTATTGGAGGGACTTATATTCTGCTGACTCAGGATGTATACACCTAGAGCTTTATACATCAAAGCAGTCTGAAGTTGGAGTGTCAGTGCTGTCCAACCAATCAATTCCATGTTTGTCTTGCAAAAACTTTGTTTACCATTAAAGAGGGTCTATGAGTGGTTGTTGTCAGGTGTAATAGACTGGTCCTGTCATCCTGTCAATTGTGTGCAATTGCATGTCTTAAAGGGGTTTTCCAGCCTCAAATGGATTTTTCATATTAGCAGTATGTGATCTGTCACCGTCTGACACCCGGACCCTGCACAGATCAGCTGTTCTAGCAGCCTCCAGGTGTCGAAACCTATAGATTTTATACATTAACAATAATAAGCCTGACAAACACATTTGATTTCCCTATACACCAGCAGGTGGCAACAGTGAGCTGCCCATACTATTAATTGAAGCTGCCCAAGTAGTATAGAAACAGTGAGATGAGGCAGCCAGTCAGCATCCGGGACGGCGGTGTCTTGTCTCTCTGCAATCTGATTGGCTACGGATTCTCTCTCATCAGCCTCATTAAACCCAGTTTGATCCGGAGCAGGGTCTGTGTTCTTGTGGCCTTGATGCTCTTGTCTTTCTTATAGGATTTTTTTTTTTTTTTTTTAAATTTTCTTTAGAATTTGCTATTTTAATTGCCAAAGTGCAAGAAACAGTAATATATCGATTTTATTCTGGTATATGATTTATTAAATATAATTGTTCTTGTAAATTTAGTTTTATTTTTTAGATTTTCAATGACCTTTCCTATATTGCTGCATTATTAGCTTTATGATAATCCATTTTTTATTGCTTAATACTTTACGTAGATCATATACATGGGTCATGTTCACTTTCCAGTAATTTGACATATATGCCTGTAAAAGATCCATATATATATATATATATATATATATATATATATATATATATATATATATATATATATATATATTTTGATGTGTATATATAGGTATATGTATATAAAATAACTAAATATATCTAATGCGTGTCTGTGTGTATATATATATTGATTGGGGGTTATATAATGTAATACATGTTTTATATGATATTTTTTTACTATAGTATGCTGCACCTTTCCATTGCATTTTTGGCCACTACTGGCCCCACATAGGTCAAAAGAACACTATTTTGGCCTCTATTAGGTTAATAGACAAATTGTGTGTTACCGTTGGGGGTTTTAGTGTCTCTGTTCTGTCTAGTTCTGGTAGTGTTTGGTTATTTGGACACTTTCTGTCTCTGTCTTTAAGGGTACATTCACACAGTGGAATTTGGTGTGGAATTTCAGCACTGAAAAAAAACCCTCTCATTGACTTCAATGGGTTCCTTTTTCTGCTAGCATAAGTCAATGGGAGGCTTTTTTTCTGTGCTGAAATTCCACACCAAATTCCTCACCATTTTCCTCTGTGTGAATGGACCCTTAGGCTAAGTTCACACTGGGTTTTTTATCAGGATTTTGAGGTGGAATCTGCGTCAAAATCCTGACCAAAAAAAAAAATCTCCCATTGAAATCAACTGAAGACACTCTCTTCCGACAAGGCCCATTCAATTGGGCCTCATGTGGAGCGGAGTGCTGCGACTCGATGCCGGAATCTGAGGCGGCCTCCGCGTCAAATTCCGAACCAAAAAACCCCGTCTGAACCCGGCCTTAGAATACAAGCCTGACACGAGCAGTAAACTGATGCTATACATTAGGTTATGATGAATTGCACAGGATCTGTCTACAGTCTAATGTGAATAGGGGCAGATGCCACAGATGATAAAAGATTTGCTGAAGTAAATCTCTATGAACATACATGTTTGTGGGGTCTGGAGGGTTATTTAGGGTCGATTTTAGCTTGTATGTTTTTTTTCTTTGAAGTTGGGACAAGTCGCTGTTGGCTATCAGTTTCCGGGGACATCCATCTTAGCGGTTTGTTGACTGCGCTCTACTTTTGGCCCTTCATTCTAGCAGCTGAACAATGGGCATTATGCAGGAGGCGTCTTATCATTTTTTCCCCCCTCTTTGTTAGTAGTAATTAGCTCCAATGTGTTTGTGCTGAGGGAGGGGAGTGATGACAGCTGCTACACATTGCAGGATACACACTTCTGCTCCGAGCTGGGAAATATACAAAGGATTGTTGGGAATTCTCTCCTCCTCCCCTTCTGAGGTTCTCCGGTTTGGTGACAGGTCTGTGGGTTGTGTATCATCAGTGGATGATGCTTTATTATCTTTGGAAGTAGACCTTGAAGGGTTAAAATTAATCTGTCCCCAAGAGATCGGTGTAATTGTGGAATAGTCACTCCAAGCAATGATATTCTGCTTCATTCTTATGCAAAATGGCCATTAATAAAGGGCGACTTAAACAAGACTTATCGCTGGTAGACAAGTGATCTGATATTATTCAGTGTCTTCATCTTTTCTCATAAATCTACACCGTGCGTAACGCTGTTCCTCTGTTATTCCTCCTAGAAATGTACTAATAAAACACCAAATTGTTACTAGTTGAGGACATGTCCTTGCGCACTCTGGAGGTAAGCACTTGGAGTAATTTGGAGCTGATTTTGACGCATTTTCTGCCTCAAAATCTGCTCTAAATTCCGTCTTGAATCTATATACAATGGGAGCCAAGGAGCGACACATGGCACTGAAAAGATAAAACATCCTGCTTGATCTTGGCGCCTCAAAATCCTGATAAAAAAAAAACCCTGTGTGAACTTACCCTAACACTATACAGTCAGTCAGAGCCAGCTGTCAGTGTCAGATTGAGAAGGGACACACCCCATTGACAAGAAGAATGGTAAAACTCGATTGTCAATGTCTTTATGAATTTCTTGGAAGAATAACAGAGGAACAGCCCAATCTCATGGAAGTTGCAAGTATTTACTAAAATCGAAAATCTAAATACATTTTAGTAGAGGTGACGGATTCTCTTAAGTTTATAACAGATTTACACTAATCACCCATTTCTGTTGTGGCTGAGGGTTAGGAATTGGTTACCTAACAGATATGTTAATCCGATTGCCCAGGACCTATAGAATATTGGTATTGATAAGCTGGGGTCTGTCCTGGATTCCGCACCAATCAGTGGAAGCCATATACGAGGTACATGGCTGGAAACAAGAGCTGCAGTTCCAGGCACCACCACTACACTGTACAGAGCTCCACGCGCTGTATACAGCTTCTATCTCGTACGGTCTAGTGGTTGCACATGGAACTGCGCCCTTCTCACCTTTTCTTCTTAACTGATATACGGCATCTGGCGACCAAAACCTCTGATCAGGATGGCATCTGGGTGTCAGACCCCAACTGATATGATACAGATGACCAATCTTATGGCTATGGTTTCAGTCTAATTTATCTTTAGGCCCTGGACAACTCCTTTATGGAATGTACAAATGTAGCAGACTCTCTTTGGAGATAAATTGTTTGCACATTATAAGTAAAAATAATATAACGGTTTTATTTGCAGCATAATGTTCTAGCACAGCATCCCCATGTATTGTTCCAGATGACAACTCCAGCTCTGCTACCACTCTCAGTTCCAGCTCAGGTCTCTAGCACTCGCACTGAACTGAAGCTAAATGTGCAATGAATCTACTTTCAGGGATAGCCTGCTTTCAAAGAGGAGAATATTTCGGATAAGACATACAAGGGCTTCTTTTGCAGGCTTTTCATGGCATTGTCATAGTCAGTGACACACGCGGAATGTAAATGAGCGCGCCATGCCTGGGATCTCAGGCAGAGGACACAGCTGGAATTCTCCTTTCTGTAGATAGGAAGTACAGTTCCGGCAGTATGGACATGAGCCAGCTTTTCATTGTGTCCTGTGTGGAGCTGGTGACAGAGACCTCACTTATACTAAACTGGAAAACGCACAGGACACTTTGCCTTACATGGCGAAATGTATGCATCTGCATTTCCGGTGGCAAGTTACACCGCGCACCTGGTGCTTGGGATGTTTCAGATGGACAGTTTATGTGGCTGCAAGCCCTATACTCAGCCATAAAGCAAAGCCGCCACATTAACTACCTCTACACTGTACATTTGTTATTTTTATTCGGACACGCACAAGTCATTATGATCCCTGCAAAACCACATTATAACTGAAATTTTTAATTTTTAATTTTTTTTAAATTATATTATATATCCATTCAATTGCTGCTATGCTTTGTTGCACGGCACTGTAAAGGTGACCGTCAATTGAGCAGCTATTCCTCCCGACAACTCCATATAACTGAGCCGAGTGTGCATGTGTTCTCAGTAAGTGAGATGGGAATAAGTTGTTGCCAGTCACTTTTGTTGATCTCTTGTCTCCCTTGAGAATAAAAGGATTGGGTATGTAAAATTCAACATGCATGATTTTTTTTTTTCCACCCTGACATCTCAGGGGAGGGTTGGGACGCCCTTGTCTCCATTGAAGTCAGTGAGTGACAGCGGACACTTGGATCTCATCCAAGTACATTCGCTGTTCAGTGTGTGCATGTGGCCTTATTCTAATATTTTATTGGCACCTACGGTTGCAGAGAGATTCTTAAAGGGGTTTAGCCACAAAAATGATTTAACCCCTATTCATAGGAGACATCGAGTGGGGTACACTGAAGTGAATGGACACAGATTGCGCACCCCCCATTCACCCACTGATCAGCAATTTATCCACTTTTCTATGGATAAGGGGAATAAATAATTTTGTGGCATAACCCCTTTAAGTAGATTGAAACGCTTCTGGTATCTGAGTAGGGTTCAGGCGGCTTTTGTGTCCTCTGTACGTTGTTGTCAGGCCTTATGATACAGATAAATCTGTCTATGGTGTCGTCCACCCATGTACTATGAGTATACCACTTGCTGGTTTATGTGTCAGTCTGCAATATAGTGTTTAACAGAGTATGATGGAGGATTTTTTTTTTGGGGGGGGAGGGGGGGTTAGTGTGTGGGGAGGTTGAGGGGGTGCTATTTTTTTTTTCCTTGCCACTGAAAAATAAATTTCTGTTGTGTGTGGGTGACTTAATATAACCCATATGTTCTTATAGCTGGAGTCTTAGGTTTAGCATTTTTCCCATGTTCTCAGTATTGCTGCAGACTCAGAAGACACATTGGCGTATATTCAGCAAATGGTGTTATTTTAGCTTGTGCGAGATGATATAATACTACGCCAGGCTATGTTATTCTCTGGAGCTGTTTCATCAAAGTATCTAAAATAACTCACAGCTTCTTGACAGCAAGCTCTAGTGCAGATGAGACACTTTTCCGCAGCAACAAAATGCTGCAGCAAGTCCCTGTTATGACTCAGCACTGATAATGGGGAAGGTAGTGTATGAGATTCTCTTCTTATAGATAGGAGTCGCTGGCTTTCCTATACTTTGCCAATATTCGGATGACTTTTTTACGCATTTAATTGCAGCATGCTATACTGATCAATGATACTGTCACAAGGCTTGTGTGGAGTAAAGGATAGAACTACATGGAAGAGTTCTGGAGCAGCTGATGGGCATTGTACATTGTAACATTATAAGGAATGAAGTTGTCAAGTCTTTCAGAAGGTTATCAAATCAGGAAATTTAAGGGTAAGTTCTCACGGAGGAATTTGCTGCAAATTCTGCCCCTGACTCAACAGCAGATTTCACCCAGATTCTAATTCCCATTGTTTTCAGTGCTGCAAGATGCTAAAAAAAAATGGTATCCCATCGCAAGTGACCTGCATGTCCGACTTTGTGTCCAGCTAAAAAAAACAAAAAAACGGCGGGGGCTACATGGTGGCTCAGTGGTTAGCACTGCAGCCTTGCAGCACTGGAGTCCTGGGTTCGAATCCCTCTAGGAACAACACCTGCAAGCAGTTTGTATGTTCTCCCCGTGTTTGCGTGGATTTCCTCCCATTCTACAAAAGCATACTGATAAAGAAAAAAAAAGTACATTGTGATCCCTATATGGGGCTCACAATCTACATTTAAGAAACAAAAAACAAAACAAAACGGTTTCCCTGCATACAGGCAGCAAGCGGACACCAGCGGTCACCTTTACAAACCCATTCAAATGAATGGGTTTTAAAGCTGACCGCCAGGTTCCGTCCCCTGTCCAGTTTCGCCAGGGCTGAAGAAGGAAACCTGACAGAATGCACAAACCGGACATCAGGCGAAAGTGTGAGTGTGACCCCCCCCCTCCCTAAAATATACATAAGATGTCCCCTCCTTAAAGGGAGTCTGTCAGCAGTAAATTGGCTCTAAACCTAATCCTCCTACCTTTATAGAGTGGATTCTACAGATTCCAAACATGCCCCCGTTATTTAGCCTTAGAGCTCCATTTTTTAAGTATATTGAAGTTTTATATAATCGAGGTACCGAAACTAGAATCCCCTCTATAATCCATTTGCTTTTGACAGACTCCTTTTAAAGAGTTAAAGTAGCGAGTGCTCACAGCTCCCACTAGCTAGGTGAGGAGCTAGCTAGTGAGGAAACATGGTGAGGGGCTGTATACAGGGGTAGATTTACATTGTGGTTACAAAATTTTTTTTTTTTTTTTTTTTTAAACACTAAGTGGAATCCCAGTCTCCTAGATGGCCGGTATTGTGTAGGTTTTTCTCAGTAAATGTGCCCATCCCACTAATTTTGTTCCCATACTACTGACATTTTGTTCAATTTCTAACTTCAGAGCTACTTATACTGTAACACATAAAAATATTAAGCTACAATGTAAAATTAATAAGATCCCTGACTTCTTATTAAATCTTATTATTTGCACTTTAATAGTGGTGAAATGTCGTCATCTGAGCCAACCATAAGAAGTCTGTAGAAATAGTTGTTACCCGAGTACCCTCCTGTGTGACTCTTATGTAACACCAGCAAACTCACTGTCATGGCTCCAAGGCAGTACAAGGCATCTTGGCTCACTTACTGTAGATATTGCTTACACATTTTTGGAAATACTGTATAACCCCATGACTTAGTGTGAACATCCAGGATGCCCTTCAAACCAATACTAGTGCCATATGTGGGCCTGCAAGTACACTAAGGGTGGGACCAGTCAGTCTGCCACCATTGCCGATTGTCACTCTATATATTAGTCCATGAGATGGGCAAAGACATCTGAGCAAAAATTTTAATGGAGTGGGGATAAATGTTGACTGTGGGGCAACCCCTTTTCTTCAACTGTTCACAAATCCTATGTGTATGGACAGCTTTAGACTGCCTTCAGCTGAACCGGAGTTGGGCCAGTAGGTGTCACTCCCAACCCCAGCCACCCTCTACTTTCTACTCCGCCTGCCCATACTCATGTAAACTACGCCTAGCCAATCGGGCATGTGTTCTTCATGGGTAGAGGAGGGAAAGTCTCTGACAGGCACCTCCTAAGAGTGGCATTTTTCCCACTAAGAACAAAAGCATCAAGCATGTTGAAGTTCTGATCCATCTCTCTCCTGAGATCTGCCGTGGGGGTCCCCCATACACTTTAGATATCTGACTGGTCCAACTAATATTATGTATGTGTACATGGCCAGCATTAGATTGTTGGTACATCCAGAAAAATTAGCCTTGAATCTGTTTACAGCCATCTATACAGTGTTGGCCAAAAGACATTCAGTCGTAGTTTTCTTTAATGAATTAGAGGAACTATACGCTGAAGGAGTCAGAGCAGGCGTCGCTGTCGGTCTCTGGATGGCCTACTGACTCCACAGCCCTGCTAGTCACATAGTCATTCAATCTGTTTAGTTGTGTTTCTTGTAGATTTCACTACTCTCTCTAGTTTTGTTACCATGTACATCCATCTTGCCATCATGGGTTTATATGCAAGTGTGCTATATATTTCTGTATTATCGTCCCTCCCCCATTCATGTCATTGCTCCAATGTCATCATGATGACCCCTTCAAGGGCACAAGACATTTTTGTTGATAGTGTCCGTCTATTGTGCTGTGCAAAGAGATGATAATGATGGCCTGATAAAAGAATGTCCTGTATCTAGAGCAAAAAATCCCCAGACAGACAGATCTCCTCTCCTTCATGGCTGTTTTACCTTCTAATTCTCTATTTGTCATACAATCTGGAGCCTTTAGGAAGTCGGTGACAGCTGCCTGCTACTGTATTGTCATAGATGATTATAGGGTTTATCCATACCAGTGTCAGACTCTGCTTGTTTCTCTAACACTAGAATTACAGTGGAAATCATAATAGTCTTACCAATAAACATGTTCCTATACAACATAGTGTAATAAACAATACATGCAAAAAAAAAAAAAAAATCTAGAAATTTATATAACAAATATGAAAGGATTCAAACACAAGCATTATGTATATATTCTAAAAAACGAACTAAATTGAAATACATACATATATATATATATATATATATATATATATATATATATATATATTAATTCTCATTTTGGAGACCTTGATTATAGCGCTGTGTTTGGATATTTGGTTGTGATATTTTCGCAGTGCTGCAGTCCACTTACCTTCCTGCGGTTTTCATTGCTCGCCCTAAACTGGAAGAGTAATATTGATTGTCTCTTGGAGTGTTCACTAAATGTAGCAAAAATACAGGACTCTCACCATGATGCCAGAGATCTCAGTGACGGGCGGCAGCTCTCTGCTCCCGCAATCTCCTCAGCACCTGTGTTATTTCATGTGACTAGTATGAATTGTGGCTGTGTGATGAAAGTCATATGAAACAGTCATTGATCCCAGTAAGTCATCTCTTTTTTTATTATTATTATTATTATTATTATTATTATTATTATTATTATTATACATTTTTATATATTATTTTCATTAATTATTATCATTATTATTTTATGAAGAACTGCTTGCGTGTCTGACATCTTTCTTATCTGAATACATCCCATCTTATGGACCTGCTTTACATAAAAGCTAGACCAGCTTCACCCACATTTTAGATCTAACATATAGCTTCAACTTGGAGCCACTGATATTAACATTGTTTATAGTTATTTATACTTATTTATATAACGCCATCATATACTGCAGCGCTGTGCAGAGATTGTGATCCTCACGTCATCATTGAGCCAACTCTCTATGTCCTAAATTAATCTAAGGCTAGGTTCACATCTGTGTTGGGGTTTCCGTGGACCCCCCGAAAGGAAACCTAATCCATATAATAAAGTGAATACCTAAGGAAACCTGTGCACCCCATAGGCTATAATGGGGTCTGTGTGGTTTCCTTTCGGTTTCCGTGTGAAAAATGCGAAAAGTGCTGCTTGCAGCGCTTTTCTCTCCACCTTTTTCATACGGAGAAGAGAACAAAATCCCTGAATGCAGATGTGAACCGGGCCTCAGTATGTTTTTGAGGTGTGGGAGGAGACCAGAGTACCTGCAGGAAACTGATGTAAAACCATTGGAAGAACAGACAAATTCCAGGCACATGATTGAGCCTCAGGACACAGTGCAAGGCAACAGCGCTAACCAAGGAGCCACTGCAATGCTCTTTTTAGAACCACACATTTTTAGGAGGTGAATGACCTATTTATGGTGTCCAGCAGGGGGCACATTTTCAGGGGTGACTGAGTAGATTCCAATGTTAAACTGATTCTGCTTTACTAATCTCCCTCCCCAAATCTGTCTATAGTGTGAGACCCCAGGATTTTCTACAACTATAGTTATTTGTTGGTTGAAGGGATAGTTCTGGGTTCCTTGGTTTGCAAATATGATTTAATACAACTTTTTTTTGTTACGTAGATTGTGAACACCATATAGGGATCACACTATACATTTTTTTTCTCCTGTCAGTATGTCTTTGTAGGATGGGAGGAAATTCACACAAACACGGGGTGAACATACAAACTCCTTGCAGATGTTGCTCCTGGACTCCATGTTGAACCCAGGACTCCAGCGCTGCAAGGCTGCAGTGCTAACCACTGAGCCACCATGTTGCCTCCTATTTTTTCCACATGTTTACTGACACAGCTTCCCTGCTCCTGAGTAGTCATTGCTCCAATGTCATCACGACACGACATGTCATGTCATCATGTCATCACGACACGACATCACTGAGCCACCATGTTGCCTCCTATTTTTTCCACATGTATACTGACACAGCTTCCCTGCCCCTGAGTAGCCACCACACCAATAATGACTCTGTAGGGTCTGGTCATCTGACACAGTTTAGTTGCTAAGTCGAGCCCTTTTCTCCATCATGGCTGAATCAGAGGCAGAGAATGGGGTCGGCTTAAACGGAGTCCAGAGACAGCCCTCTACAAACTCATGCTCGGTCAAGGGGGAGTGGCTCCTGCCTCCTGTCAGAACAAATGCAATGCTGGCGGTTCTAGGACCCAGGAGTGTGTCAAGAACAGTCCAGTATCAATAATTACACCAAACTTTATTAAACCATATTCCTTAACCAACAAAATAGCTTTTTTGACCCTTGACATCCCCTTTAAGTATGATTTTTATTACAGCTCAGTCTTTTAAGGTCATGTTGTAAAAACTGTGGAAATGAAGGTCATTGCTTTGACCTCTCATGGAATAAATCTTAATTCAATTCAACAAGGAACACTCCATAAATTAAATCCAGGCCTCCCCTTGTGTTGCAGCTCTGTCTGGTTTGATATTGTATATAGTATACTGTATATAGTCTTACTATGGTTCTAAGTCCAACTTTGTGCATTAATATTTATACAAAGGTGTCAGCTGTGGGTGTATCTGCATTTAACCTGTTTGGGCAGCTCCAAGCACACAGTGAGATCACTATCACCTAACTTGTCCTGTAACTTGTAATGATGTGTCGTAAGACATAGATTTTTACCCTTTAGCGTTGTTAGAATTTTTTTAGCATTCTATTTTAAGGGGATTTCCAGTTCTTTGAAACTTGCAGCCAAAGAATGGTGTAAAATAAAGTTCTATACACTCCTTACTGAAGCTCTGCTGCACCCAGGCTGCCACCAGTCTCTGTGCCCTGGTATCCATCGACCATGTTCGGACACTAACATGACTGTGGCATACCATTACTGGTTACGGTGGTGACCTCATGGCATCTGTTACAGCCAGGATTGGCTGCAGTCGGTCACATGTCCATGTCGAAACATGATGCTGGAGACTAGTATTCAGACACTGGTGGCGGATTAGGAAGGGGTGGCATAGGAGTGATTGTAAAATGAATACTGCGAAGTTTGATATTTTATACCATTCTGCGCTTTTGGGCAATAGTTTAAGGGGCTACACAAACTTTTTAAAATATTGCCTAGATTAAAGGGGTTTCCAAGGAGTTAAAATAATCTTAGTTGATCTGGCAGATTGTTAATGATTGATCCGGGGGTTCTGGCTTTGCCTTGTTCTCCGGGTCACGTGATGGGAACCAGCCTCTAAACCTTGGGCTTCTCTGCCCCCTTCCTCCTCTCATGATGTCATAGGTAATTTACCTGTGTTATGGGGACTGGTCGACTATACCTGCAAGATCAGGTAAGGAGGCAGGTGGCGAAGTGATGGGGGCTGGCTCCTATCATGTGACCTGGGGGTCAGAACTGGGCCTGAATCCCTGGGTTCATCATGAAGCATCTGCTGGATCAATTAAGATAATTTTTAATCCCCCCCCCCCCCCATCTAAGGGCTAGTTCACACGGGGCAAGAGGGGGCGGATTTTGGCGCGGAATCCTCTTCAAAATCCGCCCCCTCACAATAGAGGTCTGTGTAGACCGCTAGCATTCTTTTTTCCCCTAGTGGTTTGTTCCCGTTAGCGGAAAAAAAAAAGCGAGCTGCCCTTTCTTCAGGCGGATTCCACGGCTGATTCGGGCACGGCGTCCGCCTCGCAACAGCACCCTCCGGACTAGGCCCGTTCATTTGGGCCTTCCATGACAAAATGTGCACACGCGGAATCCCCATGTGAACTAGCCCTTAGGAGTCTATATGGATAGATACAGGAGCAGTGAGGATGATAGATTTTTAGCTTTTGTTTGTTTGTTTGTTTTTTTTAAATCCTTCCAACATATTATTTTTCACGGTAGTTTTTGTTACATTTTATAAAGCGAACACTAAAACAGAGCCAAACTTCAAGACCCCTTTCTTCCTGTACTATAAAGGATTGAAATTATACTATGTTGTGGCTGAATCGGAGACATCAAAGAGGTGTCAGTCACCTCATCCATGTGTTGTCTAGCCAAATGGCAGGTACAAGGTCGGATCAGCCCACATGGCCTTCACAAGTGGTTATTGGCCAAGGGCAAGCTCATCATTTATCATATAAAGCAATATTCCCTATAAAAGCAATATCTTCCAGGGGGAGCCATTTATCTTTGTTGATCGATCAATAGCGCAATGCTTTGGTTATTGGAAGTCATTTAGATTAATGTTGTAAGTGTTATTCAATGGGACTAAGTGTTTTTATGCGGCAGGAGACCCTCAGCTGTGACTCTGCTCTGTATTGATAATGACAGGCCTGGGGAGACAGTGAATAATTCATGGCATCTGGGATCCACAGCTTCAGTAATGAGGTCTCATGGGGCAGGTGGAGCAGGGATCCCCAGTCTCTTATCTTCGCCTGTCCCCTTCATCCTACATGCGACGCGTCATGTTTTAAGTGAAAAATGTTTTGTTAATGGCAAATCCTGCTAATAAGCCAAGACCGTAATAAAGCTGTACCCCCGAAGGCACAGGACCTTGCCGTTTCTCTTCCCAATTTATTTTGCTAAATTTTTGTTTTCTTCAATTTTATTTTTCTGCAGAAATAATAGTGACATACTTACTGCATGCTTATAGCGACGTAGCTCTCCACTTATTTTTCTAGTGGGCCTTCTACAGAAATAATAATGACATACATATTGCCATCCTTATAGCGACATAGTTCTCCACCCAGACTACATCTTTTCAACCGTATTTAAAGTTTAATTCACAATGACTATAATGCTCTTTCGTATGGCGCTATAAAGTACATTACAGTCAGTCTTGTTCATTGTTCTCCAATGGAAATTTGCCATTTGTGTGGTCTGTAAAGCAGAAAAAGGGCATTAATAATACAACACATAGACTTTAATGGCGATGTTCACACAACCTTGCATGACGGTGAACATTTTATAATGCAGTTGGCTTTTTTCTTTTTCTACCCATACATGTACATTTGCAGTGCAGTGGAACATAGGCCATGTATGATTAAAAAGATATACAGTATATCAAATAAAATTGTTTCATCTTACTCAATGCTAAAGTCCCCTCTTCTGACACATCAGATTTAGTAAGTCTGACATATCAGATTTTGTAAGTAATTGTATTCTTCATTAAAGGGGTTGTCCCATCTGAAGGCTCCTATCTATACTGGTAGCTTATGTAAATTCAAGACTTTTCCTAAATATATTGCTTTAGAAATGCTGCTTTGTTTCCTTGCTATGTGAACTTATTCCTTCCATTGCTTGCATAGTGTTACCATAACCACGGACCTGTAGGACAAGTGACATCACTCCCTGTTCAGCAGGACAATTGGTTCAGCTAATTGCATTTTGCTGATAAATTGAATCTGTTATATCTCTATGTAAACACACAGATAACACTGAGTCCTTTCTCTACAAGCATATGCATATTAACTGATCTGCATAAGTATTGTGATACTTCAGTGTCCCATTTAGCAAGGGAGGGAGGGTGCAGGAGAGAAAGAGACAACAGGCAAACTGCTGAAACAGTGAGATGGGAACACCCCCTTTAAATAATAATTGTGGAACATCTTAGAACCACATTGCACTGCTCCTCTGTTATGCCACCTAGAAATGTTTAAATAAATTGACAACTGGGTGTGTCTTTGCTCAGTCTGGCACCGTCCAATCAGTGCTCACCATGCTAGACTGTGAAGGGACACACCTATTTGGTAGTGCTCAGTTGGAACATATATAGTACATGTCTCAGAATGACTACATGGTTAAAACCACAAAAAATTACACTTAAAAATACACGCTAGCTTCAACTTTTTGGTGCAGTTTAGGATGCATACAAAACCACATCTAAATATTAAACACATTTTTTTGCATTTTTAAGAGCGCTTTTTGATGGGGTTTGACCCCGAGACTTATATAAACGTACCCTTCTGGCCTCATCCCGTTATAGTGTGCGCTGCTATTTCATGGCACAGCCTTGCTTATGGCGATATAAGAATTCTTCAGCTCCCAGACCTATCAGTTGTGATTAATGAAGCGCTGACTATAATTAAGCAGTCCTGTCCCTGTATGAGCCATCCCAGATTACTAGACCCTCGCTTCACCCTCCCTATTGTAATTGTTTGGAAAGTCTGTGTCCAGGGAGCAGAAGCAACAAACGTGGCACGTGCACGCAGCCTCCTGCCCAGGAGTGAGGGGGCTGTCACTTGCCTGCCAAAATCTGTACTAGCTTCGGTCTCTGTACTTGCAGCTATGCTGTGATGTGCAGCTCAGACTCTGTTGTAACATTGCCTATTGTTAAAAACCATACACCGCACGGCATATTGTTTTTGCAGGGTTACCCCTGTGTTGATTGTATGCCAAATCTCATCCAAGAAAAATCTGTGTGATGACCTGTAGGACGGATTTCAGCTCTGAAGTTATGTTGTGCATTTCACCCTTTATAGTGGATTTGGTGAAAGCGTTTGAAGAAATAGATTTTTCCTGTGGATTTTGTTATGAATTTGCAAATATCGTGCAAAAATAAATAAAAATCAATGGAGATCCAGCATTGAATTTTTCCACAGCAATTTTCAAGCACTGTGGGTATACCCGTAAAAACATTTTTTGGGGGGACTTAGGCCCAACTGACATCTGCGTTCGGGTTTGCATTTGAGGAGTCCACATAAAAAAGCGGTTACCTTAGAAAACCGGCGGACCCCATAGACTATAATGGGGTCCGTGTGGTTTTTTTCTCTCTCTTTCAGTACGAAAAATGCAGAGAGAAATTGCTGCTTGTAGGACTTCTCTCCACATATTTCATGCAGATAGGGGAACGGAATGGCCCAAACACAGATGTGAACCGGGCCTTACATGTTGATGACCCGTCATCAAGATAGGACATCAATATTTTATGGGTGGAGGTCTGACCCCCAGGACCGACACCGATCAGCTGGTTCAAGTGGCCATAGCATTTGTGTGAGCACTGCAGCCTCTTCACTGAATACCGATCACAGCGCCATATATACCCTAGAGGCTGCGCTTGGTGTTGCAGCTCAGTCTTATTAACTTGAATGAGACGGAGTTTCTGCTGTACTATTTCACCAACGAATATGACACCACAGACTCCTAAAATAACTGATCTGTGGGATCCTGGCTGTAGGATCCTCATTGATCCAATATTGATGACCAATACATAAGTCCCAAAAAAAACCCTTTAACATCATAACTTGGTTTCTTCATGGGGGCAACCCTCAATGACGTTACCAGCATCCTGTAGAACCCTGGTAGGGTCACACGTACTAAAAGTGTGTATATATATATATATATATATATATATATATATATATATATATATATAACCATTTTGTACGGTTTTGTTCATTTAATGTCTATTGAGGATTATGGCGGCGGGGCAGATTTTCTGAATCCTTACCTTTGGCCGTACAGTAGGCCCGGGCTAATAGTTTAATAACCTAACCATTGATGTGCCGTGTTACCTTATATGACCTGCAGCCGGAATCTGTTACACAAGGGACTTTGAGCATCCTCTGCTCGTGTTCATCTGAATCTGCGTGATTTGCGGACGGTGGGAGCTGACCTACTTTTTTTTCCCTGACAGATGCCTCCCTTGTAGCTGCATTAGGGGCTTGATCTGAGATGTATTCTGCATTTGCATAAACAAATCTTTTCATCTATTATGGATGTGTCTCACTCTCACTAGATCTTTTTTTTTAATGTACTTGGAATAAACTGCTATTAGCGCTTCAGTTTTCGGCTCCATCTTCTTCACTTTTGGGTGATAAGGGGAAATGATCAGAATCGTGACTTGTCTTCTCTCATTTCTTGGTATCAGTTACAGGCCTGTTTTAGCTGGGAATTTTACATGAAGGTGTCCGGCACACACACGCACACACACATATATATATATATATATATATATATATATATATATATATATATATATATATATACACATTATTCTATATCCTTTATGCTTTTTCTGCATTCACCAAAATGCAGATTGACTTCAGTATTCAGATCCTATTTAAGCAAATGTGGCTGAGCTGCAGGACTGAAAACCGACATTGGACAGGAACATCAATGGTGCCTTTTAGGGAAAAACCACTTTTTAAAAAACCTTGAACTCCTCTTTTCATAATAATCTATCGCGTCTCCCGACTTGTCTGATTTAGTAAATACTCTCTATGGAATAACAGATCTGTAGCACCGTACATTGTGAGGTTTCTCGGTTATTCCTCCTGGAAATGGATGTAAATTTAAGGACTTATTAGACATCCAATAATCGGGTAAATTTTTGGAATCAAGAATTCCTAGTAAAGCCTGTTCCCAATAATTTCCTAATTGTGTTGTGATCATCCAACCAATGAGCATACTGTCAATGGTCAGATGATTGTCTTCTGTGCAGTATTAAAGATTCAAGTTATTGTCAGTACAGTGCCCGGTGTGATCAGCGGCGTGTAGTCGATAATCCGATGAGAGATGTATGCAGTAGTATTCTTTCCTTTCACCAATGGAAAGTGGGATAATAATGCCTAATTAATAATTTATTTGTTAATTTCCCGGAGGAATAATAGAGGAACGCCACAGCAAAAGGTGCTTACATTTTTTTTGGGGGGGATAGTACAAGTATTAAGTCTGGATGGATCCTCTATAACAGGGGTCCTCAAACTTATTAAACAGTGGGCCGGAGGCAGAGCAGGTCGCACAGACATCGGGAGCGGTGCCCTCCAAATTTAAAGTGAAGTGTGCTCCATGGCCTGGCCTGAGCTCCCCAGGAGCTTCATTATAAATGCACGCCTGCCGGCGTTGTCGGCGGGGCCAGACAGAAGTGCTTGGTGGGCCGCATGTGGCCCTCGGGCCGCAGTTTGAGGACCCCTGCTCTATAATAACCAAAGTGAATAACTATAAAGAGTTAAAGATGTTGGAAGTGTTGTGACTGGGGACCCCCACTCCATTTACCGGTATGGGACTGCTGAAGAAAAACCAAATACAGCACTTCCTTAGAATTGGAATAGAGTGGTAGCACATGACCTCCTCTCCATATAAACGGAGGGGCTTGGGACTCCTGTGATCAGTAGTCGGACCCTCAAAAGTCAGACACAATCCTTTGCATGGAGGATATAGTTCATTTTTGGTACTGGCCCTTTAAATAATTATAGAAAACCTTTATTTGATAAACCATCGCTGTGTCTTCTCACTCACTGATTAAGATTCTCTTCTATTGATTGAAGTGTCAAAGCCGCCATCTTGCTTTTAACCCCACAGGGATATATTAATTTGCTGCGGTACCTTATGTCAGTGTCCAGGATGCCAGGCCGCCCGATTTCTCAGTATTTGTGCTAATTCTGCCTTGTCCTACTTCCTTTCCAGATTTGTGTTGATGGGAGGAATACAGGGAGAGCTGGTTAGATAGCAGACAGTCTCCGATGCCGAACACTAAATGTATTAGGAGACTCAGGAGACGGCCTGTTAAAGCCTGTGCTCTGGTTCCTGTCTGCTCCTTGGATTCACACAGCCGCCGATCTCATATTAACAGAAAATCCTGTCCCACTATCCGGACAGGGGGGAAGATAGGAATGTAATCTGCCAATGTCAAAGGACGGCTCCAGGTTACATAGTCAATTTTCAGACAAAGGAAAAAGAACAGTCCATTATTTACCATCAGTTACAGGGTGCCGGACTCCGATACAGAGCTGTGTAAGCCTTGTACGTTGTATATACCAATGTCGGATTAGATTGTAAAGCTGCGGATATCGTGGGGCTCAGGTATCCTGTATGGCAGTGAATGACGTACGTGATTTAGCACATTCAGCACTGTCAATACATGACCTCCTTGCTTATGGCGTAGGTGATTTAGGCTTTCATTACAGCTGTTTTTACAGAAATGGGCCCGGGAAGCTTAACCGTGGGGTCTTCTTAGTACATGAGGATAGAGGTTCATCATTTTCTGGATAATGCCCGGGCTTTCCCAGGGGTAGAGGAGCTAGATTCTCTGCACAAAGAGCGCTGGAAGCTCTGCTCCTAACCTGGGCCATGCAATCATTATTTCCCTAATCCCTCCTCTTATCGTGCAGCCAACAGCGGCGTCTCTTCCAGGAGTATTTGTTGTTCTTGACCAGCTTTTGAAGCCCCTAGCTCTTTGCAGATGTTGCCATGGAAACAGCCTCACACGAACCATCCCCCTCCTCTCCCGTTAGCCGATCTCTTAATTATTTGAAATGAATCTCTGAATTCTCTCTAGAGCAGGAACGTGCGCACCGAGGAGCCATGCATGGAAGCCGGGGCTGGAGGAAGGAGTCTACCAATGTATGGCAAGGCTCTTGTAAATAATACATACCCAGGAAAGCAGGAACGTAGTCCATAGTCAAATGTTCTCACATGCAATCCATTGTATACAGATGTTGCTGGTGCTATTGTACGGAAAACAATTTAGTTGCAATATTTTTTTTGCAATAATAAGAGTAATTTAATAGGGCATAATGGATCAGATATTAGCATTGCTGCCTGTAGCATAGACCCAGACAGCTTCTATATTCTCTCCATGTTGGTATGGATTTGCTATGAACAGGTTGTTTTTCTCCCACATTCCAATACGTTTTTCCATCCAAATTATATTGATGACCTATCCATTAGATCAATTAGGTAGGGGTCCGACACTTGGACCCCCCAAATATCAATTGCTCTTAGCCGCCACTATAGAGAGAACAGAGTCAGAAGCAGATAGCTCAGATCCTATGCTAGTGAATGGCTCTTTTCTAAGATCTAAGGATAGGTCTATAATATAATTTGCCTGGAAAACCCAATTAAGTGACTTCCCATGAAATTGACCCAAATATCTGTCTGGTTTACTACAGTATATAGTGAAGCTGAAACTCTGTTTTATTAGCTATGCATTATAAACAATCTATCATCATTGCAGCCATTTTAATAAGAATATATTCATCAGGTCCAGGGACCCAACATCATGTGAAAGGTGACAATCTGTGTGCAGAGCTGCAGAATAGGTAGACATTATATGTAATAATATATATTATTATTGCCTTGTGGCATTACTCTATATATGTTGGTGTTTTCAGCTGATTTTTCAGCATTCAGTATTGCAAACAGAGATACAATTGTAAGACACAGTTACTACACAACCCCTTGTGATGTACAAAATGAAAGCCGATAAATACACGCTTTACACTACTTTTTTTGGCTCAAAAAAATGCAACAAGGGGCATCAGCCTTAAAATGGCAGACCCTCATTATAGTCAATGAGATCTGCCAGGCTCTTTGTGTAACTGCTTGTTTTAGTGGCCCAACTCTCCGTTGTTGGGGCCCCTGACAAGCTCATACAATGCAATGCTTACTATAAAACTGCATCTGTATCCTATAGTAGATCTGCTTAGACCTTCTTCTTTTTTTATATGGGACTTTTAATTACATAGGGTAAGGTCTCACTGGATGACTGTTGAATTTCTATCATGGCAGTTCAGCAACCAAAGGTGTTGGAAAAGTGGCCAAAGGAATCCTGCAGAAAACCGCACGTCTGCTGCTGCCTTAGTATTGCAAAATTGAAACCCGGATGGTAAACCTGCAGCATAAAATGACATGTCGTGTGTTGGAAACCTTCAATAGTGGCCATTTTGCACTGCAAGTTTTAGTTGTAGCAAGTGGATGAGATTTAGAACAAACTTATGCTAATAGTGTACAACATACCGGTAGTAGGTTAGCTGCCAGGGCCTCCACCGACAGCTGTGTCCACGTGGACGTGGCCTTAATGGGCAACCATGGTTAAACCTTAGTCATAGACATAATGCTTATTGTAAGACTCTGTGTTGTGCTGAAGGATGTAGATGTCAAGAAGTCTTCCCGAAGTATACCTCTTAGAAAACCTAAGCAGTTCAGACATTGGTAACAATCACAAGTGTTTGGTTTCCGGCCATACCCAATAATCGCTTCTAGCTAATGCAAATCTATTAAGTTGATCTGAACATTTTTCTTGCTTACTTTTGTGACCACTATTGGGAAAGAATTTACATTTGGGTCAGTCCACAGTACGACTAAGAAAACCAAAAACCGCATTTCAAATAGGATGTGGCTTGTGCAAAACTACATGCAAACAAAGTTTCAAGCTGTTTTGGGTTCCTGGGTGAAATGAGAAATTGTTGCATGGTGGGAGGTATGTGAAAATCTATTTTTTCTATAGTTTCTAACATTGTGGCATGTCCACAGTTTGCGAAACACTTCATGTATATTCTTGTCTTTGTCTGTTAGTCCAAGTAGTGTGCGGTATTTTTACGTACCCCATATACAGATGTGTTTGCGAGTTCAGTCTCCATCCAGGTAGTTCCTGATCCTATATAAATAGGCCTTTCTAAAAGGTCAGACGCTTTGTAGAATTAGCCAGTCCTTTGATCAATTCTCTACTGCCATGTTGTATAAGGTGGACGTTGCTCAGACAGCAGTAATTTAGTATCTAACCCCTTTAACCTATGCCCTATTTGTATCATCCTTACAATTCCATTTTCTTGCAAATTGACTTCAAGTATCTTGTTGAGGTTGTTATAAAATCAATCGCAAGAGGTTCCCTTTATCGATCGGACCCATTAACAATGCGTATAAATCACCCCTATCGCACGGGCCTATGAATTGGTCGCTTTAGAAAGTTATAGGCTGTATGGTTTAATGAGGAATGTATTGCAGAAATAGTTGGCATACTGAAAATCGTACATCCATGTTCTGAAGCATGTCTTGCCGCATTTTTCTTGGAAGTTATGTATGTGTTGAAAAACTGGAAGAAGCTGGAACTTTAAGTAATTACACCCAAAGCAGAAATGTCACTTTTGGGTAAGGTTTTCCCTTTAAATAAACCTTTGGGAAGTTTGGGACAGGTCAGGTTACTTCCTGAGGATTAAATTGGAATCATAGTGAGGGCCGTAAAGGGATTGTGACAAGACTTACACTTACTCCCGTCATCAGAACTGACCGATATTGTCAAGCATAGCTGAATGAATAAGGAGCATGTAAGCTTGACCGTCTTTGTATTTAATATGGGAGGACATAGGACCACATTCTCATGATTTTTGGGAGTCTCAGTGGTCTGTCTACCCCCCAGCCCTTCTTCAGACACTTATCTCCTGTAGGTAACAAGTTTAAATGATCACTAACTTTGTGCTTAGATTAACAGTAAGATCTAATATTTTATGAGAAAAATGCCTCTTTCTCCACTAATCTGGCTCCTTTCCTTCTCCCTCCTCCCTGCTAAAGATGAACAGAAGATCACAAACGTGTCATGTTACAATTGACAACAAACGTCTATGGAGAGGGTGTGGGAAGGAGTGAGCAGTAACGGAGTGAGAAAGAAGAAACCACATACAAATACATTGGAAGTTTTTATTTAATCCCAAGTACTTTATTCACATCGGTACAAGTTAGTACTTCTATATTATGCCCTATATGATCCTGCAGTGATAAAGCAGATTCTCTTGGTGTTTTTGGAAATAATTCAGGAATGCCATATAAAATAAAATCTAGTCTATCTACCATTGTAATAGTAGAATAACTGTTACAATAGATTCCCATACAAGTCTTTATGATTAAAGTAGGTCTTATGTTAATGTAAATATAAATCCTATACACACCTTCATGACTAACTCATAAGGCATGAATAAATAAGTAAAAGATAACTATGGATGCCGTGAAACAATTGCAAGTCTATCAGCACTTTGTACTGCTGTGTATTCCGCCTTCTCTTGTGCAATACATTAAAAGAACACACGAAGCATCAAAACATGAACATGATCGATGTATAATTATTACTTCTTTCTGTTCCCTGACATGCCAGGTTCCAGCAGAATATTTTGACAACTGTCTATAGACCTGCGTATATCTGCCAATGACTAATTGTGAAAACAATCAAGAAACAAAAATGCAGAGAAGTTGTATTGGAGGTTTTAGTCTAATGTGATTTTTGGAATTGAGAAGCTGCCTCTGTAGTCCCACCTATTCGATAGTTACCCTATAAGTCCATGTCCATCCTTATAACTGATGAGGGGAAGGAACCCCAAAACAGCTATGTGCAAATGGGATTCTTTCCTGCCCATGGAGAAGACTCTCATTTGGCTTAAATCCCAATTCATGCTACACGGTCTGTTAAGAGGGGTTTCTGGCCCCAAATGTATTTTTGATACTGATGATCTATCTTGTAGACAGGTTATCAGTTTCTGAACAGTGGGGGTCTGACACCCAAACCCTACAGTAAGACTGCAATACAATGTAGCAGATTTCTTCTGCTGCAAATCCACTGCTTTGCTTTACTGTGCCCAGAGACAGCTGGAATAGTGGATTTATGTGGAGTCTGGGTGTCAAACCCCATAGGGGAAAAAAAGACATTTGGGGCTGGAAAACAACTTTTAGGCTGGGCAGGGTGCTTCTTTTTTCAGAGTCATAAAAAAATAAGGGTCCACCACTATCTCCCTTGTCTGTGAATATACCCTAAGAGGTCAGTGACTATAATTCTAGAAATGTCCATAAATATCCATGGCTCTTTAGAAGGAGGATGGACGGTCGACACATGGAAATAGGCCTTTACACATTGATAGCTGTCACTGAATATTTTGGGTTGGAATGTAACAAAAAATGTAAACTATAGTGTATGTTCCACAGACTTTCCAAGAAGTAGCAGAGTGTTTCTGCTTACTAATTGATTTACTACTGTCAGGATTGTGCTGCACAATGTATGGTTCATTGTAAACCCTGGACTCCATGCAAAATCATTGAAGATGGCATACTGAGCATGTCACTTGCAACAGGCCCCTGCTGTCTAGTCGGTACCCAGCAGTATTTAGGGACATGCTAGCCCACAATTGAGGAAAGAACGAATTGCAAAGCGACAAAGTTGACCTTTAAAGGCAAAAACATTTTATTTTTATTTTTTTATTTTTTTTTTCTTCTTTTTTTTTCTTTTCTAAATGTAGATTGTGAGCCCTACATAGAGCTCACAATGTACATTTTTCCCTATCAGTATGTCTTTTTTTGGAATATGGGATGGAAATCCATGCAAACACGGGGAGAGCATACAAATTCCTTGCAGATGGTTTTTTGCCCTTGGCAGGATTTGAACACCAGGACTCCAGTGCTGCAAGGCTGCAGTGCTAACCACTGAGCCACCGTGTGGCCCCCTGGCAGAAACATTTTAGACCTGGAGTTCTACCGAGACACTGTTCATCCGATGTGTTACCTCTGCAGGAAAAAGGCAAAATAAGGTCAGAAAATATGGCACAGCAAATACTTAGAGTCCTGACAGCTCAGAAGTTTTTTGAGTAAAAAGTGGGTTTGGCTACGCAGTCATGAAAAATTAGATAAAGTTACACCAATAATTATAATATATAATAATAATAATTATAATATATATATATATATATATATATATATATATATATATATATTTATTTTATTTTTTTGTTAAATTGCACTATAAACATATACATTTTTGCGCTACCAAATATCATATATATATATATATATATATATATATATATATATAATATATATTTTTTTTTTATTTTTTTTTTATTTAACAGACATTAGTATCTGACATCGGACAAAATCCCTGATGTAAATGAAGCCTGCTATTACTGATATAGTTAAAATGTCCTTCACAGCACAATCTCCCATCTGATCTGACATCTGGCAAGGAGAGACACAACTGCATGTGAGGCTGTACTGTTACCAAGGCAACCATACGGCACCAGCGAGTATGGTGTAGGGGCCCTACGCTAAATAATAGGCCCGGTGCACTGTACTTGCTGGACGTGCAGATCAGCCTCAGTGTGTGCCTGGAGGGATACTTTAATATCCACAGCTTATTGTGTCACCTCCCTTCACAGTTACAGTAAAGCTACTCGTTAATAACAAATGTATAATCAAACAGAAAATATAGGTTAGTGTTTATCAAACAGAAAAAGGCCCTCACACTTATCCTTAGATAGAACCGTTCACATGAAGAACAAGAAATAGCAAGGCGACAAAACACTTATGAATGGGGAACACATTTGTAGGATCTCCGTTCTTGTATACATCCCATAGTGTTACTATTCAGTGTGAAAGAGTATGAGCGATACATATCACCGACACATCCCAGTGTGTACTCCATACAGTCACATACAGTAGCCATTTATTAAAGGAAATCTTCCATATTATGAATGATATGTGCACTGCCAGTATGGTGGTCTAGAGCTGGAGGCGTTGAGCAGATTGATATATAACTTTGTGGGTAAAGAAAGATTCAATAGGATTTGTAATCTCCAAGTTCTGCCTTAGGAGTCATACAGGGAAGGTTGTCGATTACCGAGTAGGATCCGCCCACTGGACTCCTAAGCCAAGATGAGCTAGGTTTTTTTTATATGTAGATTGTGAGCCCCACATAGAGCTCACAATTCACATTTTTCCCTATCAGTATGTCTTTGGAATATGGGATGGAAATCCATGCAAACACAGGGAGAGCATACAAACTCCTTGCAGATGGTTTTATGTTCTTGGCGGGATTTGAACACCAGGACTCCAGCGCTGCAAGGCTGCAGTGCTAACCACTGAGCCACCGTGTGACCCCCAGATGAGCTGGAATTTGAAAGAATAAACTATAAATTCTTCTGAATCTTTGCCACAAATCTATTCTATTCTTCTTACTCGAACTTCATTTTTAACATGACAGGTCCCTTTAAGTATTTACATTTAGTCTGTGGTTTTGGACGGTGACAGGAGAAGGCGGGATGCCAATGGGAGAGAAAATTTCTTTCATATTTTTTGGATGAGAATCACTGTGGGTGTCGGGAGGTCCACTAGTTGGTCAGATAGGACGTGAACATTCCTAGCAAAGATGGCAAAGAATGTGTGAAGAAAACACAATCTGAACATGCCGGCTTCTTCTCAGATCACTCTGTGCTACAAATAAACTAAAGCTGGACACGTCCGAGCACCATACAGTCCGGTGCATTGTGATGAGCTCATGGTTGTAAGGGCGAGTTCACATGCAGAAATTTCTGTGACTATTAAATCTATTCCATATATACACTCACCGGCCACTTTATTAGGTACACCATGCTAGTAACGGGTTGGACCCCCTTTTGCCTTCAGAACTGCCTCAATTCTTCGTGGCATAGATTCAACAAGGTGCTGGAAGCATTCCTCAGAGATTTTGGTCCATATTGACATGATGGCATCACACAGTTGCCGCAGATTTGTTGGCTGCACATCCATGATGCGAATCTCCCGTTCCACCACATCCCAAAGATGCTCTATTGGATTAAGATCTGGTGACTGTGGAGGCCATTGGAGTACAGTGAACTCATTGTCATGTTCAAGAAACCAGTCTGAGATGATTCCAGCTTTATGACATGGCATTGCATTATCCTGCTGAAAGTAGCCATCAGATGTTGGGTACATTGTGGTCATAAAGGGATGGACATGGTCAGCAACAATACTCAGGTAGGCTTTGGCGTTGCAACGATGCTCAATTGGTACCAAGGGGCGCAAAGAGTGCCAAGAAAATATTCCCCACACCATGACACCACCACCACCAGCCTGAACCGTTGATACAAGGCAGGATGGATCCATGCTTTCATGTTGTTGACGCCAAATTCTGACCCTACCATCCGAATGTCGCAGCAGAAATCGAGACTCATCAGACCAGGCAACGTTTTTCCAATCTTCAATTGTCCAATTTCGATGAGCTTGTGCAAATTGTAGCCTCAGTTTCCTGTTCTTAGCTGAAAGGAGTGGCACCCGGTGTGGTCTTCTGCTGCTGTAGCCCATCTGCCTCAAAGTTCGACGTACTGTGCGTTCAGAGATGCTCTTCTGGCTACCTTGGTTGTAACGGGTGGCTATTTGAGTCACTGTTGCCTTTCTATCAGCTCGAACCAGTCTGGCCATTCTCCTCTGACCTCTGGCATCAACAACGCATTTCCGCCCACAGAACTGCCGCTCAATGGATGTTTTCTCTTTTTCGGACCATTCTCTGTAAACCCTAGAGATGGTTGTGCGTGAAAATCCCAGTAGATCAGCAGTTTCTGAAATACTCAGACCAGCCCTTCTGGCACCAACAACCATGCCACGTTCAAAGGCACTCAAATCACCTTTCTTCCCCATACTGATGCTCGGTTTGAACTGCAGGAGATTGTCTTGACCATGTCTACATGCCTAAATGCACTGAGTTGCCGCCATGTGATTGGCTGATTAGAAATTAAGTGTTAACGAGCAGTTGGACAGGTGTACCTAATAAAGTGGCCGGTGAGTGTACAATAGTCAATATATATGTGCAATTTATTGTATTCATTTAATTCACTGTGTCAAAAAATTGTGATTCTGATTTTCACCAGAATTGTGAAATCTCTTGTTAGCCCAGCCACACAGTCTGATATCTTCCATGCAGGTTTCTTCTCATATAGGGTTGCAAGCCAAAATCACATGAATGGGGATAGTTGCAAAAATTTCTACAACCAATCTACCATGTGTGAATTCATCCTAACTATACGTGCACACAAACATGTGCAGGTCCGTGAGAAAACTGCACAGCGGGCACATGGATAATAACTATGTGCCATCCGTGACCTCCACTGACCCATAGATTTCATTAATGAGCTCGGACCGCTCAGACCAGGCCCACGATAATACATGGACCATAACATAAGAATAGGTTAATATGCTAGCCATTAAAAACACAGCTAGCCCACGTGACTGAGTACATTGTTATGTGCATGGGGACTTACATTACACAAGATATTGTACATGCCTGAGATATGGAAAATCTATGGTCATTATCCTTAATAGTGACTTCTGTTTCTGCTCATCACATTGCCAAATGAAGAAACTATTATCTGATTGATTTTGTAGCAGAGAAGCCTCAATTATCATTACAAGGGGCTCTTCACTGGCTGTATCATAGGAATAATTGTAAGGCAAGTAGTCCGGCAGAAGAATGTCAGCCATGTACGGTTAAGCTGTGGCTGACCTTTGGAGCTGGTAAATGCAAGGATAATAATATAAAGCATTTATATCTATTTGTTTCCAAATAATTGTAGCGAAGACAAATGAATGATTGTGAGTGCGAAGGAATTCGGATCTCAGACTCCTATATATACATTGTGATTTTGGGGAATGTTTAGAAAAAATGAATGGTATGGAGACCAAGTGGGCATCTGTATATCACTGATCATTGTAAAGGACACATCAAGCAAAAAATAAATATCCATAGTTTATAGTGTGGCCTGAGCCCCAGTGGAGACCACCACTGCATAGTATACGTGAGCACCCAGCATATGGAAAGTTCCACTGTGCGAATTACTGTTTTTATTTATTGGATAGAACTGTATTATTCTGAGTTTATTAGTTCATTATGGCTTACAGAGACTCATCCGACAAGATGTCCAGCAGGAATATGTCCAGTCGCAGTAGCTGTTTTCTAGAACTTGCAGGAAGACAGGGTGATCTTGCACACGTCATAGTCCCATTTGGGGAGTATGTATCTCTGGGAAACTTCCTGATCTTGGATATTTTGGAACGGAAAAACTCTCTTGGTATCTCTTCTTGGGAAACTTTCACTGAACATCTGCTCGTCTTACACTTTCCCTCAGTACACCACCTCCAACAATTGGTAGCAATGGATTCTCTCACTCATTTCCTGTTAGAGAAAAGGCATTTGTAGAAATAACTGGAATATTACAATTTAATCCATATCATGTCCGACTGTCCGGGTTACACTTTGGGTAGAATTTTTTTAGGTCCTGCACACCAAACCTCTAGGAACAAAAAGTTGCACAATAGGTTTTTCAGATTTATTGGCCTTAGTTGTGCAAAATTTTTACATTTTTATGAAGCTCCCACCAATTTTGAAAAGTGGACATGGCTACGCTAGGCGCATACTAGCGTTCTGGTTTCCGTTCTTCAAGACCAGATAAACGGAAACCCTATTTGTTTAAAAAGCGGTTACTCGTGGAAACCTGCAGACCCCAATAGACTATAGGGTCTGCCTGAATTCAGCACAGGATTTTTCCCTCTGCATATTATAAGCAGAAAGGGGGTGGAGTACCTGAATGGTCACCCAACGCAGTTGTGACCACAGCCTTAACCTGTCACGTTTCAGATTTATTCTCACTCCAGTAAGGGGTGGCGTAACATCTTAGGACAGAAGGGATAGAACTAAGGGCTCCGTTCTCACGGAGTAACGCGCCGCTCATTTAGATACGTATACACGTGTCAGCGTGAGGCGCTTCAAAACCGATCCCATTGACTTCAATGGGTGCCGGCTTACGCGCACTACATATTGAAATCAATGGGTTACAAAGCCTCCCATTGATTTCACTGTGTAGCACTCGTAAGCCGGCACCCATTGAAGTCAATGGGATCTGTTTTGAAGCGCCTCACGCTGACATGTGTTTACGTGTCTAAATGAGCGGCGCGTTATTCCTTGAGAACGGAGCCTTAAGGTGTGCCAAGTATTATGTACCATTTTATAGATTTGATGAAATTACTTGGAGGAAAGCTCTAGCAAAACTGACTTTAAAATTTGCTTTTAAATCCCCCACTTGGCTCTTAGTAATTATATTATTAGATATTTCTGATCTTATTGGAGGACGTCACATAACCCTAACAATATCAAACCTATTGTGAAGGGCCCCTCTGTGACATCCTTGTAGCCTAATTTAGTAAATATTAAAGTATAGTCTGATACTGTCCAATCAGAGCTGACTGTGTGAGTACACGCCCCTTTGACAGGAGGAACAGTAACACCCAGTTGTCAATTTATCCCTGATCTTCTAAGTATTTTGGTTGTGCTTGGTAACTCTTGGCACGGTTTGGAGTCTTAATTTACAGACAGACATATTTTGGAAAACAAGATATTCATAGAAGGCAAACACAGGAAACCAATAATTACTATGTGCATGAAGAACTTCCTCTCTCCACAGAAATTCCTGCTCCGAATTGTCCTTTTGCGGGTGCATCTTAGGGGTTGAGTAGCGCTAGTGATTAACCCCTTCTTTGTCTACAACTCTAGCATGTTGGTGTTTTATTTCATGGAATAAGTACTGTCTGGCAACATAATATCTGAGGCGTATAGGAAAACGTGTCTTACTCTGATCGTAGAAGGAAAGTGGATGTCAGCTGGATAAATGAATTGTCATTTGGCTGGCTGCAGTTTTCCCTTAGTTAGCATGTTATTCTCGAAGGTCGGAGATAAGTGGCTACCGTTGGAGCCATTGGGCTGTTGTCACCTACATGAGATCTAATAATGTCAGGTCTATGGCGATAGCTTTACTGCCCATTTGGCATTCTCACATTCACGTCAAGTATTTGTCTCTCTAGACAAGACAAGTTTGACCGTCGCTGTAAATCAGTAATGGTCTCTGTATAGAATTTGCAATTTTAAGTTTTCACATCTTGATTAAAAAAAATAAAAAAATCAGTATACCTTAAGAGTATATTCACACAAAGCAATTTTTTCACAAATGTCTTTGACTGTCCTATTCGTCTGAATGGGGCTAATAAGAATCCATGAGCATGTGACACAAACTACCCCATTCAAATGCAGGGAATTGATTTTCAATGGCAGAAAGTGGGCAATGAATCTGCTAGATGTGACCTGTCGCCACCTCCACCAATTCTTATTCTTAGCATCACTCAAGATGCTTCTTCAATAGTTCTGGCGAAGTTGTCATATTTTTTCTCTAATTTCTACCCTTCGTAAGCAACCAGCGCTGTTAATTTTAGCACCCATTATGCTAATTAGGTTCTCTACTGTCAAGTGGGCGGTCATGGGCCGGAACAGACAAACTTACAGTAGAGAGCCTAAATAGAAGATTGCTCCTGAACTGAAACATTGCTGGGGCTATGACATGCTGTGGACTTTCTACACAGAAATTGCACCTTGCAGAAAAAAAAATTGTACAGCAAAAACATAACAGACCATTGGTGTTTTTTTTGTTCTGTTCCATTTCTTTCAGCAGAAATGATGCAGTTTTCTTCTGCAAAAAATTGCCTATGTTTCAGTCTCATGGGAACATTCGCTAAGAGAGCATTGACACATGGAAGGTTTTGTTGCAGAAATTTCTGTGAAAATTAGTAGAGATGAGCGAACAGTGTTCTATCGAACTCATGTTCGATCGGATATTAGGCTGTTCGGCATGTTCGAATCGAATCGAACACCGCGTGGTAAAGTGCGCCATTACTCGATTCCCCTCCCACCTTCCCTGGCGCCTTTTTTGCTCCAATAACAGCGCTGGGTAGGTGGGACAGGAACTACGACACCGGTGACGTTGAAAAAAGTAGGCAAAACCCATTGGCTGCCGAAAACATGTGACCTCTAATTTAAAAGAACAGCGACGCCCAGCTTCGCGTCATTCTGAGCTTGCAATTCACCGAGGACGGAGGTTTCCGTCCAGCTAGCTAGGGCTTAGATTCTGGGTAGGCAGGGACAGGCTAGGATAGGAAGGAGAAGACAACCAACAGCTCTTGTAAGAGCTAAATTCCAGGGAGAAGCTTGTCAGTGTAACGTGGCACTGACGGGCTCAATCGCCGCAACCCAGCTTTCCCAGGATCCTGAATGGAATACACTGTCAGTGTATTCCCGTATACCCGATATATACCCCGATACCCGTTCCAACGGTGTGCCCCCCCACCTTCACCCCAGAAATACCCTGCAAGTCCCCTAGCAATAGAATTGGGGCTATATACACCCACAATTTTTACTACTGGTATACAGTGCCATTGTCTGACTGGGAATTCAAAGAATATATTGGGAATACAAATACCCTCATTTCTTGCTACTGCCATATAGTGCCAGTGTCTGACTGGGAATTCAAAGAATATATTGGGGTTACGTGCACCCACAATTTTTACTACTGGTATACAGTGCCATTGTCTGACTGGGAATTCAAAGAGTATATTGGGAATACAAATACCCTCATTTCTTGCTACTGCCATATAGTGCCAGTTTCTGACTGGGAATTCAAAGAATATATTGGGGTTACGTGCACCCACAATTTTTACTACTGGTATACAGTGCCATTGTCTGACTGGGAATTCAAAGAATATATTGGGGTTATAAATACCCTCATTTCTTGCTACTGCCATATAGTGCCAGTTTCTGACTGGGAATTCAAAGAATATATTGGGGTTACGTGCACCCACAATTTTTACTACTGGTATACAGTGCCATTGTCTGACTGGGAATTCAAAGAGTATATTGGGAATACAAATACCCTCATTTCTTGCTACTGCCATATAGTGCCAGTGTCTGACTGGGAATTCAAAGAATATATTGGGGTTACGTGCACCCACAATTTTTACTACTGGTATACAGTGCCATTGTCTGACTGGGAATTCAAAGAATATATTGGGGTTATAAATACCCTCATTTCTTGCTACTGCCATATAGTGCCAGTTTCTGACTGGGAATTCAAAGAATATATTGGGGTTACGTGCACCCACAATTTTTACTACTGGTATACAGTGCCATTGTCTGACTGGGAATTCAAAGAATATATTGGGGTTATAAATACCCTCATTTCTTGCTACTGCCATATAGTGCCAGTTTCTGACTGGTAATTCAAAGAATATATTGGGGTTACGTGCACCCACAATTTTTACTACTGGTATACAGTGCCATTGTCTGACTGGGAATTCAAAGAGTATATTGGGAATACAAATACCCTCATTTCTTGCTACTGCCATATAGTGCCAGTTTCTGACTGGGAATTCAAAGAATATATTGGGGTTACGTGCACCCACAATTTTTACTACTGGTATACAGTGCCATTGTCTGACTGGGAATTCAAAGAGTATATTGGGAATACAAATACCCTCATTTCTTGCTACTGCCATATAGTGCCAGTTTCTGACTGGGAATTCAAAGAATATATTGGGGTTACGTGCACCCACAATTTTTACTACTGGTATACAGTGCCATTGTCTGACTGGGAATTCAAAGAATATATTGGGGTTATAAATACCCTCATTTCTTGCTACTGCCATATAGTGCCAGTTTCTGACTGGGAATTCAAAGAATATATTGGGGTTACGTGCACCCACAATTTTTACTACTGGTATACAGTGCCATTGTCTGACTGGGAATTCAAAGAGTATATTGGGAATACAAATACCCTCATTTCTTGCTACTGCCATATAGTGCCAGTTTCTGACTGGGAATTCAAAGAATATATTGGGGTTACGTGCACCCACAATTTTTACTACTGGTATACAGTGCCATTGTCTGACTGGGAATTCAAAGAATATATTGGGGTTATAAATACCCTCATTTCTTGCTACTGCCATATAGTGCCAGTTTCTGACTGGTAATTCAAAGAATATATTGGGGTTACGTGCACCCACAATTTTTACTACTGGTATACAGTGCCATTGTCTGACTGGGAATTCAAAGAATATATTGGGGTTATAAATACCCTCATTTCTTGCTACTGCCATATAGTGCCAGTTTCTGACTGGTAATTCAAAGAATATATTGGGGTTACGTGCACCCACAATTTTTACTACTGGTATACAGTGCCATTGTCTGACTGGGAATTCAAAGAGTATATTGGGAATACAAATACCCTCATTTCTTGCTACTGCCATATAGTGCCAGTTTCTGACTGGGAATTCAAAGAATATATTGGGGTTACGTGCACCCACAATTTTTACTACTGGTATACAGTGCCATTGTCTGACTGGGAATTCAAAGAGTATATTGGGAATACAAATACCCTCATTTCTTGCTACTGCCATATAGTGCCAGTTTCTGACTGGGAATTCAAAGAATATATTGGGGTTACGTGCACCCACAATTTTTACTACTGGTATACAGTGCCATTGTCTGACTGGGAATTCAAAGAATATATTGGGGTTATAAATACCCTCATTTCTTGCTACTGCCATATAGTGCCAGTTTCTGACTGGGAATTCAAAGAATATATTGGGGTTACGTGCACCCACAATTTTTACTACTGGTATACAGTGCCATTGTCTGACTGGGAATTCAAAGAGTATATTGGGAATACAAATACCCTCATTTCTTGCTACTGCCATATAGTGCCAGTTTCTGACTGGTAATTCAAAGAATATATTGGGGTTACGTGCACCCACAATTTTTACTACTGGTATACAGTGCCAATTTCTAACTAGGAATTCAAAATGCGCAAGGCTCCCGGAAAGGGACGTGGACGAGGCCGTGGGCGAGGTCGGGGGAATGGTTCTGGGGAGCAAGGTAGCAGTGAAGCCACAGGGCGTCCCGTGCCTACTCCTGTGGGGCAGCAAGCATTGCGCCACTCCACAGTGCCAGGGTTGCTTGCCACATTAACTAAACTGCAGGGTACAAACCTTAGTAGGCCCGAGAACCAGGAACAGGTCTTGCAATGGCTGTCAGAGAACGCTTACAGCACATTGTCCAGCAGCCAGTCAGACTCTGCCTCCTCTCCTCCTATTACCCAACAGTCTTGTCTTCCTTCCTCCCAAAATTCCGAAGCTTTACAGAACAATAACCCAAACTGTCCCTGCTCCCCAGAGCTGTTCTCCGCTCCTTTCATTGTCCCTCAACCTGCCTCTCCACGTCACGATTCCACGAACCTAACAGAGGAGCATCTGTATCCAGATGCTCAAACACTAGAGTCTCCTCCATCTCCGTTCGATTTGGTGGTGGATGACCAGCAACCCACCCTCATCGACGATGATGTGATGCAGTTGCCGTCAGGGCATCCAGTTGACCGGCGCATTGTGCGGGAGGAGGAGATGAGACAGGAGTTGGAAGAGGAAGTGGTGGATGATGAGGACACTGACCCGACCTGGACAGGGGGGATGTCAAGCGGGGAAAGTAGTGTGGATGTTGAGGCAGGTGCAGCACCAAAAAGGGTAGCTAGAGGCAGAGGCAGAGGTCAGCAGCTTAGGCGAAGCCAGGCCACACCCGGAATCTCCCAAGATGTTCCAGTTCGTACCCAGCCCCGAAAAACTCCCACCTCGAGGGCACGTTTCTCGAAGGTGTGGAGTTTTTTCAAGGAATGCGCCGAGGACAGATATAGTGTTGTCTGCACAATTTGCCTCTCGAAATTGATTAGGGGCTCTGAGAAGAGCAACCTGTCCACCACTTCAATGCGCCGTCATTTGGAATCCAAGCACTGGAATCAGTGGCAGGCAGCAACGGCAGGACAAAGGCCGCCTGCCGTTCACGCCACTGCCACTGCCTCTGCCACTGCCTCTGCCTCTGCCACTGCCACTGCTGACTGTGCTGGCGATGCACTCCAGAGGACGAGCCAGGACACCACTTCATCTGCCTCCGCCACTTTGTTGACTTCTACCTCATCCTCCCCTGGTCCTGTCTTATCTCCTTCTCCTGCACCATCAAAGGCACCATCAGGCGTTTCTTTACAACAACCCACCATCTCTCAGACATTGGAGCGGCGGCAGAAATACACTGCTAACCACCCACACGCGCAAGCCTTGAACGCCAACATCGCTAAACTGCTGGCCCAGGAGATGTTGGCGTTCCGGCTTGTTGAAACTCCCGCCTTCCTGGACCTGATGGCAACTGCGGCACCTCGCTATGCCGTCCCTAGCCGTCACTACTTCTCCCGGTGTGCCGTCCCCGCCTTGCACCAGCACGTGTCACTCAACATCAGGCGGGCCCTTAGTTCCGCGCTTTGCACAAAGGTCCACTTGACCACCGACGCGTGGACAAGTGCATGCGGACAGGGACGCTACATTTCACTGACGGCACACTGGGTGAATGTAGTTGAGGCTGGGACTGCTTCCCAAACTGGCCCGGTGTACCTCGTCTCCCCGCCTAACATTCCTGGCAGGGACACGAGAAGAACACCCCCCTCCTCCTCCTCCTCTACCGCCTCCTCCTCCGCCACCGCCTCCTCCTCCGCCACCGCCTCCTCCTCCGCTGTTAGATTGACCCCAGCTACGAGTTGGAAACGTTGCAGCACTGGCGTTGGTAGACGTCAGCAGGCTGTGCTGAAGCTGATCAGCTTGGGGGACAGACAGCACACTGCCTCCGAGGTGAGGGATGCCCTCCTCGATGAGACGGCAATATGGTTTGAGCCGCTGCACCTGGGCCCAGGCATGGTCGTTTGTGATAACGGCCGGAACCTGGTAGCAGCTCTGGAGCTTGCCGGACTCCAACATGTTCCATGCCTGGCCCACGTCTTCAACCTAGTGGTGCAACGTTTCCTAAAGAGCTACCCCAATGTTCCAGAGCTACTGGTGAAAGTGCGGCGCATGTGCGCCCACTTTCGCAAGTCGACAGTAGCCGCTGCTAGCTTAAAATCTCTCCAGCAACGCCTGCATGTGCCACAACACCGGCTTTTGTGCGACGTCCCCACACGCTGGAACTCAACGTTTCAGATGTTGAATAGAGTGGTTGAGCAGCAGAGACCTTTGATGGAATACCAGCTACAAAACCCTAGGGTGCCACAAAGTCAGCTGCCTCAGTTTCACATCCATGAGTGGCCATGGATGAGAGACCTTTGTGACATCCTACGGGTCTTTGAGGAGTCCACAAGGAGGGTGAGCTCTGAGGATGCGATGGTGAGCCTTACAATCCCGCTCTTGTGTGTTCTGAGAGAATCCCTGATTGACATCAGGGATAACTCAGATCACACAGAGGAGTTAGGGATAGCATCCGATCCGTCACAGCTGGAGAGTAGGTCCACACATCTGTCCGCTTCACTGCGTTTAATGGAGGAGGAGGAGGAGGAGGAGGAGGAAGAAGAGTTGTCCGATGATGTGATGGTGATACAGGAGGCTTCCGGGCAACTTCGAATCGTCCCATTGTTGCAGCGCGGATGGGTAGACATGGAGGATGAGGAGGAAATGGAGATTGAACTTTCCGGTGGGGCCAGAGGAGTCATGCCAACTAACACTGTGGCAGACATGGCTGAGTTCATGTTGGGGTGCTTTACAACCGACAAGCGTATTGTCAAAATCATGGAGGACAACCAGTACTGGATCTTTGCTATCCTTGACCCCCGGTATAAAAACAACATCTCGTCTTTTATTCCGGTAGAGGGGAGGGCCAATCGCATCAATGCTTGCCACAGGCAATTGGTGCAGAATATGATGGAGATGTTTCCAGCATGTGACGTTGGCGGCAGGGAGGGCAGTTCCTCCAGTAGGCAACCAAGTTCTCACCGGTCCACACAAACGAGGGGCACACTGTCTAAGGTCTGGGACACCTTGATGGCACCCCCTCGCCAAAGTGCCGCCACGGAGGGTCCTAGTGTCACCAGGCGTGAGAAGTATAGGCGCATGTTGCGGGAATACCTTTCCGACCACAGCCCTGTCCTCTCCGACCCCTCTGCGCCCTACACGTATTGGGTGTCGAAGTTGGACCTGTGGCTTGAACTTGCCCTATATGCCTTGGAGGTGCTGTCCTGTCCTGCCGCCAGCGTCCTATCTGAGAGGGTGTTCAGTGCAGCCGGTGGCATCATCACTGACAAGCGCACCCGTCTGTCAGCTGAGAGTGCCGACCGGCTCACTTTGATAAAAATGAACCACCACTGGATAGAGCCTTCATTTTTGTGCCCACCTGTGTAAAGCACCCCAACATGAAACTCCATGTCTGTACTCAACCTCTCCAATTCCTCCGCATCCTCATACTCATCCACCATAAGCGTTGCACAATTCTGCTAATACTAGGCTCCCTCCAACATGATTTCCCCCAACTCTGCTGGTTAGAGGCTCCCTCCACCCTGATTTCCACCAACTCTGCTGGTTAGAGGCTCCCTCCACCATGAATTTGCCCAAACTGGGCTGTTTAGAGGCTCCCTCCACCATGAATTGGTCCAAACTGGGCTGGTTAGAGGCTCCCTCCACCATGAATTTCCCAAAACTTGGCTGTTTAGAGGCTCCCTCCACCATTAATTGGTCCAAACTGGGCTGGTTAGAGGCTCCCTCCACCATGAATTTGCCCAAACTGGGGTGGTTAGAGGCTCCCTCCACCATTAATTGGTCCAAACTGGGCTGGTTAGAGGCTCCCTCCACAATTAATTGGTCCAAACTGGGCTAATTAGAGGCTCCCTCCACCATGAATTGGTCCAAACTGGGTTTTTTAGAGGCTCCCTCCACCATGAATTTGCCCAAACTGGGCTGTTTAGAGGCTCCCTCCACCATGAATTGGTCCAAACTGGGCTGGTTAGAGGCTCCCTCCACCATGAATTTCCCAAAACTTGGCTGTTTAGAGGCTCCCTCCACCATTAATTGGTCCAAACTGGGCTGGTTAGAGGCTCCCTCCACCATTAATTGGTCCAAACTGGGCTGGTTAGAGGCTCCCTCCACCATTAATTGGTCCAAACTGGGCTGGTTAGAGGCTCCCTCCACCATGAATTTCCCAAAACTTGGCTGTTTAGAGGCTCCCTCCACCATTAATTGGTCCAAACTGGGCTGGTTAGAGGCTCCCTCCACCATGAATTTGCCCAAACTGGGCTGTTTAGAGGCTCCCTCCACCATGAATTTGCCCAAACTGGGCTGTTTAGAGGCTCCCTCCACCATGAATTGGTCCAAACTGGGCTGGTTAGAGGCTCCCTCCACCATGAATTTCCCAAAACTTGGCTGTTTAGAGGCTCCCTCCACCATTAATTGGTCCAAACTGGGCTGGTTAGAGGCTCCCTCCACCATGAATTTGCCCAAACTGGGCTGTTTAGAGGCTCCCTCCACCATGAATTGGTCCAAACTGGGTTTTTTAGAGGCTCCCTCCACCATGAATTTGCCCAAACTGGGCTGTTTAGAGGCTCCCTCCACCATGAATTGGTCCAAACTGGGTTTTTTAGAGGCTCCCTCCACCATGAATTTGCCCAAACTGGGCTGTTTAGAGGCTCCCTCCACCATGAATTGGTCCAAACTGGGCTGGTTAGAGGCTCCCTCCACCATGAATTTCCCAAAACTTGGCTGTTTAGAGGCTCCCTCCACCATTAATTGGTCCAAACTGGGCTGGTTAGAGGCTCCCTCCACCATTAATTGGTCCAAACTGGGCTGGTTAGAGGCTCCCTCCACCATTAATTGGTCCAAACTGGGCTGGTTAGAGGCTCCCTCCACCATGAATTTCCCAAAACTTGGCTGTTTAGAGGCTCCCTCCACCATTAATTGGTCCAAACTGGGCTGGTTAGAGGCTCCCTCCACCATGAATTTGCCCAAACTGGGCTGTTTAGAGGCTCCCTCCACCATGAATTTGCCCAAACTGGGCTGTTTAGAGGCTCCCTCCACCATGAATTGGTCCAAACTGGGCTGGTTAGAGGCTCCCTCCACCATGAATTTCCCAAAACTTGGCTGTTTAGAGGCTCCCTCCACCATTAATTGGTCCAAACTGGGCTGGTTAGAGGCTCCCTCCACCATGAATTTGCCCAAACTGGGGTGGTTAGAGGCTCCCTCCACCATTAATTGGTCCAAACTGGGCTGGTTAGAGGCTCCCTCCACAATTAATTGGTCCAAACTGGGCTAATTAGAGGCTCCCTCCACCATGAATTGGTCCAAACTGGGTTTTTTAGAGGCTCCCTCCACCATGAATTTGCCCAAACTGGGCTGGTTAGAGGCTCCCTCCACCATGAATTGGTCCAAACTGGGCTGGTTAGAGGCTCCCTCCACCATTAATTGGTCCAAACTGGGCTGGTTAGAGGCTCCCTCCACCATGAATTGGTCCAAACTGGGTTTTTTAGAGGCTCCCTCCACCATGAATTGGTCCAAACTGGGTTTTTTAGAGGCTCCCTCCACCATGAATTGGTCCAAACTGGGCTGGTTAGAGTCTCCCTCCACCATGAATTGGTCCAAACTGGGGTTTTTAGAGGCTCCCTCCACCATGAATTTGCCCAAACTCTGCTGGTTAGAGGCTCAATCCACCCTGATTTTCAAAACAAATGTTGGTGCCAACCTCAACTTACTACAAGGGCCAAATTCACTGCTGGTGACAAGCTCTCCTCACTGCAAGTGCCAAATACACATGTTTCAAGGTGTTTTCCTACTGTCAGAGAGGTGGTATTGAGTGTGTAAAGTGTGTAGTTGTTAGGCTGTGATGTTGGGGTAATAGAGGGTCTTTGGTGTGTTAGATGCCCCCAGACATGCTTCCCCTGCTGTCCCAGTGTCATTCCAGAGGTGTTGGCATCATTTCCTGGGGTGTCATAGTGGACTTGGTGACCCTCCAGACACGGATTTGGGTTTCCCCCTTAACGAGTATCTGTTCCCCATAGACTATAATGGGGTTCGAAACCCGTTCGAACACACGAACATTGAGCGGCTGTTCGAATCGAATTTCGAACCTCGAACATTTTAGTGTTCGCTCATCTCTAAAAATTAGCTTAATTCCTCTGAAAAGTCTGGTTGTGGAAGCGAAGACATAGATTTCTGTAACATAAATGGAACAGATTTTTAGTCTTTGCAACAAAATCTTCTGCATGTGAACATAGCCCATGGTAATATTAGGAACTTTAAAGGTGAGACTACTGTGATACTTATTGCACATGTATTTAATGTTAATAAAGGTGGTTGTATTCAGTGTTCATATGGTATCCAACTATAATACAGTATATACAGGATCTGTGCTAGAGGCTTTAGGTTATCTGCAAATTTATCAGGGCAACTATTTTAGTATTAGATGCTCTTGACTCTATAATAAATCCCTCTGGAAATCTACAGTAACCATATACATTATAGGGCTCATTCACATCTGCGCCCAGGTGTCCGTTCTGCAGGTTTCCGTTTCCTGCATAAAACAGAGCAGGAGACGGAAACCTGCAGGACTCCTTCTCACCCATTCATTTGAATGGGTGAGAAATCTGTCCGGCCGTGAGCGGCAGTGAGCGTTTTGCGCTCTCCGCCACGAAACCGGGTTTTTTAATCCGGACACAGAGTCGGACATGCAGTACTCTGTCTGGATTAAAAAATCCGGTTTCGCAGCGGAGAGCATAAAACGCTCACCGCCGCTCACGGCCGGACCCGGTCTGTGCTTTTCGTCTTCTGGCATGCAGAAGACGGAAAGCAAAGAACGGAGACCAGAACGCAGGTGTGAACCTAGCGATAGGGCTCATTCACATCTGCGCCCGGTCTCCGTTTTGCAGGCTTCCGTTTCCTGCACAAAACAGAGGCAGGAGACGGAAACCTGCAGGACTCTTTCATACCTATTTATTTGAATGGGTTTGAAAGATGTCTGGCCGTGAGTGGTGGTGAGCGTTTTATGCTCTCCGCCGCGAAACCGTTTTTTTAAAATCAGACACAGAGTCGGACATGCAGTACTCTGTGTCCGGTTTAAAAAAAACGGTGTCGCGGCGGAGAGCATAAAACGCTCACCAGCGCTCATGGCCGGACCCAGTCTGACAGCTTTCCGTCTTCTGCATGCAGAAGACGGAAACCACAGAACGGAGATCGAACGTTAGTGTGAACCTAGCGTAATATGGAAATGATGGGAAAAAGGGTAACGCAGTGTTCTATCACATGGCATATTAGAATGGTATCATGCCACGTAGACTCACCATAGGACAGTACAGAGAGAGCTACAGTCCCATCATATGTATGGGTATGACAATTTTAGGGCAAGAACAAACTAGCCACTTGCTGTACATGGCCAAAACTTGTCCACCCTTGGTGGCAAAGAGCTGCAAGGATTTGCAGTTAAAATTGAGGTATTACCCTCCAAAGTGATTTTGCTGCATGTGGCAGCCGGGCTGAGTGTTCTTAGCCTTAATGTCTTCCGAATGTCTATTTTAGATTTGTTTGTTTTGCCTCTTAAATTGTTTAAGTGATTGGACGGTCCTGTATAATAAAGACAGATGTTCTGCACCCCACCCTGCCTTCACATTCCAAATATCACTTCATGTCCTCTGGACATCATAGTTGAGCAAGGACCAATCTGGCCGAGGGAGACGCTGCATTCTTCTCCTCCACACTTCATCCCCGCGTGCACATTTTGTGGATGGGGTAATCTCAATTTTTTTTTTTTTTCATGTTAACAGTACTAGGAAACATCAAGTGCAAAGAAATGTATGTGTTCTATAGAAATGGAGGGATGTATGAGGAAATATATTTGTTGCCTAGAAATGGAGGATTATAGTGGAAAGGCATCTGTTTGTGCGTGAGAGGTTTGCTGAAAAGATCTCCCATATTGCTAAGAAAGACACCGTCCAGCAACATCTGTGAGTCTAAGGGATGATGAAACCTTTTGTATGCTGTTTATAGTTTACTTCTATCCTACCAGAAGCATAGAGGGACTTCTAAATGAAAACTAGTGCAGGAAGCGCCCCGGGCAATTGGAAGGTTACTAAACCTAGAGATGAATGTGAAAAAATATTAACGGAAAGGAATCGCTTGTCTATTATTTCTGCAGGCTCCATAAAGAATTGGATAACCTGACTGAGAATTGGGGCCTGAAGAGCTTGGTTTTCCATGTTATAGATGGTGCGGCAGAGCATCAAGGAAATGTGTCCTTGTACTACGACTTATTGTTCATGACAATACCAAGAAAAATAAAAATCCTGGATACTTGCATTTTTTTTTTTAAACCTAATAATAGCCAGACACTTAGTGTTTTGTAGAAATCACGCCGAAGCATTAAAATTACAATGAAAGATAATACCTAAATATAGAGTGGATAACACAGGATCCACCATTGACAAAAGTGATGGTTGCCGCTCACTGTATCTTCCCTTCCGTAATGATCTCTGCACTAGTCACAGATCATGTCTACAATATAATAATAATATAATATATTATATGATATTATCTGGGTGTAGAAAAAATATAAGTGATATAATCCCTTTGACTAGAAGGGCTTTACGTGAATTGCAGTCAGAACAATTTGGGAAGATTGCAGTTGTTGCCCAGAGGGGAACAGATAGCATGAGGGTCTCCCCGTTCTCCAGGCCAAGGGGGCATTCACACGGAGTAAAGTGGCGCTGATTCTGGCATGATAACTTGCGGCAGAATCAACACTGATAAAAAGACTCCGTTGACTTCAATGGGTTCCGTTTTCCGTGCGGAACACATTGAAATCAATAGGAGGCTTTTTAACCCATTGATTTCAATGTGCTCCGCACGGAAAATGGAACCCATTGAAGTCAATGGGAGTCTTTTTATCAGCGCCGATTGTGCCGCAAGTTCTTGTGCCAGAATCAGTGCCACGTTACTCCATGTGAATGCCTCCTAATAATTCTGATATTGCTGTAAAAATGGACAAAGTAAGACTCATTGGAAAACATGACAGGTACCCTTACAGATAACTGTACAAATAGGTGGCAGCCTGTATAGGAGAGGGAAGGTTGCTGGGTTGTTGTTTTTTTAATAAATAAAATATTTTTTGAATCAATTATTTTTGATAATGTTCTCATTCTGATAATATCTAAAGCAACACGCGCTCCAATCTAGTTTACAAGCATGTATCTAAGCCCCGGTGATGTCAAACATGGAGGCCTACATTGACACACACAGCGCACATCTGGAGTGCAGATAAACATGGACGACCCTAGACACAAATCATATTTCAGTGTCTGCAGCGAAACACACAAGGAGCTCTGTAATGTACAGAGAGCTGAAACGTCTTATTTGCACATCCCTTCCATATCCACCAGACAAGTATCTGGTTTCATAGATCAGACAATCGTATTAGTTTAAATGATTCAATAGATATTGGAGAATTTCTGTAGGAAAGACAGGAACCTAATGAAATGGGAAACCCATTAGGGAGCACTGTGGGCTTATCAGAGTAATTGGTAGATAAGTATGTCGGACATTCGGACTGTCCTTAGGTTTTCTACATTCTTGTAATATAATAAAATATTTAAATGGCGCCAACATATTCGGCCATGCTTTACGTAAAATGACAGATATTCAAAACAAATGAACCCATAGTGAGAAAAAGAAGACAGTCCCTCCCTTCTCTCTGTTCTTCTGTTCCTGTCATCGGAGCAAAAGAATGGAAAGAATGGTAAAGCCTGATCTGTCTAGGTCGGATGAATGCCATTGATTGACTATAACGGTGTCTGTTGGGGAAGCCGCTGTGGTACGCAATATTTTACCAGATGACAGTGTCCGGCATGCTTTTACGTCCACACTTTTAAACCGTTTGTGCAACAAAGGCTCCTAAATATGAGACAGGTTCACACAGGATTTTTTGGTTAGGATTTTGTAATCCGCGTCAAAATCCAGCTCAAAAAACCGCCTCTCATTGAATTCAATGGGTTCTTTTTTTCTGTGAGCGGTTTGTTCCCACTCGCTGTAAAATGAAGCAACATGCCCATTCTTGAGGAGGATTCCGCGGCGTCACATCTCCCTCCCAACTAGGCCCATTCATTTGGGCCTAAGCCAAATCAGAATGCAGCGACTGGATGCCGGTGCACTGTATGCACTGCATCGGCATCCAGTCGCGGCTAGCCATTTTCTGGACCGGATTCGGAGGCGGCCTTCACGTCAAAATCCGGTCCAAACCCCCCCCCCCGTGTGAACCCAGCTTAAGAAGTCTTAACAAAAAATTTAAAAAAATTTTTGGCACTGCTGCGAGAATTTCCCCCATCACCCGTGATCTAAAGGGGTTGTCCCATCCTTACTGCCATGCGGCCTGTGAATAAGGCCGTAGTAAGGTAAGTGGCACTTTGCAAGTAGAAATGTCTGCACTGAACCGTTAACAACAATATGTGTAAACTGTATTTTATTGAAAATTTTACAACAAAATAAAAGGAACAAACATGTAAAACCACAATGTATAGCAATAACGCAAAATGAGGACCAACCATGGGCCGTTAACAACAATATATTAGTAAACTTCTGTGTACAGCAATTTACTAAAAATAATCAAAAAGTCACCAACTCTTTCATTACACCAAGTTTTGGTGTGTCTTGTTGACTGTGTGATGTGTGCGTTTTTTCTCTCCTCGGGTAGGACATGTAAAATTGAACTTGCCCCCCATCCTTTGGTTCTCGGAGGTGTTTGGTAGCATCTTTTTACTCTAATCCTAATGTATGTTTGGCTGAGCGCTATTTAGGTATGTGCCCCCTCCCATAAAGCATTCCTATGCTTTCAGCACTGGTTAAACCATTGTTAGCCTACCAAGAAAAAAATGTTGTTAAATACTTGGCAAACAATAGTTTAATGTGTGGTGTTTCAAGGGCTTTGCTGCCTAATGCTTGTGTACACGAGGCCTTAGTCAACATTTTCTACTATGGGTTTATCTATGTTATCCTATATTAGTAACCAGACCCCGCTCTACACTGCTCAGGACCAGGTGACTGAAACAGACTAGTCTAGAGATGGGATATTCTAGTTACACCTCATGTTCCACAAGCCCATTACAAATGAGCCATTGACTTTCAGAATAGCCATGTAAATGGCATTTTAGAGAGACCTTTGCAAATGTTGTCTTGTGGCTGGGGACCCACGTTGTGGAAACGCAGCTTTTTTTTGTTGCAGATTTTGCTGCGGTTGAGCCAAAGCCAGAAGTGGATTGAGCAGAAGGAAGAAGTATAAGAACTTCTTAGATATTTCCCATTCCTTCTGTAGCCATTCTTGACTTTGGCTTAAAAAACCACAGCAAAATCTGCAATAAAAAAAGCTGCGTTTCTGCAATGCGGGGCCTTTATGGATTAAAAATCTGCAGGAAAAAAAAAAAAAAAAGAATAATGTTTTTTTTTCCTCAATCCAATTCTAACGTACAAAATAAAAATTGATGTGGATTTTTAAAATCCGCAGCATGATCTTTTCCATTGTGGAAATTTCAGAGTAGCATGCAGATTTTTCAGGGTTCTGTTACAGAAAACATCTGCAGGCTATGTGAACTTTCCCATCCTGGAAGTGTGACACTGGCGTATTTTATGTCTCCCATCCTAACTGTGATATCTCTATTTTGGTCTCCAGCTCCATGTGAGTAAGTATAAATGACTGACACTGACTTTTCAGGGGGTGCTGTGTGTCTTGTTAGGGGAGATAGGCACGTGCACGGCATGGGAAGGATTGAGAGAGAAGCCTTGATTGATTCCTCCATGTTCAATAATGTGTTCATTACAATGGCATTTCCTGGACAGCTGGGTCTGTTTAACCCCAGAGCCAAAACGACATTGAGAATTAAAGAAAATTCTCCGGTTGTGCCATTTCATTCCTTTTTTTGCAGCTCAGAAAACAAGTTTCTTCTGTAATGTTTTGGGTCTTTTATCCTCTTCAGGATCTGAAGCCATGCTTAGGTCACCATGGGAAATTGAGAATCCATTGTGATATGGCTGCTCATGTCCCAACCAATAGGCTGAGTTCTCACAGAGTGTTTGCATTTTTTTTGGGGCGTTTTGCAAACACAGTTGAGGAAAAAAACACAGTTTTAAAATTTTTGAAATTAAAAAATGCTTAAATAAACAAATCACATTTTTTTAAAAAAAAGCATGTGCTTTTTTTTTTTTTTATTGTATAATTGAAGATGGCCATTGAATTACACATCAGAGGGTCCCTTTTACAATGGCAGATTTGGATTAGAAAAAAAGTTACGTACTCTAACTAGCTTCGAGATCAAACGATTAATTATGTTTAATTCTATTACACAATTTTTAATCTTCTATAATTAATGAAATGCATATTTTGTTAAATATTTACTTTCATTAGAATTCAATCAGTGGATTTTTCCTAAATTGGAATTTACGATCTATGGTTTCAGCCATTTTTTTTTTTAAGGGGCTCGGGATAAATTTAAAATAAATCTCTAAACTAAACCCTCTCCCCTCCCCCCGAACTTCTAATTGACTTCATTTAATTAAAAAAAAAATAAATCTATATTTACCTATATACCTAGGGCAGTCATGTGACTGACTACCCCAGGCACATGTTCTGATGATCTGGTGATGATCAGTTTCCGCACTTCTGGAAACGAAGCACTACCAATACTCTTCCCTCCCCTCCTTCATCATACTTGCCTATCTTCAGTCTTCCGGCATGAAGTGTCACTTTCTCCGCTTTTGCTGGCGCCTTCGCAACAGAGCTTTATTGTACAGTCATCGGCAGAAGTGAAGAGCACATACCACGCATGTGCAAGAAGACCACAGAAGAAGATGCCGGCAGGACTGAAGAAACTGATCTCCAGGACACAGAAGACAGGTAAGTATGGTTGGACAGGTAAGTCATAGTGTCTGCCTGAAATCGGCGGAAGAAAATGTCCAGCATGGTGAACTTTTTCTTCTGCCAATTTCAGTGTTCAAATGACTATCCAATGGAACCCATCATGATCAGTGGGGTTCGTTGGATTCGGTGTGTGACTGCTATTTTAGTGGTCCACCTATCCTTTGTTCCTCCGACGGACTATAACAATGGTCAAGGCTAACACTAGTGTAAATCTAACATCAGTCCCATCCTATTTATCGGGATTTGGGAACAATTATTCCGTTCTCGGCAGCAATTTCACGAGACAGGAATAACCTTTTAAGAGAAGTGTCACTTGTTTGGCTGACGGTAATCTCCCCAATCTCCACATAAACCTATCATAGGCAGCTCAGCGAACCATGTATGTTTATTTAGGGATGCAAAAAATATGGATCGGAAAAACTAAATTTGACCCGAGATTCTTACTGTTGAACATAAGTAATGATCATGTGCTGGTGTGGTCTGTGCATATTGTACTGTATCCAGCCCTTCATCATGTCACACATAGCATGTGCACTGGTTTTTCTGCTGCATCATGATTTTTTATTTTTTTTTTGCACCTGGATTTCTCCTTGAAGTGCTTATATTTCTGAAGCCTTGTCTATAGCCAAGAGGATGTCTTATATGCAGGAGAATGATAGGACGTTGCTGCTTACAGGGCTGCTGCATTTTTAGTTCAATTTACGGTCACTATGTCTGTGGATACCTTCAAGGAAGTAATCTGAACCTAATGTGAAAATCTATTCTGACATAAAGCTAAATAATACTGGCTTTCATATTTACTACATTTTTTACACTGCCGGTTTCATGGAAAATGAGTCCCTTGGCATTGAAGCATAAAACGCTGACATAATGCTGCCATACAGTTCAAATAGGATACCTGAGCAGTGTCCAGATAATACTGCCATATAGTGCCTAGTTTGCCACCATCTGCATGTATATGTAAAGGAAAACTTAAAGAATTGCTTTGTCCATTTTCAACATTAAATCTCACTAAAATTGTTGTTCACTGTTTTTTTTTTTGTTTTTTTTTTTTTTTTTTTTTTAAGTATATTCCATTGCAAATAAGTAAACTTCAGAAGAACATGATGTGACGGAAAGAAAGGTATTGATCTGGCCAAAGTGTATTTCACCTTTAGGCTAAGGCCCAAACGCAGCCATAGCCATAAAGCGAAAGAGACAGCAGCAGAAACACATGGCGGATTTTCTCACAGCGATTCTCACAGAGGTTTCGCTGAGTTTTTTTCTGCTGACTTTCTGTCTCTATTATACCTATATGGAAACTGCAGATATAAATGACATACTACCATTTGATAAAAGCACTTGCGTTTTTGGAATCACAGCATTGCCGCCACGGATATTTTTCTGCAACGTATGGATGGGATTAGCCAGAATCCCATTGACTTTAGCCACGTGGGGCCCCGGCCTTGAACACAATTTGAGAATTTGTAAAGACACCATGTTGTACCCCATTTTCATTATATGTTACAGGCAGTATTTAGGTATATTTTATGCTGCAGATTCTGTGAATTCTCATGCAGTGTATACATCAGATTCCCTAAAGTCTCATCCACTGTGTTGCTACTGTAATGTGCTGCCGATATTCCACCAGCAAATCTGGATTGAAAATCTGTAGTTTGTCTGCTCTTTGTGAAGATACCCTCAAAGTTCTGATCTGCATAAATATATTACATGCATAGCATGTAAATAAGATAAGATAATCCTTTAATAGTCCCACAGTGGGGAAATTTCAGTATGTTACAGCAGCATACGCTAGGTTCACACCAGCGTTCGGTACTCCGTTTTCAGGTTGCATGCAGAAGACGGAAAGCTGTCAGAGCGGGTCCGGCCGTGAGCGGTGGTGAGCGTTTTATGCTCTCCGCCGCGAAACCAGTTTTTTAAAATCGGACACAGAGTACTGCATCTCCGACTCTGTGTCCGATTTAAAAAAAAAAACGGTTTCTTGGCGGAGAGCATAAAACGCTCACCGCTGACATCTTTCAAACCCAATCAAATGAATTTGTTTGAAAGAGTCCTGCAGGTTTCCGTCTCCTGCCTCTGTTTGGTGCAGGAAATGGAAACCTGCAGAACGGAGACCGGGCGCAGATGTGAACGAGCCCATAGTAGTACAGATACAGGATAATACACAGTAATATATTACGGAAGTAGACACCCATATACTGAGAAGAGAAGATATACTAGGAGTCTATAGCAGCTAAGGAACACAGGAAGAAAGAAGGAAGACTTCAGAATCATTCAAAAATGGACAACCCCCTATGGGAATGTGTACAAACACTGAGATTTTAGGTGTGAAGCCTAGAGACTTGTAAATGCAGCTCCAGCAACTATGGACCAGAACAGGATTAGTAAAGCAATGTAAGTACAGAAGTACTCAGTTTCTTATACAGGGTAGTTCTGTATGTACACAACAAAATGGTGCACATGTGTGATCAAGACAGAAGCTTCTTTCTAAAATACTTCCAAGCTATTGTAACTGGTAGTTGTAACCACAGATCACCCTGTTAAGATGAATTTTCTGCTTTGCATGCTATGAAAATCAAACATGGTGCATCACATTGAAAAGTGGCCTTAGGGTATCTGGCAGCCCCCCATATATTAGATCATGGGTTGAACATGTAGAATAGGAATCTAATGTGGGAGGCTTTACATATGCATATGACATCTGACACCATGTAAGACAAGTGTGCAACAACAATCTCATTGCTCTGTAGTGTCAATGTAAACTGCTGGCCTAGTATCCAGAAACAGAGTCCAAAATCTGCCGTAAACAGTCCGAGCGGTCTGTATATTCTGATGTTTTCTGCACCAGAAGCAACCATCTTGCTGTTGGTGTAAATGTCGCTCCTGGGACTGTGAAGTATGACGTGCAGAATTGTGATAGTGATGAACTACCGCTGCACAAACACACATCTTGTCACAATTCTTTCACATCTATACACGTGAATAACTCTAAACTGGAAAAGATTTCCTTACGATCCTATTCGAGCGCCTCATGAGAGGTCTCAAGGAAGAATGCTTTGTAATAGTGTAGTGATGTATGCGGTACAATCATTCATCTATATATAGGAATAGCTGTGTCTCATCACTTGGCCTATAGAAGTAATGACGTAATGTGAATAATATGGAATTTCGTCAGTCTTCAAGACTTGTCCCGACTCTTCCACTATTACAGTAACTTCTCGTAAACATATTATAGCAGCGTATGACCCATAGAGGGAAGTTGTTTCTTGAAAACTTTCTTTCTACCTCTTCTATTGAGGAAGTCCCAAAGAAGTGACAGGCCCAGGTGTATAGGATTGTAAATCTTGTCCATGACATTCAAGAAAGATTATTCAGCAGTTTTATGTAAAGAACCAACATAAAAAGTGCTTGAAAATGTCCAGAGGTAAACGTGAAAAAGCTGACCATGATCTCCGTATATGCCGAGACGTGAAACTCCTAAGTAGTTTTTCTATTTGGTTTATTTAGATTTATTTTAAAGTAAAACAGACCTTCATAATTTAAAGGGGTTGTCCAATCAGATACCTCTCCTTTTAGAATGTGGCCCCCAGGGTGATCAGCTGATCTCTCCGGCCCATGCTTCTGGCACTCCTATTACGCAGCTGATTTTGCTGAGGGAAACCAATGCCAGCCTAACATTGCAGCATCTGCTGCAGGGAAAATGCAGTATAACATGCCAGCAATTCAGATGAAAGTCTGACCTTGTAATACTTGTTCATCTCATAGTCAGAGCGCTAGATACTCCTGCAGAGTGGCTATCCATTCTGTCTAATACAAAAAAATGTGACCCCAGGGGGAGAACCCCCTCTGTAATGTCCATATCCATATGCCCTAACAGGTTATATGGACAGAGGTTGTCTTGATGGGATTACCTCTTTAAAGAGGAGTTTGATCCATGGTATTGTATACCGCTAGAAACCTGGCAGTGTACTGAATTCAGTGTGCTGCTAGCTTTGCCGGTATGTATCTAGGTGCAGTTAATTTCAGCGCTGATATTTCTCCACTGTCACAAGGGTGAGCCTTACATTTACCCCCTTCCTGAATAGTAGTCTTGGCTATGGAAGAGTACTATCAAGGGGGTGTTTATCACAGCCCAGCAATGATGCTGAGCTATAAGGCCCAAGCTTCTGACAGTGGAGGGAAATCAGTGCCAAAACAAATGGAACTAATCTCCAGCACCCGGGCACATATAAGTAAAGCTGACAGTCTGCAGAATTCAGTACACTGTCAGCTTTTTAACTGTATATAATACTGCTGATGTCCGAGGAGATGAAAAACCCTCTTTTAAGTCCCTCCAAACTTTAGTATCCCTCTCCTGTACCAGTTACTGAAGCTCTCCGTAATCTGAGACCGACTGGTTGTCAGGGTCAGTCTGCTAGACAGCCTCATTGAATAGACTGCAGTGTATTCTTAGCAGCCTGTCATACATGACAAAACTGGATTGGCACTGTGCTAAGAAGGGAAAACTGCGATATTAGGCTATTATGCACCTGGATTTATTAAAGATCTGCAATATGGCACCCAAAGACTGCGCTTTTCACTGTAAAGGAAGTAGCATATTAGTAAATAATAAGGAATTGTCTTCTACATTATAACTGTGTGACGGGAGTGATCTAGTCATCAGTGGTAACTGTCAGAAGAGTTTGTGTCCTTCCTCCGCCTTCTTAAAGTGGACCTTTCACCACCTCCAGTTTGTAAGAATCTGTCAATAGGCGCTGCTCTACTGATTCCAGCACAGTTAGAAGTTTCTCTCGAGCCCCCACCATTCCCGAGAAACAAGTGCAGTTAGTTTTGGTACCTGATGTGCTATTTTAAAGGAGTTGTTCAGTTTCAGAAAATAAATATTATTCTTTTCATAGTGAAAAATTGTATAATTTTCCAATATATTTTCTGTATCAATCCCCCACAGCTTTTTAGATTTCCGCCTGCTGTCATTCTTTCTTTACTTTCAGTGCATTTTATCAGCTCATGGTCATTTAATGGACACCCTGGTGCACTACTACTGTGCTACGACTTGTCACTGGATGGGATTGAATCCTTTTCTCAGGTCTACATAAATTTACAACATGGTTAACACACAGAACTGTTGACCATTTTCATTTCCTAAAATGGGGTAACTACATTGTGTCCCATTTACAGACCGGGCTGTAGTCATCGCATTAACCTGATATATTCACATAACAAAAGGAGTATTTGATGGTTGTAGTCAGACACATCACTACATTCAAGTGCAAGTTTTTTTTTGGTAAATCATGTTCCTTGATTTCTCCCTATGTTTTCCCTCCTTCTAGACCTGCATTCTGGTCTTTGTTGTCTCTCTTTAATCGGATATATGATAGGGGCGCGCTGGTTTCTGGCATCAGTCACTTTTGCCCTCTGATTTATGTTGCTTCAGAGTAAAAACGTATCTTCTTGATATGGGAGTCATGCCAAGATGGCAATGTGGAAGATGGAGCAAGGTCAACAGATACGGAGTTACTGGGTGTCTAGGAAGCTTTTTTTTTTTTTCAAAACTGCTCCATCTGAAGACATCTTTAAGATGTGTGCTAGGTCAGTTTGCTATCCAGGTCTTTCCACTCACTCATTCATTTCAGTTCATTCACATGATCGTGAGCCGACATTCCAGGCCGCAAAACTCAGGACAGGTTCTATTCCTGTTTTGTGGCTGTGCATCCGTGGCTCCTATTCATTGAACGAATGAGGCCGTGAGCTATGTGTGCTGTCCATGCCATTCAATCACGGCTGGCGTCCCGTTTTACAGAGACACATGGAGCTGTCACCTTTTAGTTACATTGTTTCTTTTAAGATGCTTTATGGAATTTTTTTTCATATACTCTCTTCTTAGTAACCTTGTGGCCTCCGCGCATAGCAGAACTTGTGACTAATTTGTGGAATATGTTATATTCACACTACAAGTGGATTCCATAAGGGGTTTGGGTATTTGTTTATAAAGGACTTTAGATTGCGCTATTCCTGCCGTAAACAATGCCGACAAGTTGGAAGGAAACCCTGGACAGTAGTGTGAATTTATCCTTAGCCAGTCATACAGAATTGCCATATAAAACAACAATAAAGAGCAAAAAAAAAAGCACAAAACTATTCTAGCAATTCATCCCTTCATCTGCTCCTCTGCCTTAACCCTTTGTTTCTAATATTACAGTTAAAAGTGATAAATTATATAAAAAAAAAATCTTCTCGGTGTGATCCAGGAGGTTAGCCGTTACCCCCTTTTCCTCCTCACTGACCTGTGATTGACTTTAAGGCTAAAGAAACCCGTGGGAAAAAAAAACTCTTGTGTTTTTCTCTGTTTTTCTACTGCATTTTTCTTTTTCACTCCCCCTCCCATATAAATCTATAAGGAAAACGCAATGTTTCTGTAAAATTAATGTTACTTTAAGGCCCCACGTTGCGGAAACGCGGCTTTATTTGTTGCGGTTTTTTTTTAACCAAAGCCAAGAATAGCTACCAAAGGAATGGGAAATATAAAGGAGGCTCTTATACTTCTCCTTTCTGCTCAATCTACTCCTGGCTTTGGCTCAAAAAAACACAGCAAAATCTGCAACAAAAAAAGCTGCATTTCTGCAACGTGGGGCCTCAGCCTAATTCAGATCTTTCACTGCTTTATTTTTTCTGCAGTTTTTGAATGAGATTAAAGGAAATGTCATTTGCTTTCCTGGGACTATAAAATGCAGCGTTTTTTGTTTTTTTTTGTCTGCTGCAGTTCTGCTGCAGTTTTTTTGCAATGTGTGGCCTCAGCTTAAGGCTGGTGTCTCCTGTCCAAGTTCCTTGAATTGATTGAATTGCCTGGACCAAATGCAACTCAGCTAAACAATCTCATATTGTCAGCTCAGTTGAGTTGAACTAGGATTGGGCCTGTAAAGCTGTCTCATACATGGCCTCTGTTTCCCAACCCGAACTCTGCCGTGGTTCAAATCTGCGTTCGGTATTCCATTCGGGGAGTCCACTTGGTGACCCCCCAAACGGTATACCAAACACATTAAAGAGCGTTGAGCAATGAAACCACACAGACCCCATAGGCTATAATGGGGTGCGTGTATTTTATGTGCGGTGTCCGCACGGAGCATGCGGAGAGAAAAGTGCTGCAAGAAGTATTTATCTCTCCGCATTATTCATGTGGAAAACACATGGACCCCATTATACCAAATGCAGATGTGAACTAGGCCTAAGACAACTGGCTGCAGCAGAAGCCTCATCCACTCAACTCTGTGTGCAATAGGACAAAGGAGTTGATAAGCCATGTCAGCTGAACCGATCCCTAGCTGAAATGAGCTGTAACTTGAAGCTCCTGGGCCCTAATGCAAAATCGGTAACAGGGCCCCCACCCATCTTGTGCCATTTAGAATAATGGTATATTTTACCTGTCATAGGGACCATTAGGGCCCCCACAGAGCCCATGGTTTAGTATCAGCTGCTCTCCCACTACAGACTGGCAAGTAAAGTGGGCAGAATGATCTCCTGCTCACTTATCATTCATCACAATAAATATATTAGTATAATAATATACATGAATATACAATCATCTCTGTTAATAAGAGAAGCCATGACATTCTGCCAGATCCATCCCAAGAGCCCTCTATGGACCCAATTACCTTCCATGGGGTCTGTGGGTTTGCATGTGCTGCCAAGAGAGGCTCAGACACAAGGGGAATGACATGAGCGGTTCTTGGTCCTGACATACATATTCTATATATGTGTATGTATTCTTGTGTCTTGAGACAAGTGTGACAGAACAACCATGCCAAATGACTGGATACAGGACCATCACGAGCGCTCGTCCCTTCTAGATCACAGACGACGCTTCCTTATAATCAGATTTAGTTGCCATCCCGTCATTAACCCTTTGTTTACGTACTGCCTGACCCTACTGTGCTGCCACTTGGACCATTCTACTCCTAAGCAGATTTTCCATATTTAACATAAAACGCTCTCCTGCTCGGGCATGACTCTAGCCAGGCGGCATGTCTTGGCTGCATTCATTAAAAGCAGCTTTGTTTTCTTTCCTGCATGTGTTTATTTTGTAAGCCAGCACAACGCCGTATGAAATATGGGATTTAGATCCAACCACGAACTGAACCAGGATTACTGCATAGTGTAATGCAATGAGCTGGGCTTTGGTGTAGCTGTAGCGGGCCCTGAGCTGTGCAGCGCCTGCTACCTTCCTGTGCTTACAGGCTGACACCATAATAAATAACTGCAGCATTTGTACGGCAATGCTGTGTACAGTGCAGAAGTGAACAGATGTTTAGTAAGTAGATTGGGGATTTCTGGGTATTGGTTTGTTTTTCGAGTGGGGTAAAGGCTAATTCTGGTCCTTTTATGTAATGATGGTTTAAGAGAGCTATGTGAATACTGGGGTGTAAAGAAAGTTATTAGACTCAATCGTATATCTTATATTAATATGCAGCCAGTCAAGTCATTATACGGGTATGTGAATGACAGGCCTTTATATAGTAAAGATGAGGAGACAGCTGTTTGTTCCACATATCCCATCTATATCAGGCCCCAAGTGCTAGCCATTACTATAGCTCCGTAATAATGGATGGCATACAGACCCATGAATTTCTTTGGTCCAATTTTATTGATCCGTGTGGTGGCCATAGGATAGAAATATAGGTCCTAAAACTGTCTGTTTTTGCAGCTCTGTCTGTTTATTCTACCAATTTCTGGAAAATCCTTATGGCCCTGTGTACAAGCCTAGAACATAAGACTTAGAATGCCTTCACATGGAGTTATGCTCTGCGCATTTTGCTACATTTTACACGTGTAAAAATACACGTGTAAAATGTAGTAAACCATTGAGTTCAATGGGTTTTTTTCATATAAAGACGCGTGTTAAAAAAAAAGCCATTGAACTCAATGGCTAACTACATTTTACATGTGTATTTTTACACGTGTAAAATGGACAAGAAGCACGGAAATCCATGTGAATGCACCCTTAGGCTACAAGCAGCACTTTTCTCTCCGCATTTTTTGTGCAGAAACCACATGGACCCCATTATATGGGCTCCCAGGGTTTCCTAAAGTAACCATTTTTTTTAATGCAGATTAGGTTACCGTTTCTGTTCTGTCCCCAAGCAGACTCACTGAACGGAAACCCATGCGCAGATCTGAACCGGGCCTTACCCTTTGTTCACATCTGCGTTCAGTATTCCCTTCGGAGAGTCTGCATGGGGACCCCCATAATGGAATACCGAATGCAACTGCAAGCGCTGTGCAGTGAAAGCACACAGACTGCATAGACTATAATGGGGTCCGTGTACTGGCCATGTGCTGCCCGCTCTAATCATGCGGACAGAAAAGTAGATTGTGAACTACTTTCCTGTCCGCATGATCCCTGCGGAGGTCTCACGGCAAGCACATGGACCCCATTATAGTCTATGGGGTCCGTGTGCTTTCTCTGGCACACCGCTTGCAGTTGTGTTCGGTATTCCGTTCAGTGGGTCCCCATGTGGACTCCCCCAGATGGAATACCAACGCAGATGTGAACGAGGCCTTACTTGTTGATCCTTTCTGTTTGTCTGTATTAAGTGGCCTATATATGTACATGTCATAATAGTTGGTAGAAGTAGACAGTTTTGGCCAAAGAACAATGACTTGTGATGGCCCAACATCAAAATTGTGACTGGCTGGGTTGGAAAATATTTAACTATGGTCAGGTAAAACTGCATGTGTATGGCGTGGGATCGGCATTGCAGTCAATCAGTATCTTATATATATGTTGCCATGTTTATGAGGAGTGATCCAGATGAGTAAAGAAATGGCGTCTGTTCTGGATTATATTGTCTTCAGAAGGTTTAGTTTATTTAGGCTGAGTTTTCACACTGTAGTTTGGGAGCTTTTTTTGCAGTAATAACCATGGAATTGCAGTATAACTTTTTTATAATGTATAACGATTTTGCCTAAACAAAGGCATTTTGCCTTAATTTTGTGCTAGTTGAGATTAAAAAGAAAAGAAGAAGCATTATTGCTAAGGCCCCACATGTTGCGGGAAAAATCGCAGTGAAAACCCATTCCATTTTTTAAGCATTTTTTTTATTGTGTTTTGCTTAATTTATCTCTGCGTTTTTATTAAATTTGTAGGAAAAACTCTTAAATTTCCACAGCTAAAATGGACACGCTACGTATTTATTACGTTTTAGAAAACGCCGCTCTTATTTTCCCATAATGTGTGGATAAGATTAATGAGAATCTCATTCACTTTGATGGGACTGTAAAACGTTGCAGGGGAAACCACTGCATTCTGCAACATGGAAGCCTCAAACGACAGTGTGAATATTCAGCCAAACACAGAAGACCCAGAAAACGTTGGTACCCTTTTAGATGCCTAGGTTTTCTGATAAACGCAACCGTATTGTGAATCTGTTATATGGAGATTATGGAAATCTCTGACCTCATACTGCTCCTCCAATTTTATACTGAGGCACATTAAATGTCTTGTGAAGTATTGTTCCTTAAAAAGGACTGGTAAGGTCAGATCTTTCCAGAAATGCTTTATGGGATATGATCTCCAGTATGTTATAGAAGGGGGTCGTATCATGCTGCCTATTAGGGGGAGGGTTCGCTAAGTTAATGTTTACATAGAAGGGTGTTGGAAGGTAGGGGGCTCAGGTGCACTTAGTGTATTCCCTTCTTGCAGACAGCGTAATGGGCAGTGTGGCAGCTAATTTATTGTGGCAGATCATTGTGAAGAGGCCAGGCTACCTCCCTAATGTCAGGGGGATGTCACACTTGCAATGATTGGTTGGTTAACTCCTGCAGTTCTAGAATCAAGTGCATCACATACGATGCATAGGGAAATGTTTACATCTGTATACTGCTCCAGGATGGCATGTCGTGATTACTATGACTTGTGTAATGGTTATATTTGTCTCAGTCCTCCTGTGTATTGCTTCAGCTGAAGTCGAAGGATGTAAATAAGAAATCCCTAGATAGAGAGTTGTTGACTTGGCCTAGGCTGAAGGGAGGATTTGCAAGTTGTGTATTGGTTCTGAGGCTGGGCATAGACTTGAAGATTCTGCCATTACAGATGAAATGAGCTCAGGACACTTGTCTCTAGGATAGATAGGTTATAACACAGGTTCATGTTCTCTTTTATACCAATTATCATGGATTCTTCATTAGAACATGTGTCTATGGTTAATGCTATGTAACTATGCAGACTTCTCATTTAGACTAGAGCTACGCAGCAACTTTGGTTGTCCAACACAAAGATCTCAGGGCCACGGCATCACATTTAAGATGTGGGAATGTGGTCGCTTTTCACTGCAACTCATTTGTAACATGTTAGCGCTTTTTAGAGAATTTCTGTTTGGTGTTCCAAATCCTAAATGATACATCTTGCAACTAAATTGCACCCCAAATTAATGTTGCATCTTCATTTTGCAGGCAACTTGCACACATTTTTTCTTACCTGACTTGTATCTTTACGTCACACAACCACAGCCCAAATCGAATGCAGATTTTATCATTCACAACTCACAACCCAGATCTACTTCATGGGATGTAATGATGATGTAGGAGTCTATGCCAGTTAGGAACTGATTTCAGTAACTCACAGCAGAAAACTGGCATGAGCTTATAATGAAATAGTCAGTTCCCTGCCACAGCCTGCGCTGCCCATGTCTGAGCAGAGTATACAACAGGTGTTGTGGTTCAAGAAAGGACCTTCTGCTAAATGTGGGCCACAATATCATATCGGGTTTGATAGATTCCCTCAATATGTATCTTCAGATTTGTTGTGCACATAACCTCCTTTGTCCATTCACCTGTAGGCTGAGGCCCCACGTTGCGGAATCGCAGCTTTTTTGTTGCAGATTTTACTGCAGTTTTTTGAGCCAAAGCCAAGAATGACCACAAAAGGAATGGGTAACATATAGAAACTACTTATATTTCTATCTTCTGTTCAATCTACCCTGGCTTTGGCTCAAAAAGACTGCCGCAAAATCTGCAACAAAAAAAGCCACAACTCGGGACCAAATTTGACCACTTTCACACTGTATTGTACTTAAACAGTAGTGGTAAACCGAAACAAGGACTAGAAAGAGAATTTAGGCCTCATGGACAGGGGCAAATATGGGCTGAAAAATCCAGACTGTATGTTGCTTGCACTTCCCTGACAGAATCTGGTCTGGAGACCTTGACTCCTTGTATCCTAGTCATCTATGATTTTAGGGATCCCTGTCTGCTCGCAGTTGTAGTTAGATATTCCATAAATGAAGATTACAGTTGCAGTACAGCTCTACTTTAGAAGCCTACGAATCCTACCTCCCCCTAGGAGAACTATAATGACACCATGCGGATTGTCACTCAGCTTCAGCACTGGAATTTTTTACAATATTGACAGGGGCGAGCATAGACCTATATTTACAGGTGTATATTTTTTTATTAGTTTATGGGACGTTATTAGAATTATTAGGCTCTGTTCACACTGACATCAAAGATTCCAATTTTACAGGAACTGTAACAAATACATTTCCAATGAAGCCATTATTTAGAGTCCATTGTCTTTTCCTAGATGCATAGCGCTCTTCTGACTGAGAAGAAATGACAGCAGTGTGAACATGGTCATTAGACACTTCAAACATTGTAAGTGCTAGGACTATATGGAGAACATGACAGGGCATAAAGGGGATAGAAGGAGCCCCTGGGAATTCTGTATGGAGGAGGCAGCCATTGCCCATAGCAGCCAATCCTAGCCCGGCTTTTATGTGTTTGACTGCAGGTTAGATAATGAAAGGCGTGCTGTGATTGGTTGCAGTGTGGCCCCCATTGTGCTGCCTGTATCCCTGTAGTGTAGAGTGTTGTGTGCTATGGATGTGCAGAGGCTGCTGCTGCTGTCTGTGCTGTAGCTCCGGCCTCTCCTCCTCCTCCCTCCTCCAGCTCTCGCCGCTCCCCCTCCCGTCTCCCCTCCCCTGTGCCCTCCTATTCGCAGGCTCCGGGTGTCTGCACCTCGCTCTCTGTCAGTTTCCTGCGGGCTCTGCTCGTTGCTCTCCCGCTCCCCTCATGTCGTTCCCCTCAGAGCTGCCCCTACCGGGGTCCAGCCGGCAGCGTGGGGCGGCGAGAAGCGGGGTGAGGAGGGGGTGAGGCACCCCGGCACCCCCCAGTGTTCTGCGGATCACAGGTCTGCGCTACAGTGCCCCCGCGGTGGGGGGCGCTCTCCTCTAAGCGGTCATGTATTTATTAGACCCTGCGCCCCCCCAGATGGAGCGGGGCACCCCGCAAAGGAAGACGGTGTATCGGATCTCTCTGACTCTGGTGAAGAAGGAGCAGCTGGAGGAGACTCGGCTGGAGAGGTGCCCGGAGGAGGAGGAAGGGGGAGAGGAGCAGGACACCTTCCCCCCGCCGCATCAGGGACTCAGGAATTTCAGGACCCGCAGCACCGGGCAGCTGGAGCTAGGACGACTGCGGGTCACCCGGGCATCAATTGTGAAGAAGGACAAAAGCCTGAGCCCCGGGGATGCTGCACTGGACAGCCGGGTATCTCCTGTACCGGAGGCTCCAGGGGACCAGAGTGCAGGGAGCACACCAACTGATGCTGCCCGGGGGCCCCCCAGGGCCCCTCAGGATTACAATGTGCCACAGACGGCTCCTGCGGAGGAGGCCTCTCCAGCTGCACCAGCCAACTCTAAAACTGGGGACTGGGCTAAGGCAGGAGCAGAGGGGGCCTGGGATAGGAGACACCCCAGCCTGCTGAGGAGAAGCTTCAGCTTCAGACACTGGAATGGAGAAATGCTGAGGATCAGGAGCCTGACCAGGGAGAAGCACCACAGCAGCTCCAGCTGCCTCACTCAGCAGAGGCTAGAGGAGGCCAGGGAGGTGGTGGTGTGCCCGGTGCCCAGCACTGACCCATGCCCCACCGACAAGAGGAACACCTTAGATGTGGGCGAAGTCTTAAACAAAACTGACCCACTGTCTGACCTGGAGAGATGGGAGAGGAGCAAGAGCAAGAACAGGACTCTGGATAATAGTGACCTGCACAAGCTCTCCGAGCAGATGGAAATGGACAGGAGAGGCCAGGAGAAGAGGCTACTCAGGTTCTTCAGTGGCATCTTCTCCAGGAAGGATGGTACTCCTGTGTCGTTCACTAGTCCTGGGGGTCGTTCACCCAGGGCTGGTCACTCTAGGTCAAGGGGCTACTTCAGCAGCTTAAAAAGGCCTGCAGCAGTGGATAATGTCCAGTCCAGCTCTGAGAGCGTCAATGGATCCCCTTATAAAGGTGACTTCTTTTATCTCCATGAACCATACTGTGTGGTTGCTTTGGGTGTATAAAGCAGTGCTCCATGGGGGCACCTGTATTAGTACCATGTCTTTTTGTTTAGGTTCACAGAATGTATGAAAGATTGTCCGAAACAGACAACTCTTCATCCATGTGGAGGTCTGTATGTCAATGGAGGAGACAATTGTCACCAGTGGTCTGCTGAGTCTACGACTTGTATCATTTCCTTCTATGGGGCCAGGTGCTGTCCATTGTAGACACTGATAGCACCCAGACCCTTAGTCTGTGAACCACAGTCCTTGAAGTGTCACATAGCACTTGGCACAAGCCATTGGGAAATGAGTTGGCTTATGTTTGTTTCTGATGTAAGACATTTGTCTTTTTGATTAATACATCAAAGAGTAGGACACAAGGTTTCAGTTTGTTAGTAGGAATTGCAAAAAAAAATGGTGCAAACTGTGGGACACAATAGAGCAACACATTGCTCCATGTGGCCTAATGTTTATCTGGTGCAAAGTGTCCATAAGCAGAAGAGCTGTATAGATGGCATTGCACACAACCTCCATGTGCCCAGGTGCCTTGTATTACTCAGCAGCGCAGGAAGTGCTGTCTGACAGGTGATGGATTCAGGGCGATGGGGGTCTGTATGTGCAGGTTTTGTTTGCTATTGCTGTGGCTATTTGAATAAGAGGCATACAAGAGAGCACATGTCTGAACTTCCAGCATGTGTAGTGACAATACAAGGCGATGGATTGGGTTTCATGACCTGGTCAAGTTTTGGGAAGAAGACTTGCTTTACCCGTCACATTAACAATACAGTCCAATCTTAAGGTGGTATGTTATAGAGCAGGAGTAAATTGAGACAGAATTGTTTTAGAAAAAATCCAGTACTGTATAGTTCTTTATCTATGTATTTAAAGGGATTGTTGCAGGACAGTGATGTTGATGACCTATCCTTAGGGTCGGTGGGGGCCAACACCTGGCACATCTGCTAGTCATCAGTTTGGAGAGGCCATGGCGTACCAGCCAGCTCTGCTTCCACTTGACATCAAGTCTGGTGGTCAAATGACCTTGCTCATTGAAATGAATGGGTAATACCAATAACACCTGTAATACAATGTACTGCACTGTACTTGGCATTCAGTGAGGAGGCCACAGAACTTTGTGGCCTCTTCAATCAGCTGTTCGGTGGGAGTGTCAAAAGTTTAATCCCGCTCATCTGATTTTGAGGACCTATCCTAGGTATCAATATCATGGTCCTGGAAAATCCCTTTAAATCTGAGTCCACTGGATGGTTCCTCCTTCATGATTTATAGCTGTCTCTGTATACATTCTTACAGGTAAGGCTGTCAGCATTGTATAGGAGTGCCCACTTTAATCTGTATAAAACCTGAAATATGTAAACACTACGATTTTTAGGGGCCAGTTTGGTCGCTCCAGGGGTCAACTGACTTTCTACTTGGCAACAAGAATTTTCAAAGAACCTTAAAAAGTTAGCACTGGGAGCTATTTCTGGTTGTATTGGCAGTCTCTGACCTAGAGGTATAGGTCAGAAGGGGTGATGTCTCTTATTAAGGAGAGACTGCTACATGGACGTAAGCTCTGCTAGAAAGTTACATTACAGGTAATCACTGTATCAAAGCAGTAGACTGTTGTTTATGCCTTCTGATGGGTGTTTCACAGCAGGCACATTGTCAACTCCAGGTTACCCAATCAATTGTATTGTGTAACCTTTGTGTCACTAATGTCATTGAATGACAGCGCACAATGACATTTGGAGAATAGGGATTTGACATTTCCTTGTATGTTATGGCTTCTCTTTCATGCCATTGGACATGTGACAGCAGTTTTTGTTTCTGCAGGTTGTGGTTAGTTGTCATCTATGTGTTTTGGTGATTTGTGTATGGTGCAGATTTTTACGTTTAGACTGTGGATGAAGATCTTTTTGGGGATTTGCTACATTTGTAACAATGATCATATGCCCTCAGCATAGAGAGCTGCAGTTTCGTTGTAATGAGGATTACTGGGTCATCTTCACTAGTGTTCATTTTTTGATCTGCAGTAATAAAACTGGTCCTGTGATGTCACCACCTGGTCAGTTCATGTCAGCTCTTCAGTGTTACATGTCTGTATTGTATCAGGATGAAAGGATCCGTCATCTGGGCGTACAATGTTCATGCTGTAAACTAGTTATATTTAGAGACTAATATGGGACTAATTATTATTTTATTATTAGATTTTGCATCAAAATGTGCTTTTCATTTGTACTTTACTTTCGGAGTGTCATGGTATCTTTTCTAGTAGTGACTTTTTTAAAATTTTCAGATTCACTTTTGGCGCAATTAATGTTTATCTATAGTAATCCCTTTCTAGAGTCTGGAGCCTGAGCCTGTCCATAAAGCCTGGCGAGTTCACAATGTTTCGTAACAATTGCAGTGGGAAACCTTTTATAGAACTTATTTTGAGGGCTTGGTGTTGATCCTGTCATCATAAAGGGGTTATCAGGACATTTCCTCTCTCCCCTATTGTCGCTCCAACTCTTAGTCACATGACTGACTCCGCTCTTCTCTATAGACCTGCCATCGGAGCAGAGCAGAGTGGGTGATGTTACACAGCAGACACAGACTTCCAGCACCCTGCGAGGGGTTTAACCACTACACATCTAATAGTTATACCCGGCTTTAGCTGGAAGTTAAAAACTTGCCAGTACCGATCAGTTTTTTTTTTTAAATTGTAGCTGTATTAAAAAATGTATTATAGGTTTTTGACACATACTTTTTTATGGTGTAATAAGGAGTTAACAGTTTGGTCAATAATATCTATTGGGTACCTGCTATAATCACAGTCGAAGGGTTCTTACGCTTGATCTTGCCTATGTAGGTCGTATGCAGAGGTGTTATCTTCTGCATCACTATAACCTCTATATAGGTACTTACATCTGTCCTACATCCCACAGGACCCTGTATAGGTGAAAGGACAATATTAGGACCCCTTTAGCCTAGTCAGACTTTGTTAGTGCATACCGAGTAACATAGACAGAAGCAAAAATAATCCAATATGTGCAGCACCTGTTCATATGGCAAGTAAAACAGAAGCCTTTGAAGTTGTCCATATCCAGGGACGTTTAATGTTGCAGATGTTTTATATAAGCGCACAGTGCATGCTGTTACCGTAGTATATATGTGAATTCTATTGACCTCTCTGGCACAATAGTAAGGGACACAGTTAGTATGGACCTTAAAATAACCACAGACATACATATGGGCTTGGTCTAGGCCAAATGGACATTACTACTATATATGATCTCCCTGCAGTACTTTAATTTGTCTAAAGCGAAATATTTGTAAAAATATATTTCATATTCACCCAAGGAAATTACTGAATCAAAGTAGCCAAAAGCCCAAATCTCTTTAATGATATGTCAACCTGTACAACCATTATTTCATTGCTTCACTGTATCTAAAATACAATGAATAGCGTGATAGAAGTATCTGAGGTTCTGGTTATTCCGGCCTTGTGAGATGTTTAGTCTTCTTTGCTGGTCTCCTTGCATAGCTCCAGGTAGCCAGAGGGGATGATAGAAGGCGACAACACATAACAGCATGATCAGACGAATAGGACAAATAGGATTTGGTCATACTCCATAACTATGGTTTTCACAGGTTTGTATAGGAGTTTTATACACACCAGTTTTGTAGCTGTTTGCACCAAAAAATGCTGCAAAGGTGAACCACTGCCAAGTGCTTGACACTCTCTGACACTTCAGCCCGACTGATTTACTGCCGTAACTTATACCTGAAATGTATGGCAGCTTGTGACTGGCATAGATTTCACTTCTGGCATGGGGGACCTCCTGCGATGCACCAGAATTATTAAGAGGTCGGAGCCCCCTGATAATCCTGGCACATCTGGCTCCAGCACCCTCAGTGCACATGTATTATAATAAATCCCCCAATTATGGCAAGTTCATTTTTAATTTGGAAAGTTGTCTCATTTATTATTTTAGATGGTTTGGAGCAATACAAAGGTATACAGCATTATTATTATTATTATTATTATTATTATTACTTATTTATATAGCACCAGTAATTCCATGGTGCTTTACATTTGGGGGTTACATACAGTACACAGAATATACAGGTAGATATAATACTAACAATGACCGACTGGCACAGTGGGGTAGAGCGCCCTGCCCGCGAGGGCTTACAATCTATAAGGGAAGGGGGGTAGAGACAGAAGGAGAGGGGGGAGAAAGTTCAGATGGTGGTGTGGTGATAGTGTTATTGGAGGTTGTAGACCTTCCTGAATAGGTGAGTCTTCAGGGCCTTCTCGAAGCCTGTGATTGTGGGGGTCAGTCTTATGTGTCTTGGTAGGGAGTTCCAGAGTATGGGGGATGCACGGGAGAAATCTTGGAGACGGTTGTGTGAGGAGTGGATGAGAGCAGAGCGGAGTAGGAGGTCTTTGGAGGATCTGAGGTGACGTGTGGGCAGGTAGCGGGAGATTAGGTCAGAGATATATGGAGGGGACTATGAGACCACCCTTAGCGATACAAATCATTACTTTTATCAATTCTTCCTTTCCCAGAAAGAAAAATAGTTTCTGACAAACGCCAAAGGAAGTTCTGCTACCCTCTTAGAAGGAATAAGAAGTGTTCTTAGGAGTGCTGGGAGCCTCTTGATCCTATTCACATGGAAATGCTCATATCAAAGTAAAAGGACTGAATTTTCATTCTTTTTTTTTTTTTTTAAATATCTGGATTTAGTTGCAAATTTCTCACTTTACAGTCAAGTAGTAAAATCTGAAGCAAAGCCAGAAAGTAAAATAATGCAAAGATTTACATAAAGGCAGTGACCTCCCAAACACAGGTGTGATCTGCTGCATGTCAATGCGGTTTTGTAAAACTTTCAATCTTTGTGAAGGACTCCAACCCCTGACGCGTCTTGCCCAGCTGATTCTTCTAGCTCAACTACAGTCAGAGTTCCCGCTGTTCGCCAGGATAGCGTAGAATCTCCCTGTAGTTCTCCAGGCATTGTCATATTGTGCAGTCTTTGCATTTCAGTTCCTTGTAGCACAGACTAAACCTTCAACACTCGCTGAGGCTTTTTTATGAAAAGTAAGTCGAGATGTTTTTAATATAAAGGCAGGGAACAACCTTGGAAGATTAGGTGCTGATTTGGCGTGACAGTACATGTAAAGCTGTGCTGAGATGTGACAGCCCTGGGAATCTTGTGGATTTCAGCCGGCCTGGGATTAATTATGTCAGCTCTGGTTGCTTATGGAATTCCTTGAAACCTCACTGATGGTGTGTAAGGAAATGTTTATTGTCTTCTTGACGCTCACTAGCAGATATGCGAAAAATGAGCATCACTCAAATTCTGAAGTCGTGCCCCACACTAGAATACCAGGCAAGGAGATTACTTTGCCTGTCATGTGGCAAACTTTAACAATTACTTCCTTCTGTCTCATGGCTTTTCTGACTGTTTGGCCATTTGACCCTTGTTAACAATTCCACGTGACCTAAGCTTTGTTATCTTCAAACTAGCTTGAGTATAAGAAATCTTGCTTAGGTGGAGGCAATACAGTCTGCAGTGCATCTTGCAAAATTGTCAAGGGGTTTGGGACCACATTCTCAGAGTTGTCTCTAGTCTCTTATGGAAATGACCACAGACATTACCTGGGTTTACTATCCATAAGACAAACTATATGTGATACATATGATTGCAAATACTTAGAGAACCTGCCACCTCTCTCACCTTGTCTGTTAATAGTAGATTTTACATTTCTCATAAAATACAATGTTGGGGTTTCTTTTCTAAGACTGGATTCACTCTAGCATTGGAGTCTCCATAGAAGACTTCGACGCAGAATCCAGTAAAGATCGGTGGAGGGAAAAGTCCTGCAAGAAGGAGGTTTCTCTCTGTCAGATTCAATATAAAATCGGCAGAAACTGGGGGAACCCCATTATAATGAAGTGCAGGCTTTTTAAGTGCACAGGATTTCCGTCTTTTGGGTTCTGAAGGACAGAAACCGGAACACTAGTGTGAATCTAGCATTGGGACTCTGCTTTGTGCTGTTCCTTTGTTAGGGTAAGTTTACACGGGGTTTTATGGACTGGAACGTGAGGCGGAGGCCGTGTCAGGTTCCAGTCCAAAATACGGGTAGCTGTGACTGGATGTCGGTGCAGTGCACTGGCATCCAATCGCGCACTCCGCTCCAGATTAGGCCCAAATGAATGAGCCTAGTCGGGAGGGAGTGTCTTTAGGTGGATGTTGTGAGGCGAATCCGCCAGAATAAGAATGTCACTTCTTTTTCCGGGAGCTTTTGGTTCCCAGAAAAAAGAAGTGACTTGCTCCCATTGATTTCAGTGGGATCTGGCTTTTTGGTCAGGATTTTGAGGCAGATATGGCCTCCAAAATCCTGACCAAAAAACCCCATGTGAATTTACCCTTAGGCCTCCTTCAACATTCTAAATAAATTGACTACTGGGCCTGTAAAAGGCCTGCTCTGCGGCACATGTCTGTGCTGATTTGCCCCTTTGACAAAGGGCACTGGTAACACCCACTTGTCCAATTATTTAAAAAAAACAAAAAAATTCTAGGAGGAATAACAGAGGAACAACTCAAAACAGCAAGATAAGAAATGATGTTCCTGAGTTATTGTTTCCTAGGAAATGCAGGGAGGTGACAGGTTCTCTTTACAAGTATATCCACACAAGATATATGTTCTGTAAAGATCAGAATATCTGTATTTTACTACATTATCAGTGCGCCAATCTCACCCACCGTGCAGCAAAAAGTCTGTAGTACAGACTGACCTGTGGTGCAGATATTAAATCTGAACAATGTCAATTCATGCTGCGTATTTTCACTATTGCTGCAGATGCATTGTGCATTATGTGACGGTACGGATCAGTATAGATCTACTATATCAGCCTGAAGTCCAAACCCTCCGCTGTGACCAGACTTAGGTCTATAAATGGTTTTTGCTACTGTGCATAAACAAGGATGTTCCCCATGATCTACAAATGGGGAAGAACTAAAGTACAAAGCACTTTAGAAAGTTGCTCAACTTTACATTATGCAATGATTAAAGAGGATTTGGGCTTTATATAAATAGACCCTAAAGTTGGAGAGGGGGGGGGTGTTAGCCAGAATTCTGCTGTATACTTCAGACCAATGCACAGGAACTGTCTTGTACAGATCTGTATTATGATGCCCGCTCCTTGCTTTGGATCCATACTGTACCATTAAATGCCCGAGGATGGAAATCCTTTCCATTGTATTCTTACATGGCCTGTTCCATCACAAGCTGTAGTATATAGATATTATCCCCCAAATGTATTTCTTAGCACAGCTTTTAGATGAGAGAGACCCATTGGGACTCCATGTACATGTGGCAATGTTGTGTATATGGAGTCTTACATACTGTACTTGAAAATGTTAGGATAGAAATCTTGTCTAGTCCTATTTTCTTATTGCCTATCATTAAGACGCATCACCTGAATAGAGCCGCTTTGGGTATATTCCCTGTATAGTGGACCAATGCCTTCACTGCAGCTTAGCTCCTGACTTCAATGGGAGTTGGGCCGCTAGACAACGGATGGACCTTTTTGCTCCCGGGCCCCATATTGTGTACTGGACAGGTGCTGGAAGTGGTTTCATACAGCTGATTGGTCCGGGACCAGGTTTCCTGAGGATATGCCAAAAAAAAAAAAAAAAAAGAGCCCGAACAACCCCTTTAAAGGGAACCTGTCACCATATAAATGCTGTGTAATCTGCAAGCAGCTTGTTAGAGAGCAGACTGATATATACTTTGTGAGAAAGGATTCAATATATCCTGCATTTATTAATATATTTCTCTGTTCTTTCTGTACAATTGAAATATAGTTTTGTGGGAAGAGTCTGTACAACTTGTCTGAGTCCAGTGGGTATAGAGATAGCCGAATGCTGGTTTGGCGCTGGTTTGGCTGACGGCCGTTCCTCACGTAACCGGAAACCGTATTCTGTCTGTACAGACAAACGGTCATGAAAGCCGAAGTGACCCTCAGGAAGTTCTTATCTTCTCTTTTCTTAGGTGTCCATAATAATTCATATTTATTAGTAATTTTTTTTATAGCGCCAACATATTCTGTAGCGCTTTACAACTAGGGAATTAGTAAAATCACATATAACCCAAATAAATGTCTAAGCAATGCGACAAATGGGACCCTGCCCCAAAGAGCTTCCAGTGTGACTACTGTATATGTTTCTCACAATGCTTTATTACATCGGGGTCTTGTTCTTTGTTTTAATGCTTGTGGCCATAGACAATGGCTAGCTGCTAAGCGGCTGATAACTAATGTATAGGCCTGCCTTAAAGAAAAACTCATCACAGGTACAGGAATTACAGGAATTTACTCTAAATGGCCGCTGACAATTACTCTTGTGAAAAAAAAAACAATCCTCTTGACCTGTTGACTTGGCTAAGAGAGCAGACATTGCTGAGGATAAAGTCCAGCTCATGTGGGAGTTCAGCTCCTGCTTATTGGGAATAGGAATGAAGGCGTTTTTTAGTATTTGCTTCAGTTACACATTGGGGGATTTATCAAACACATCTGTGCCAGTTCTCTGGGGTGGTTGTGTGATAATGTGGCGGTTCATTGGTGTAAGTCCTTTTCTTGCACCACATCCTCCATCTTGTGCACATGTGAGCGGGGCAGTGAGTAGGACAAGGCGACATATTTATTATAAATCATGACTGTTTTCTGGTATATGAGAGAAGTTTTACCGCAAGCTCCTGCCTGGTGTGGATTTCCACTCTGGTGCATGGGCGTTCACCTCATTTATTAAGAAGCCAGAGCCCCTTGATATATCGGGAGCCACTTGTGCCAGGCAAGACCTCTTTTGAGACAAAGTGCAAGCCTAGATGTGCCATAGCGGCATGAAATAAGTGATTTGTAGGCAGAAGAGACAGGGTTGAACACTTAGGATGAGTTCACACAGGGTATTTTGGTCAGGATTTTGAGGCGGAATCCGCCTCAAAATCCTGACCAAAAAAACAGCTCCCATTAAAATCAACGGGAAGCGCTCAGTTCTTTTTCCTGGGAGCCGTTTGTTCCAACTCCCGGAAAAAAAGAAGCGACATGCTCATTCTCCAGGCAGATTCGCCTCGTGACATCCGCCTGAAGATACTCCTGACTAGGCCCATTCATTTAGGACTGGATGCACTGCATCGGCATCCAGCCACGGCTACCCGCTTTTTAGACCGTAATCTGAGGCGGCCTCCGTGTCAAATTCTGGCCTAAAATACCCCGTGTGAACCCGGCCTTTGAATTGAATTTTGTTGGATTGTCTTCTTACAGATTTTTCTTTATATGTAAATATTCCCATAATCTTTTTATGTAACAAATGTATAATGAGGGTCAACATTTTCTACCGCGCTATACAATTGGTCCTGAAATCTCCACAACCCATTGCTCTTAGTCCACATTTAACATTTGGCACAGTGTTTGAAGAAAAGTTTTGGCAGCCCTGGCTATATATATGGCGATCTGTGATGGCAAATGTTGGGGGAATGAAGGATTGGCCTTGTTGGGTTTAACTTACCCAGTGTTTTTTCTGTTCTTCATGGAGATGGCCCGTGGCCAGAGGAGCCGGACTGAATCTTATTCCCTTTTCCATATTGAGAACACATGCAATCTCAGCTGAGCCAAACTTTCTTGTGTGTGGGGGAGCCGAAAGAATAGCTGCCAGCCAAGCAAGCATTCTTCTCCCGGCTATCTGCAGTATATGGCTGGCTTAATACCCTTATCTGTAAACCGTTTCCTGCCATTGCCAAGTGTAGTTGTCAGAAACACCTTTTCATTCAGCCGATCTATATGTGGTGCATTCCTCTACTGAAAGATCCCAGCCATTTGCATCATTTGGGGGATAATCCTCAATGGCAACCAAAAGCATCTGAGCAGAACGCCACCCAAACAATAGGCTCTTCTGTAACCTATAGGTCAGTAGCCAGTCCAGCCATAGGTTTACTTGTGCAGAGAACCTATACAAGGATCATAGCGGCCGCACACTTATAAGCCACTCATTGTTATGTGCCATCCATTGCCTCAATCCTTCTTTATGTCATCTTCAGCGACATACAGGCATTTCCACTCTGAGACCTAAAATAGCCGGACAGAATAATAGGCTTTTGTTAGTACATTGTAAACCTTCCTTCAGCTCGGATTTATGAATCTGAATACGTTTCTATCCAGACTGTTGAACATCAGTGTTATTTTTATTTTCTACACAAACCGGCATATGCCATCCAACATTTTCTATAAACATCATTTGGGCATCCTGATGTCAAAATATGTAGCGTTGACATTGTCGATTATTTAGTATTGGCAGCCTATCCCCCCTTCCGTCATACATTACGAGCCTGGCATATACTCACTGCACTTGTTTGGTCCGGGCAGTGCCAGGCTCTCATCTAAACACATGCTGCTTGGTGCCATTCTGTACCCTGTGAGCTGGGTTTCTATCATACTAATGCAGTCTCTGGCCTCTCATACTGGTGACTGCAATGTTTTCTGCTGACATTGAAAGCAAATGCACATAAAGCATTCCTTGACGTTGTAGGGTAGAGCCATAACATGTGCGTAGAGATCCAGCTGCCTCGCAGGAGCCTCCGCTCTGTAGCTGTTAAAGAACCAGGCAGAGTTATGGCGCCTCTGGGGATGCAGGAATTTATGATTCAATATGTGGCACAAAAAAAAATAGCCTCACTGCTGAAATTTCTGAAATAATTTGTTGGAAGCAACTCCTGTTCAGTAATATTTGGAGGAATTATGAGGAACATTGAGCCTGAGAATGCAATGGGGGTTGGGATGAAGGTGATAGAGGCAGGAGTGAAAGAAATGTTCATACTGCATAGGGATGAGGCCATTGGAACAGAGGACTGGTTAACCCTTCATGCTGCTAGCCTAAAAATCAGTCTCCTATCTCTGGTGGGTAACAGTCTAGTCCCGTGATGGCGAACCTATGGCACAAGTGCCAGAGGTGGCACTCAGAGCCCTCTCTTTGGGCACCCATCCATGGAGCAGATTGTACTGTGTGGGGGCCACTGTGAATCAGATTGTACTGTGTGGGGGGCACTGTGCAGCAGATTATACTGTGTGAGGACCACTGTGGAGCAGATTGTACTGTGTGGGGACCACTGTTCAGCAGATTGTACTGTGTTGGGGTCACTGTGCAGCAGATTATACTGTGTGGGGACCACTGTGCAGCAGATTATACTGTGTGGGGGCCACTGTGCAGCAGATTGTACTGTGTGGGGACCACTGTACAGCAGATTGTACTGTGTGGGGGCCACTGTGAATCAGATTGTACTGTGTGGGGGGCACTGTGCAGCAGATTATACTGTGTGAGGACCACTGTGCAGCAGATTGTACTGTGTGGGGCCACTGTGCAGCATATTGTACTGTGTGGGGCCACTGTGGAACTGATTATACTGTGTGGGAGCCACTGTGGAACTGATTGTACTGTGTGGGGGTCGCTGTGAAGCAGATTATACTGTATGAGGGTCACAGTAGAGCAGAAAGCTCTATAAAGCCCCATTTGTATGACCATATTTTGCAAGTCTGTAATTGTGTGCAATTGTGGATCCGCACATTATTAAGGTTAAATTGCTGTGTTGTCACTTTGTGATAAGTTAGTGGATTTTGGGTTGCATAAAGGGGCACTCAGACTCTAAAAGGTTCGCCATCACTGGTCTAGTCCCTATAGAAGTAGTCTTCTCATTGCAAGCAGGGCAAAATGTTATTTCTGTTGATTGCTGTGCAAAGAGCGACAGAGCATGTGCGTCCACTAGCACTTAATAGGTGGGCATGCACATTGTTACACACTTTGAACACCAGGGGGCTCCAAGTAAATGCCATAATGTTGCATGTAAGTTACAATAATATAGTTAATGGATGGTCAGCACCTATAAATAACCATTCTAGAGCGTCTATCCTAAGGTGTCTGCATTGTGCTGTTCCTTTGGTGTTACTTATGGAAATGTATGTATTTGTTGATAGTCCAGCGTGACCATTCGCATCAGCATGTAGATCGGCGGAAAGTAGGATACTTAGTGATGCTAGAAGGGTGGAGAGTCTTGTATATTATGATTCCTATTAATTGGGGTGCAATAGGAGACTATACAACGCTGTTTGGACAGTGCTAAACTTTATAGGGATAGGGGATGTCACCGTTTTCTTCATATATTCCCAGGAGTAGTAACAGAGGAATGTTATAACACTGGCTTGTTATTTAATGGATAAGCAGTATCGAGCATTATATAAGTGTATATAATGTACACCCCAAAGCGAGCAGTGTCTGTGATCAGACATTCAGTCCACCTACTATATAATGGGAGGGCAGCTGTCAGGGATGTTGCTATACAGGTAGGGACCTATATGTGACCCTTCTGAATTCTCCATTGTTCTCGCTACACTTGTAGCATTAAACAGTAGAGAATATCCCTTTTCAGGCCATGCAAATGTTTTATATAGCAATGCATGAAAATGTGTAGGCAAACCACACAAAAAATGACACAAGTGTATGCATATCAATTGTGCCTAAAAAAAGGCCCCCTTTATGTTCTGCCGTACTTGTATTTCTACCGAGTAACCCTCGCACTGCCAGGTGACGTTGTTTTTCTTCTCTCTTTACATACGTTCATGTTGTCTGTGGAAATTCTTGCTTTGTACATTGACCTTGAGCATGTTTATTTTGACATACATATACTGCATACATAATCATACAAGCATGTGTTTGACGGGGCACGCTGTGCACAGGCCGCTCCAATGGACGAGACGGGACAGGTGCAGATTTTTCAGTTAAAAGCCACATATGGCGTTATAAACATTTTATAATCTAGTGGGCTGTGTGTACACAAAACATCTGTCTGTACTGAGAAATGCGTTACTGACGTCTGTATACTGTACGTGTAACGTTCAGCCAGGGCACAGGGCAGTGCTGTACATTAAGGAGGTCAATGCAATGACATGGGTTCTCTAGTGAAAGGGACCTGTCGCCGAATCTGACATGGTTGTGTTAGTGAATAATTGCATTCTCTATAATACGACAGTTCTTACAACACTGTGCTATGATGTCTCTCTTGTGTTCCTCCTGGAAATGTATGAATATATTAAGTTTTACTAGTGGAAGAGGGTTCACTCCACAGGCCGCAATGCAAGTATTTACAGCCATGTTCTACAGTTCCCTGCAAAGTGGATGAGATTCTGTCTAATTCCATCCACACACTGCAGGAAAAAATCTGCAGCAGAAAAGCTGTGTTTGCATATAGAAATAATGCAAAAAGTATGCAGAGGAAAACTCTGTAGAAACGGGACATAAAGGGATGCGTTTCTGCAGTGTGTTTTTCCGCAGAGGTTTTTTTTTTTTGTTTAATTTTGCTATGCATGGCCTTAGCTTTAGAATATATTGCCATGTTCTCACGGTGGAATTTGGGGCTGATTATGAGGTGGATTCCACCTTAAGATCAGCTGTAAATTTGATCTTGAATCTGCTTTTCCTTATAGGACCCTGAAAAATAAGCATGCGGCCGGATTGTACTGCGGATGCCACAGCTTATTCACACGCAAAAACCACGGTGCGATTATCCGATTCATCTGAGCTTAGTCAGCAAGTCAAAGCCATGGTGGAACGTGGAGAGAAATTTGAGATGGCGGTTTCTCTTCCCTTTCAGCCATGTGAACATTCCCTTAAGACTTTTCATGTTACACATATCTACACTAAACTTTGAGCCCGAGTCTCCATATACTACTACATGCTACTTGGAAACCCAACCCAAAATTCTCTTGAGAAGTAGAAAATAATTGCTATTTATATAACAAGTGGCTTTTCATCCTGCCTGATCTACTCTTAACAGATTTGGTGTTAGACTTTGCACAATTTTATTTTACACTTCTTTTAAAGTACTTAAGAGCTCATATATATAAGGTGCCATTCAGTCTAGCATAGACGTGTAATACTTAGAGCATTTATCATGTGAGAGAGCACATTATCTAATGGATGGCCAGAGAGCCCACCAAATAGCCCCCAAATGGGGCAAAAGCGCAGATATCACTGGTCCTAACTTTTGTCTGCTGGGGTGATGTTTGGTGGGTGCCTGTATATAAGACTCCTTGGCAAGATGTCTTCTGGATGCCTCAATAAAGATGCCTGGCCCAGTATCCCCGTTATAGCCACTGTGGAACATTAGTGACCCGTGAAAGGGGTTTTTATCTAGAATTTTTTAGTATTGTTATTTTATTAATTGTAAGCTGTCCTGTATTCACAGTATTATATGAATTCGGCTTATGGGGCACACAAGACCCCTGGTGTTTTTTGATTGGTGGGGATCCTATCTGGTCAGACAGTTATACCTTGTTGAAGAGGGGGTCATTTTTTATTTATCCCGACACCCTTTCGGATCCCTGGTCTTGTTAACGCTAGCAATATAGGTAGGTAAACTTACTGGGATAATACCCAATTGTACCATGTATGACGGGATGGATACAGGGTAAAAAATATTAATATCTATTTTCCAGGATGTAATTAGGAGAACAGTGCACTCTGTATGCTGCCCTCTAGGGACAGCCCCCTTTACATCATGCATGATGCGGAGTTTATTGCCAAATTAGTATTTCTATTCCAAAAGGAACAGATTCCCAGCTATGGACAGCGCTGTTTCGGTCTTTTGGACCTCCTCCGCATAGCGCAGGGATACTGATTTGGCAGAGTGAGAGACTATAGACCAGAGTCAGGGGATAATCATACACATTAGGGAGAGTGTGTGCCTACATGGGCCTACGGAGACTTACAAGTCATTCCTGCTCCGCTAGGGATTCTGGGTAAAAAAATATGCAAATCTATTCTTCAGGATGTAATTAGGAGAACAGTGCCTCTGTATGCTGCCCTCTAGGGACAGCCCCCTTAACATCATTTATGACTCAGTTAAAAAGCCATGATGCGGGGTTTATTGCCAAATTAGTATTTCTATTCCAAAAGGAACAGATTCCCAGCTATGGACAGTGCTGTTTCGGTCTTTTGGACCTCCTCAGCATAGCGCAGGGATACTGATTTGGCAGAGTGATGGATACAGACAGATATTTTTAGTACTGGTCATTGCTATACTACTTTTTAATCCTACTGATGGCATTGTTTTTGATGTGTATCGACTGTTCCTATATTGTGAAATAATTGAGGAATTATTAATGTTGTAGAAATACTAACAGTAGTTTTAGGACTAAAGGTCGCATTAATAGTACACCAGGACTCACTGCAGGCAAAGCATTCCTTGCTGTACATACTTTATACATTCTTCACATTTGTGGCTCCCTCCTCTCCGTAGTTTTATCCTTTCGGATAATCTGGATTTAATCTAGCGACACCTTGTTGCCATTCCAGTCCAGATTCTGGTGTGGGTAAAGCGGCTCTGTCTTTTCTTACTCTTTTTCAGCTAATTTAGCAGCTTTCACCCCATCACTTTGTAACAGGAATCTTTGAATGGCTTGAAGAAATTCCTCTGGGAGTCTTTCCAAAGTTAGTGGACACATGGTTGTGTGAATGGGGCTGTGTGTATGTGTGGTCTTAATGGTGTGTAGAGAAACAATCAATTTACTAGTGTGGTTTGCCTCTTGTTTTTACACCTTAATAGTCTGGTGCTTTGATATATATCACTTGTACAGTATATATTCCCGTTATTATGGGAAACATTAGTAAAAGCGATGGATGAAGAATTTGACAATCTCCATCAGCCCCTTAGACTTGAATGGAGCAGTGGGACTCAATAGTGCAGTAGGGACAAGGTGGAAGAGGTCCAGGAGCCTTGTTCTAGTGATCGGCGAGACCCCACTGATTAGACTTTTACTATCTAGATTCTAGACCAGTGGTTCTTAGCCTTGTTTGAGGTACCGAACCCACCAGTTTCATATGCACATTCACCGAACCCTTCTTTAGTGATAAATCAAATATGATTTATTTCCAAATTCAAGATATAGGTATATGTTTTTTTTACTGTTACGCAAAATGAACCGTGCATAGGGCCTAGGGTTCCATCGAACCCTGGTTAAGAACCACTATTCTAGAACTACCAAACGTGACAAAACTACTGTAGGCTATGGCCGCACATGGCATATCCTGCAATAGATCAACTGGCTGATTTTTTTTTTTTTTTTTTTTTGCTGCAGATTTAACCCCTGCGGCTAAAGTGTTTTTCCACCCTTACATTGCAAATGTTGAAAGCTACTGCAGAATCCACAGCAATAATAGTCTTGGTGTGGGTTCCAAACCTGCAAGAATTTTCCCCCAGTGTGCATAGTTTATTGCCCATCCACTTTACTGCCACTGTAATTTGCAGCAGTTTAGCCGTTTGTGATTCCAACAGTGGCTAACCCACTATAAACTGGCAGCGTGTATCCCCCATCTTATGCCTTGCTAGGTGGGCTACTACTTTCATTTTAAGACAGGGGAGAACTGCTGAAAGAAAATAACACTTTTTAACACTGTAATAAATTTATACTTGGCCTTGTATTTTAGTGGCTGGGGTCCAGGGTGTCAGTTCCCTGCAGATCTGACCCGATTCCCCCTTTAAAGGGGTTTTCCCAAACTAAAACTTTTAGTAACCTATCCTTAAGGATAGGTTCTCATTATCAGATCGTTGAATTTCTGTTCTCAGCAGCTATTATATAGAAAATGGAGCAGGAAGCAGACAGGTCTGTTTTGTGTAGTGGCCAGACCTACTTACTACAGATCAGGTTCACTTGAATGGGAACTAAGCTGCGGTGACTTTATTCAGCCACTACACTGAAAACAGAGAATGGAACTGGAAGCAGACAGCTCAGTGCTTCTGAGAGCTACTATTTGGTAGGGGTACCGGGGTCAGCCTGCCACCAATCTGTTACTGACGACCTATCTCTAGGATAGGCCTTAAACACCTTGTAAACTGTATTGCACGGTCAGCAGTTTAGAGGGATCGTAGTACAATGATTGATATAATTCTAGTGAATTATCTCCAGATTTTGATGGTTTATCGTAATTTTTTAAATTATTTTTTTAAAAATAAAATATCAATACTACACTCAGCCATGATGTATAAGCTCAGCACAATCTATAGGTGTTATATATATATATATATATATATATATATATATATATATATATGTCTATATTATTATTTTTTTTATTGTAGATTGTAAGCCCCCTATAGGGATCACAATGTACATTTTTTTCCTATTAGTATGTCTTTGTAGTATGGGAGGAAATCCATGTAAACATGGGGAGAACATACAAACTCCTTGTAGATGTGGTTCCTGGCAGGTTTCGAACCCAGGACTCCAGCGCTGCAGTGCTAACCACTGAGCCACCGTGTTGCCCCTCATATTATTATTTATTATGCTTACTTATATAGCGCCATCATATTATGCAGCGCTTTACAGACATTGACAATCCGTTTCCCATTAAGGGATCACAATCTACATTGCCTATCAGAATATCTTTGGAGAGTACCCAGAGGAAACCATTGCCCTTTGCTGCGTTCGTGTGCTTGTCTTGGCCGGTAGCTTTCAGATTATGCCACTTGCCTACGCTGTGAAGAAGTGTCTGAGATTGACACATTAGGTGCCACATTTTTTTGATAATATCTATTTCTGACACCTCCGCAGGCACCCGAGATTCACACTTAGTCAGTGACAAGCCTAGATATAGCTCTGTATACATATATATAACTCTCATTGTCACTGTGATGACTGACTGCATGTTTACAGATTGCACTGACCTGTATCACGACTGCAGGAAGCTTTCAGGATACCAGCCCAGCTCATATTTATGTGCAAACCAGTTGGTTATGTTTGGTTTTGTCTAATATCCCTCCATCCTTTAGTTGAAAGTCAATACAAACTGTATGTGTCTGTGAGTATTACTGCATTTACATATCAAAGCAACTGTATTACTGTATACCAGACTGTGCCCACATGCAGAACCACTGGTGCCAAGCTTCACATTGTCATTACTTACTCAGAGTAGATTCACACCTGCTTTTGTATTTTAGTTTTTCTGCTCCATCATAGTAACAAAAAAGCGATAATGACGCGCGTATCACATTGAAAGCAATAGGTAAAAAAGCCTCCCATTGAGTTCAATGGGTAGCGCGCGTAAGACCAAACCCATTGAAGTCAATGGGATTCTGTTTTACATCGCTCACTCTGACAAGTGTTTACGTGCCAGAATGAGCGGAGTGTTACTCCGTGTGAAAGCAGCCTTAGTGTGGTTAGGGGTGATCTGTGGGTCTCCTTGGTTTATGGGCCAGATGGAAGCTGCAATCTCAGTACTGATGCCAGTGCTTATGGGCCCTGGAGCGACTGCACCCCTCAATTTACATCCCTGGACCTTGGTCTCCCATGAACCTCTCCCAGGTTCTTGGTATTTACACTTTCTCTAATTATATGATCCAAATGTGAAAATGTAGAGGACAGATACTAGTCTGCAGGATAAATTCATATGCAGCAGTGCAAATTTATCATCCACATTGGGGGTCAATTTCCACTTTTTCATGGCATGTACAGTAAAATCATTCACTTTGTTTATACTGTAATACACTGTCTGTATACTTGGACAGAATATCAGCAGTGTATGGATCCTATATGGATAATGTATGGATAATATACACAGGGTGAGGGGCAACATGGCGGCTCAGTGGTTAGCACTGCAGCCTTGCAAGCGCTGGAATCCTGGGTTCGAATTCTGCCAGGAACAACATCTGCAAGGAGTTTGTATGTTCTCCCCGTGTTTGCGTGGATTTCCTCCCATTCTACAAAGACATACTGATAGAACAAAAAAATATGTACATTGTGATCCCTATATATGGGGCTCACAATCTACATTAAAAAAAATGTATATATACACACAGGGTGCTGGATTCGCCTATTGCCAGACTGTGAGCACGTGCCACACCAGACCTATGACCTAGGGATTTCTGACCTCTTGTTATGTATACTGTGACCTAGCAGTTGTCTTCTTACATGTAACAATGGCTATACTGCGCTGTTTACTGTCCTCAGGGAGAATTCTTAAGAAGTATGTGAACAGGTATTAGCTCAATCTGCATTAGCTGCCATACAAGTGAATGGTGGTTCGCCCTGTGCACATTCTCTTCGCCCCTTTCTTTCCCAGTACTAATCCTTTCACCACAATGCCGGCACTTTGTGGGATTGAATCGACTCATTTAATACAGGGAGTATTAGGCTGTGGAAACAGACGTAAAATAAACTGTCAGTGATCTGCGCTCTGATCTCTGGTGTCATGATATTAGCTGTACGCCAGGATTGTCCTCTGCTACATCTCTTCTTCTTGCTCATTCTTTACTGACTGTGGTTTCAAAATACAATAATTGTAATATCATAAAATAGTTGATATTGTAGTATTCATATAATGGATAGTTTGTGGCATATTTATCACAGACCCACACTGGTCTCTACGTCTGGGGTTCCTTAGCACCAGAAGATACCTGCTGGGCTATGATGTGCCTCAGCCAGTGACTTTCTGTGTGTTGAGAGATCCCAGAATGTAGCCACTGGGCAACATCAGAACGGGAACCGTGTCCGGGTTGGTGAAGAGGAGTACCTTTTTATGTTAGGCCCGGGTCACGTCTGCATTTGGGCCATTCCGTTCCTCTCTCCACATGAAAAATGCAGAGAGAAAAGTCCAGTAAAGCCACACAGACCCCATTATAGTCTATGGCAGTGATGGTGAACCTTTTAGAGACCGAGTGCCCAAACTGCAACCCAAAACCCACTAAATTATCATAAAGCACCAACACAGCAATTTAACCTTAAAACTGTGCAGATCCACAATTACAGACCCGCAAAATACGGTTGTGTGAATGGGGCTTTACACAGCTTTCAATTATACAAACAACTTTGTACTGCATTTGGCATCATTTTGAACAATTAATGTTCACTATTTACATTGCACAGATCTATTTTATAGGACCGTGCAATGTTATGAGCTGTAATAATATCACATGTCTGTTATAAAACAAATACTGTGTGATATAAATAGTAAAGGGACCCCACTCAGTCCAATCTGCTCCACAGAGGCCCCCACACAATCCAATCTGCTCCACAGTGGTCACCACACAGTACAATCTACTCCACAGATGGGTGCCCACAGAGAGGGCTCTGAGTTCCACCTCTGGCACCCGTGCTATAGGTTCTCCTATGGCACAGGTGCTTAGTTACCTAAGGAAACCTACGGATCCCATAAACTCTATGAGATCTGTGGGTTTCCTTAGGTAACTGCTTTTTTATACTGAGCAGGTTTTTGTTTGAGGGTCCCTGAACGGAAACCCATCCGCAGATGTGAATCGGGGCCTTAGGAAGGCAAATTTTTAGTATGTTCACTATGACATCTGATTTTTGAGGCAGATTCTGCCTTTGTGTCCTGTTTGGAGATATTGCTAACTTTTTGGGCAGGACTTGTACGAAAAAATTGTAGCATACCATACCTTGCTAACATTTAGAAATGGGTGTTTAGCAGGTGCACACATGGAGCTATGCAGGACTTGTTAGCAGGTGTCCTCAGGTGAGATCCATTGTTACCTTTGCTGTTTCGTTGCAGGCGGAGCATGCTTTCTGTTTCCAAGGGGTGAAGGTGCAAATTAGCTCTATCTGAACAAGGTGGATTCTTGGCGCTGCCAGTCCTGAGATATTTCAGGAATGCATTGTATGTGCACAACACTCCTAGCTGTACGGACACATTGCTGCGTACTACCGTCACACACACCTTCCGTGAAACTGCTGGTAGATGCTTGACGCAAAAGTTGCTTCTTCAAAGAGAAAGTCAATTGACAAACAAACTCGTGTGCCCAGCTTCAGGGCGTATGCCGGGGGTCTGAAACCTTTCTGTGGCTCTCTGCTACAGCTGGGCCTGCTTGGTGTTTTACCAGATACTTATGTTCTTAGACTTTGTAGTTTTCAAGGCGGGCACGGCGGGGTGGATTTATTACTCCTATGCTCAATGTATACAGTGTAGAATTAGGCTGGATTACATGTTGTGGCTATGGGACCATAGTGTGCTGTGCTTCACCATAGATTACTACAGATGGGTCAGAATTGGAGCACGTTTGTGCAGCGTATCTACTACATTGTGTACAACTTGTCACACAAAGAAGTCGCCTATACTAGTTATTCTGGTTATGCCATTTACCGGACAAGCCAGAATCTTACACGCTCAGTCCTTCTCTTTCCTGATATCTAAGGAAAGTCAGGAGACCCCCATACACATTAGATATATAGAGCTCCTTCTGACTCTCCCTCAGTGGCAGATTTTAGAGATGATATTGGGATTGGATGCTCGGATTTCATCAACTCGATCTTCTTGTTCTCTGGGGCATAATCTGCCACAAGAGCTGTCTGGCAGCAGCTTTGACCCCTCATCCATTCAGGCATGGCCAAGCATGCATGTGTACTGTATTGGCTGAAGGAACTTTCTGCCTACATCTTATGTTCATGGTCAGCAGAAGTTTGGCTGGAGTATCCTCAATATAACCTTACAAATTGACTTTATAGTAGGTTTTTTTGTAGTTGGTGTATTTCTAGTATACTGATTGGCTCTATAGATAAGGTTCTTCTTTGTGTTGCAGTACAGCTGTATGTGAATGGCGTCTTAGTGCCATGTGAGGTATCACTAGAACTTACAATTGCGGTGCTGTGTATTTCTTGAATATATTTTACATGCATGGTGTACTTTTTATATAGGCCATGGTCTAGATCAGGGCTAGGGAACGTTCAGCACTCCAGCTGCTGTGAAACTACAACTCCCAACATGCTCCATTCACTTCCATGGGAGTTCCGAGAACAGCAGAGCAAGTATGCATGCTGGGAGTTGTAGTTTTGCAACAGCTGAAGAGCCAAGGGTCCCTACCCCTGTTCTATGTACTGGGTATATGCATGGCTTTATACTCCATGTAAGTGTCCTTTGTTTCTGTAGAGATATTACATATATTTTTCATTTGGCAAGATTTCTATCATAATAGTAAAATAACTCCATTCTTCATCTTACTTACATTTCCCAGAAGTACATAGATCCAGGCTGCCCCGCTTGGTGTAAGACCGCCTGTAGTATTTCTTATGTGTCTTGTCCCATCCATTGCAGCACCTTTGTTGTTACCAGACCCTTTCTATTGAGGGGGGGTCTCTGTAATTCCTAGATTTGATGTCATGGAGATCAGCTGATGTCATGGAGATCTGCACATGTGGTGCACTGACAGAGCCTGCCCCGGGGGATGGTTCGCCAGGCGTAACTAATGAGTGGCCCCAGGTTGGACGCTGCAGCTGCAAGTACTGTCAGATCTTGCTTATAACGGTATATACCCCAGAGGAGGAGGCGGTGGGGGAGGTTCACAGTAACGCACTCAATGTGTTTCCATTGTAATGTTTTCTGCTTCTGGCTTTTGTCTGAGCAACACATGGGAGTCTGTAAATGACAGCTCTAGATTATTGCCCCCTCCTGTCAGACAGGTCACTGGGGGGCAGCTGTACAGACCCTCCCAGCAAGGACTGACTGGCTGTCTGCACAAGAACAATGACACTTTCATTTCCAAGCGTCAGATTTACAGTCAGACAGCGGCATGGTGTTAGTTACACAAGGAGTTAACACGCTGCACAGGTGACATTGTTGACTTTTTGCTTCATGTGCGGTTCAAGCACTTTAGGGGTCATTTATACAAGTATAATGGAAAACTGATGCTATTGCCTATTGTAACCAGTAAGATGCATGCTGTGGTGTATGATTCTCATACTGTGTTTTAGCTTGGGGGTCACTTCCCGCAGGTATTACAGCAAGAAGAATCAAGAATTTACTGCTGCCAGTAGACGTCCATGAACTCCGCAAACCTTCATAGTTGTCCCGTCTTTGGACCCATCTCTTTCGGGCCGCAGTGATATCACGTCTGCAGCCGGTCACTGACCGCAGTCTTGTGCTGTACATGTTGACATTAATGCTATTAATGCTAGGGCTAGTGATTGACTGCAGATGGCTTGTATTAAGGTAATAAGTTTTTGGGGTTTTTGCATTTTCTTCCTCTGGACTAGATTAGCCCATCCATAGACTGTTATAGGTCCAGAGTTTCACTTGTCTAAGGATCTATTAAGTCATTTCTTTTCCTCATTTTTCATTGTATGTTGTATTAAAGAGGTTTTTCCTACAGGATAAGCGATGCGTGTCTGGTAGAGATTTCATTTTTAGGGCCTCCCACTGATGGAGACCAGCAGGGTCTAGCGCCTTGTTATGACTGCAGCCGCAGGTTACAACTCTGATGCTACATTCATGTCTATGAGACTGCCAAAGCCAAGTTCAGCTCTCTGCTATCTTTAATAGTTCCTTAGATATGAACAGAGTGGGCATGCTTGACTTCTTCACCATTTATACAGGGGGATATGGGGATACCGATTCTGTGGATAGGTGATAGAAGTTAAAAAGTTTGCGCACCCTTTAAGTTCTTCTATCTTCTTATAGAACAGTATATGGGGGTGGCTACCAGGTAAAAGTATGGTTTGTTGAAGGTAGAATACAGGGTAACAAGTATTGAGAACTGGATTGAGGGCCCTCCTTGTAGCAGCCGAGGTCGGAGATATAAATCAAGCTAAGCAGCATTCTTATTTCTGTGTACTGTATTCCCTGGAGGCTTTATGACTATTATTATATTACGTACCTTTGTAAGAGTAGGTTGGGAAAAAAATTGGGCTGTGTGCGCAGACAAGTCCAAAAGCAGAGGAGGCTAGGATATGCAAGTTCTCTGCCACTTCCTAAATGTAGTACAAAGGTGTATATATTTGTAATATACAATGTATAAGCTTTTATTCCTGAAACCAGAACACCCCTTTAAGTAAGACTAAGTTCTTTGCGAAAGCTTCAAGGGGTTTTCTGCAACGTTCCATATTGATGGCTTGTACTGAAGACGACCATACACATTTAATGTCAGCTGGACCCTCCTCATGACTTTCCCCTAGTGGCCGGTACACTGGAGAAAAGGATCAGCCTGTTGGATATCAACATGTCTGATCCTTTTGTTCTCAGGGAGGGATAATACACTGCCAGTAATGCCTGGCAGAAACTTTCTTCTCCTTCTTTTTATTCAGAACATATGCATGCTCGGCTCTGGTGTGGGGGATTGGGGATAGGTGTTGGCCGAATGAGCATTTGTCCTCCACTAGCTATAGCGTATAGTCTGTATACTTACCCCTTGTGTCAGCTGCTTAATGAGGAGTTGGATTTGGACAAACATAAGCCACCATTGAAGATTTATTATTAATATTGCAGTGCTTAAAAAAGACCTCGGTATTCTTATCTAAGGAAGTTGAGGAGTCTTAGCTTCAGTTTTGTAATGTTTACATTATTCTTTGCATAGGTCAAAAGTCATAAGTGATGTAGTGAAATGCATGGTAAGATAGTGTGGATGAGGCCCGATACCCGGCTTGTCGTGTGTAGACAGAGTTATCTCTCTGCAAAGTGGTAACAGAAGGTTTCATTTTTGCATCTGTTTGACAGCAATGGCTTCCATAAAACAAGCAGTTTACTGCCACAGTATCCACATTGGATACCTCTGTGTCAACAAAACAAACTATTTCACAAGGGCAATGGAAACTTTAGACCCTGATTTATTGGAAACAGCACATATGTGATCCCTGTTTCCTGTGTCCCCTCTGGTAAGATTTCTACTGGCCAAATTGTTTTCTCCTTTCCCAGCCTGATTCACACCATTTATTGGCCACGTGTGAGCGGCCGATCCAGATGTTCCTCTGCCAGTACAAGTCACGCTGATCTGTCATTGTGCAAATGTGACATGAGGCCGAATGTCTGGGCAGACTCTATTGGTATGTACGAACTCATAGTGCCCTCTATCAGGATCCACCCACAGGTCACAACTTCAGCCTTGCTCTTATCTTTTGTTTGCCATACAAATAGTAGAGAACTGTGCTACAACTAACGATGGGAAGGCTGTTCCAGTTTTTATTTTATATTATATTTCATACCATTAATAGTATTATACACACTTCTGAAACTTTTTGGACACTTTAAAGAGAAAAAAAAAAGTTTTCAGAACTACTTTGATACAGTGAGATCTTTACAAGTAGGTGTTTTGGCAATTATTTTTCAGAATTAAAGAAAGTGTAAAATTAGAAACTTGCTTTTTTGGCTATTGGTTCAGTGGAAGGGTTAATTTGTCAGTCTCCCCCCCCCCCCCCCCCTCATTTTATTTCATTCTAGAAGAAGGACCTGGCTTCCCGCGGATATATTAAAACCTGGTATAAAGCTGTGTATATGTCAAGACTCAAGAACCTGCAAGTTTACATTGATCCATAAGCGTGATGCAATCATGTGTATCTCAATTTGGATATCAGTGAAAAACCTGCATTCAGTTGTTATGGAAACCTGGAGTAAAGCTGTGTGTATGTGACCTTGTGTAAAAGTCTCTTTCCCAGCGACCTGCCCCTTTAAAGTTGACCTACAGCAGTGAAGAGAAATGGCTGTGTTGTTATGGAAAACTGGATATAAGTTGTGTGCACATGGAGACTAATACCTGCAAGCTTCTATTGGCTGATAAGTGACATGTGACCGTGTGTATAGCAATTGGAATATGAGTGAAAGAATTACAGACTTCTATTGGCTAATTTTGGGAATACTGTATCTAAGGGAACGTCCTAGAGAGTGGAGACCCGGTCTAAAACCTTCCCGGAAACCTGATGTACCCGTGTGCCAAGTTTGGTGAAGATCGGTCCAGTCGTTTGGTCGTGCATAAAGAACAGAGAGTAACTCGATGGACTAGATGCATTGCTACAAATATAAATTTACGGCACTTGTAGGTTAGGAAGCAGCATACAGTCTGATTTAGATGACTGATCTGTTCATGTGCTGTCCAAATTTGCATGTACTAGACTTGATCAGCACATGGATTCATTGTCATGGACTGCATAAAATCATGTGTTTGTGAGGATGCGGATGGAATACCTCATGTCAATGTGTAATTCAAGGTTTGCTCAGACTTCACACTGAATACTTGTGAACCTGCAGCCGATTTTTATTATTGTTATTATTATTATCAATAATAATAATAATCATCATCTGTGGATTGCAGAGGTACCATGGAAGATTAAAGAAAAATGCTGTGTGAATAATCCCTAAAATGATTATGATCAACATGAATGGTGGAATGGCAGACTAAGGCTGGATTCACACTAACGCCAGACTCTCTGTAGGAGAATCCACCACAGAATCCGCTTAAAATCGGTGGAGAGAAAAGTCCTGCAAGGATGACTTTTCTCTCCGACAGTTTCTCCCACCGGACCCCATTGTAGTCTATACGGTCCACATGTAACCTCTTTTTAAGTGGACAAGATTTTGGGTTGTATAGGGACCTGAAAGAGGGAAACCTAAACCCTAGTGTGAACCTACTAGCATACACTGAATCCAAAAAAACTCAGACAATAGATTTGCACAAAATCGCAAATCATTGTCAAATTTGGCCGATCGTTCCATACATGTAGTATCTGTCAACACACCTCAGGGATCATTTTCAGACTTGGGAAGTGTTTTACTCAATAAATTGCTTTATCTATCTTGCTCTATTTGTCAGATACAGCTAGATTGCTCTCCTCAGTCTTGGTTGCCCAGGTTTTCCAGACCAGTTCTCAGTTAGTCCCTGCTCTCAGCCATATATATTCTCTTCTCTCCCTCTCTCTATATACCACTTTCAATTTTTGAGCCCTGAGTTCTAGTAAAGTTTCTTGAGCAGTGCTCCTCTTCTTATTTGTGTATATAAATTTCAGAAAGAATCGTGACATTTACAACTAGCAGAAGCTCAGTGCTGGAATGAGCTGAAAAGCTAGAACAGAATTGGAGAGGAGACACGAGGGCAAGTGAGATCCTGAGATTTCTGGCAACAACTTACTCCCTATGTATATTCTCTGTTGAGCTGAGCATGCTAGTATATTGGGGAAGAATAGGTGTCTGTTCTCTACCTAAACTGTATGACCACCTCTGAGTATAGATCAGGAAATATGTAGAATGGCGCTGCTGTAGTTTTACGTCTCCACGGCGTACAATACCTGATTGATGTCTTATAATTAGTCTATACTTATGCTGATCTGTAAGGAGGAGTCGGGATCAAAGGCAAGGTTTTTTTTCTTCATCTCCGTGTAGCCTATTTTTCTATTTCCATGGTCTCAAAGCATCGTCTGTCTTTAACCCTTCCTGATGTGGCCTAGTTGTCCTCCATGCCTGTTTTGCACAAGAGTGGCTATGTCAGTAGTTCCAGTCTAGTGTGAAGTCTTCTCTTTTGTCTTTCGGGAGAAACATTTGATGTGATCCGTGTTTAGTGATGAGAAAGTGGTTCAATCACAATCTCCATTCTTTGTTTCAGGGCATGAAAGCCATTCTTACTCCCCTTGATTCCCCCATGTCTCTTGCACAGTATGCTTATTGATTGTCGTTCGCCCCTCCTTATCCATTGCTTAGCCCTTTCCTTATTAGTAGGTTAGGTCTATATAGTGAGTGTTACTTTCACTGTCTTAGCACTTTCTTGGTGCGGATGCTCAGCGAACGCTCCAGGGAGATCATATCACGGCCACGTCTGGGACAGAGTCTGCACAACAAGATTCAGAGCTGCCTAACCTGGGGGAGGGAGGCGAAAGCGAGTGATCTAGAGAAGAAAACGAATTTGTGAAACCCCACTCCCCACCCTACTCTTTGAACACAGGATGAGAATATTCCCTTCTCTCCCTGTAACCACTAAATGTAATAATGGCAGTGATCAAAAAGGACACATGAAACTGGTTGAATGACACAAGTATACAAGTCTGAAACTTAAAGCTCCTTAGACACCTCAAGAGTCTGCACCTGCACTTTCCTATTGGCGTTTATTGTACTCCGCGTACTGTGACATAAGCCATAGTCATCCAAGAGATGAGAGGACAAGATAGTTATTGGCATGCAGAAATATATTATTAGGATACACAGAAACTATTTTGAAGGTAAGATCCGCAGCTCTTGTTCGTTGATAAAAAATAACTTTTATTGCTTCATTTAAAAATTGGTAAAGACACCATAACGTACAAGTGAAAAAAGATTAGAAAAAACATGAAAGTGAATTAAAAACCGCAATAACTACATATTAGGCTGACTGACGCGTTTCGAGACACAAAAACGGTCTCTTATTCATAGTCTTGTAAAGGCATTTACAAGACTATGAATAAGAGACCGTTTTTGTGTCTCGAAACGCGTCAGTCAGCCTAATATGTAGTTATTGCGGTTTTTAATTCACTTTCATGTTTTTTCTAATCTTTTTTCACTTGTACGTTATGGTGTCTTTACCAATTTTTAAATGAAGCAATAAAAGTTATTTTTTATCAACGAACAAGAGCTGCGGATCTTACCTTCAAAATAGTTTCTGTCTTTCCTCTTCCTCCTCAAGTCCGGGAGAAATAGATCGTGCACCTTGCTTCGGGATATGGTGAGCTTTTACATTTGACTTTATTTGGAATATTATTAGGATGGAAAAGGAAAATCTATTCTAAATTAAAAATGTGTTGCCCTAGATAATAGGGATCTTATTATGATTACATTTTATTGTAAAATTACAATAATCAGAAGTCTGATAATCCACAAATTTTAATCATTCGGAATCATTTGTTGCTTCATAGAAGGGTGCAGTAGCTGGAAAGAAACTCTCCAAAGGGCTCATTTACCTGGTGACAAAAATGGTAATATATTGACACTGATTCACAAGGGTAAGGCACAGTTTGCCTCAGGTGACCCTAAATTATCTTTTTATAGGGCTGGGTTCTGGTGACAGACTCCCAGTAAGAAGTTTATGCTAGCTGGAGCGCATTAGGCAATACATTGCATAGTTTTCAGACCACCTCTGCATTCTAGTAGTAGTGGCCGGGCTGGTGCCCTCAGTCGCTGTTTCCAGCCATCTATGTTGTCTTCACTATGCTTGAAAAATAATTGAGCCCTGTGTCGGCTCTGTAATGTGCATGTATCTGCTTGGCCATCAGCGCCATGATCAGCGCCTCTGTTGTCTCTGTACGTAGCAGCATGTGGCCTAGTCTTGTGAGCATTCTGCGTCCTCGGACTGTCCATAAGCCTGTCTACTCAATGTATCCAAGAAGTAGAGGGGAGAGGTGACACAAGAACAGGTGAAACTCTGAAATGGGTAAACATTTTGTCCTATTTATATGACTGAGAGGGAAAGTTCCTTCTGTAGTCTGTTGACTTATATCCAGACGGACACAAGACAGAGGAGGGTTACATGACTGAGCCTCTGGATTTAATTTCATTACATACAATTTTCTCAGTTTTAATGATGGTATAATCCAAAATAGGACCAAGGAAGTATCGGGGGTATTTTCTGTGTTTAATACTTCAGCGATGGGTTGACTCATGAAGGCAGCCACGTTCCTTATTGGGGTATATGGGCATCATGCATATGCCTCCTGTTCTGGCAGCCTCAAGGGCTCGGCTGCTGATTGTAATAGGGGAGGGGGCTCAGCGGCAGATTGTAATGGGGGTGTGGTCTCTGCTGCTGATTCTAATAGAGAAGGGGGCTTGGTGGCTGACTGTAATAGGGGAGGGAGCTCGACTGCTGATTGTTATAGGGGATGGGGCTCGGCTGCTGATTGTAATAAGGGAAGGGTCTCTGCTGCTGATTGTAATAGAGGAGGGGGCTCTGTAGCTGATTGTTATAGGGGAGGGGGCTCTGTAGCTGATTGTTATAGGGGAGGGGGCTCTGTAGCTGATTGTTGTAGAGGAGGGGTCTCTGTAGCTGATTGTTATAGGGGAAGGGGCTGTGCATATAATTGTAATAGGGGAAGGGTCTCTGCTTCTGATTTGCAATAGGGGAGGTTATTGGTGGCTGATTGTAATAGGGGCGGGGGCTCTGCAGCTTATTGTAAAAGTGGATGGGGCTCGGCTGCTGATTGTAATAGGGGGGCTCTGCTGATGATTGTAATGGGGGGGGGGGGGGCTTGGCGACTTAGATAGTAATCAGATTCACTATCTGAAAAATCCAGCCAGTGATTAGAAATTCGCTTTCTGTAAGCCCGATCTTATGCCGGTGCTCAGGTCACACTATCACTTCTTTAAACATCGCTGCCCATTCCATTTCCATTCCGTCGTGTCATTGATTTTCTTTATTTTTTGTTTTGTTCTCCTCCCCATCAGTCCTGTGCTCAGGACTGCGCCCACATCTTAGCAATATGCACCTTGAAAGCAAACACACAAAGTCCTGACCTTGCATTTGGGCTCAGAGTGTTTGCTCATCATGTCTAATTTAGGCAACTTGTTCCTGTAATGTTTTAGTTCTTGTAAGTACAGATGGAGAACTTGCGGTGTAATGAAAGCGCCAGCAGTGTTTTGTTTAGAGTTTGTTGCCGAGTTGGATAATGGGAGATCTACTTTGCAGCCAGTAAGGAGGATGACTTGAATCCTGGACAGGCTGGAAGTATTACAAAAGTCTATGGCTGTTCCAGCTGTGGATTTGGGTCCTGACAGACATTGCTTTACTCATCTCTTCCAAGTGGGTGTGAGGCGTGAAGGGATATGTCTTTAATTCACGTACTTTGGCCCAGGGTGAGCAGCATTGTGGGTAAATTGCTAATTATTCTGCCAGCATCCCTACAATGTCAGGTCGCTGACTGATCTACTTCTCTAATCATCTGCCCTGTTAATGCCGCTGGAGAACGAGAAGAGTTTTTGTAAATTACGGGGTTAAACGTGCACCAATAAAGCCTGGGGTCTTACATCTCTTATTTAATGTTCTGCATAACTTAGCATTCACCTTGATGTTCATCATTAGAGAAATTGTGCTCCCTAAGGCTCCTGAGTTATTGCATATTTTTATACGTGCCACTAAGAGGTCGGTGTTGTTTTACCATAATCCTATGTGAAAATGTAGAGCAAAAGCAGGGCATGAAGTGGAAAATATGCACCCAGTGCCCCCCTGTTATTGTGCCTGGAGGGTGCTTTCTAAATTTGATTTTGCAAAGAATGTTTGACTGTCTATACTGCTATCCTATAGTGAGGTCCGTAGAGCTCTTCTAATGGGGTATCGATGTTTTATTTTGCAGATGCCTTTGTAAATAGTCAGGAATGGACGCTAAGCCGAGCGGTGCCAGAGCTCAAAGTGGTAAGTAGCAAATCATTACATATTGTGTATTTTCTGTTGGCGTGAAGTACACATACATATGCACACCATAAAATGAAGTCAGCAGGACACGCTCACTATGGCAGTGTTATGTGTATGGGGAGCACCTGACTGTCCCATGACCATAGATTTATGAGGTATTGGACATTTTGGTTTTCAAGTTGTCCAATCCTTTCTCCTTGTAGGGATTGAACTGCTGCAAGTCTTATAGTGGCTTCTATTTCTCCCCATACACACATGGATAAGTGGGATTGTTTCTGGTATAGTTGAGAGGGGAACTACTAATCAAACAAGTTATGTCCATTATTGCTGCCTGACTCCTGTTCCTGCTTGTCCCTGGGTTCCTACCGGGGATACCCTCCTGCCTCCATTTTCCACCCAGTTCTCACCCACTAGCAATTTTCTCCTGCCCCTTACTTCTAGTTGCCTGAGAAAGGGTTGACTTCAGCTCAAAACGTTAGCTGAAATGTGACTGTATTATGAGAATTTGTATATTTATGCGGCTTCAACCCAATGTACATCATGGAATGTTTATACAATGGATTAAATAAGCAGGCTGAGAAAACCAATCGGAGTGCGACCAAATTATCAGAAATACACTATGTTGAGTATTGATGCCCAACTTTAGTCTTTCCAGTGGGAGAAAAAAAATCACAAATCGATAACTGCTGACCCTCCCTCTCCCCTCCCAATACTTCCTGGACCCCCGCCGGCCTGGTCTCTACACCCTAAATCCTAACTCTACACACAGGAAATGTCCGCGCAGCCAATCACTGATATAGTGGTCATCCATCTTGGCCAGTGATTGGCTACGTAGCCGTTTCCTGTGTGTTTAGATGGAACCATTATTTTTTTGTAACCTTCTCTGAGCCTTTTGACATCAGTTTTCCCATTGAAATAGTCTTCTAAGGATCTGGTATCTAAAATATGTGCCTTGGTTTTTTTTTCCCTAATGGATTAAAATAGTAGAATTGACATGAATCTTTGAATCTTCTGTAAACCTGACCAGACAACTCTCTTCATAGCGATATAGATTATAAAGCTGAATCTACAGCCACATCCTAATAAGTACATTAATGACAGTATTAAAGTGGTATTCCCACCTCAGACATGTATGGCATATCTATACATCTATCTCCTGGACAGAGTACCTGCCTAGAAAGCCACGTCCTGCCAGGGAATGAATGGAAAAGTGTGTGTTTGCGCGGTATAAGTGGGAATACCCCACTTGTAAACCAATGAATAGAAATTAATTGATGTGGCAGAAAATGTAACCCAAGCAGGAATCACAAGTGTAAAGGAAGTGTTTGTACCAGAACAGTGACCTCGTCAACATTTACATTGCCCCCATTTTTGATCATTGCAAGTATCTAGAGCCTTGTCCCCCTTACTTCTATAGGACGTGTCTGTAATTCCATCACATGGTCGCTATGAAATAAATTTGGTGCAATGTAAACAGTGAAGAGATCAATGCACTCGTACAAGCACTACACCTTTAAACAGCTGATCAGTAGGGGTCTTGGATGTTGAACTCACAAATCATTTATTTCTGACCTATTTTGTGGACAGGTCATTAAAGGGGTATTCCCATAACCCTTGTTCACCAACCTTCAGGCTCTGTGCTCTGTTCACTTCCTGGTTTTCTGGGCACATTGGTGGGCGGGGTTTCACTTGCTCTGCTATCTGCTATGTTTACAGTTAGTAATGAGGGAATGGTTGTAAATGCATTACTACAGTATGAAGCTGATGTATAGAGGCTGATGTAGCAGAGCTGGATTTGAGTCAGTTTGCATTACATACAGAGGTACGGGACTCCCTATCTCAGCCCTTATCAGCCAAATTCAATTAAATCGGCTGAGAAGTGGAAGAGCTGAAGATAGAGTTTAGAAGTCCTGGAGCTTTCACCTCCCCCCTCCCTTATCTGAGGAGCTCCGGTACTTGTCATACATAAGCAGCACTCAGCCCCTCCCTCTCCCCTCCCTCTCTCCCTGAGAGCAGGCAGCTACCTCACATGGCCATAGAAACACAGTGTCAACATTGAAGTGAATAAATTAAGATAGCGGCCAAACAAAGCAGTTTTGCTAAAGCAATGCATTTAGGAAAAGTCTTAAATCCACATAAACTATCAGTATAGATAGGATCCTTGTTATGGGACAACCCCTTTAATACAAAAGAACTGGACAAGCCTTTTAAGATGTACAGGTCTCATATATGACACCTGAACTAAATAGAGTAAATGTTTCCCTGATCTATATGCCAGTAAATATACCACTTGCTGCTTGATAAATATGTGATAAATGATAAATACTTAGGGTTTCAGTAGCTGGACCATTGGTCACTCTGTATCTCTATTTGCTTTCATGAAAATGCTTTTTATAACCCTTTTATTAATTCTAAACTTTTTAAAGGGTGTAAGAAATTAAAGTATCTACAGAAAATGTTATAAAATGACAAATCAACCTCTGCTACAGTGCTGGTGCCCCAGTGGTCCCCATCAGGGCTTGCTTCATTTTCCTGCACTATTTACTGGCCTTAGAAGTCATATGCTATCCATACATCACCATTGTGGCCAGTGACTGGGTGTCTTATGTATGACATGTCATCACTGCTAGTAAGTAAATAAAACACCACGAGGACCCCCCAGAGCATCAGTGTAGGAGTGGCCGGGAGGATCCAACAAATAAATAGTGATTGGGTTGTTATATTATAACATTTAAGTGCCCCAATTCCACAATTGCAAAAATCTTGATGTGACCCCCTTTGTGTTTTGTGCTTTCTGCACTGACCATTGCTGGTCCCCTTCTCTCTGCTCTCAGTCATTGTGCATCTAATTGGGAGACATCAGATCTGTCTTAGAGCGCAGAGGAAGGGCGCAGGGGTGTTCTGAGCACCTACATAAATAACCTCCAGGGCACCAATGACCATGCAAACGGAGTGAACTCCACTCCAGGTATGTTTACACTGCTCACCCTGTCCTTTAGTTAGTGCTGTCAGCAGTTTTTAGGGGTCAGAGCCGCTGACAGACTCGATTTTTAGCTTTTTCTGACAGTTTTCCATCTTGTACAGTCCAGGGATAAAGCTGAGCAATGCCTTTGGAACAGTGAACGTCATACACCATTGCAATTGAAAGCTCCTAGGTCACCCAGGGAACATTGAAGTTGGCACAAGAATAAGGTTTCTTTGTAAATCGAGCATTTTACAGACATTTCTTGGAGCATTAATCGCTGTAAATTGATTCATTTCTAATATAATAAAATCTAAAAGTAGAATATAATGGACTAAGCCTGAGAGGTCTGCTGTGTGGTGCTGTATTTGTCAACCCTTCATTGTATTAATTTTCTTCCTGTAGACTCCAGTTCTGTTCCATCTGTAAATCATTACATCTTCTCACTCTTGCACAGTGGTTATTTCATTACATTGGAAAGCTGGAGAGAATTACTTAAGATTTCTGAGCCAATCACTTAATCCAGGAGCCAGGAAAAAGCTGAATCCATGTGGATGTATGGAAAGAATGGCTAGATAGCGAGTTCCCAGGCCTGGTAGAGGATTTATATGATGGCGTCCAGGCATTCATGCAGGGAGAATAGGGATGCTACTGGACTATTGCCTGTAAGGCAGCCACATACTTTAGTAGGAAAGTCCCACATTTGTCAAGGATTTCAGTAAGGCTACAAGCACAGTGGTCTATAACCAAAAAAATACTGTCCTTGCATTACACGAGCACCACAAAACTGGAATCCGCGGGGCAACACGGTGTTGCACTTCAACACGGTGTTAGCACTGCAGCCTTGCAGCCCTAGAGTCCTGGGTTCGAATCCTGCCAAGAAAAACATCTGCAAGGAGTTTGTTTTTTTTCTCTCCGTGTTTGTGTGGATTTCCTCCCATTCTACAAACACATACTGATAGGGAAAAAAATGTACATTGTGATACCTATAATGGGGTTCACAATCTAGATTAAAAAATACTGCAAAAAACTGGAATCCGCATTCTCGCCAGTCCTGTGCAAAGGCTTACCTGGCCCCCCCACTGATCTTTATACTTGGCTCCCGAGGTGACGTATCGACATGCTATGGCTGCAACCTCTGATTGGTTTCACCAGTCGGGTATTAACCCAACAGGTCATCCCTGGAGAGCCGGGTTGTGGAGACCAGGTAAACAGAGGATAGTAAGGCATGTATACTGATGTTTTTGGTTTTACACAATATTCCGGACTTGTGGATTTTGCTGTGAAGGAGAAACCAAACAGATCTGTGTCCACAGGTTGACATTCACGTCTTATTAACAAGAAAACTCCCTTATTTATTGCGGCTCTATTGAATTGAGTAATACATTGGTGGTTGTTCTAGAAATATGCCATCACATCTAGAAGGAAAGCCCTTTTCTTATGGTAAACATCTCATTTACTTCTGACTGTCTAATCTTTCAGGGCATTGTGGGAAATCTAGCAAGTGGGAAGTCAGCCTTGGTACATCGGTATCTCACGGGTACTTATGTGCAAGAGGAGTCACCTGAAGGTAAGTGGAAATAATACCTCCTACCATGTGTAATGAGTGTTACAATGACGCCCCACAGAATAGGGAGATTTCCCCATGTGTCCTTAGAGGCCTGCGGTACCCCATAGCCTAGAAATCCCCCTGACATGTCCTTGTTATAGGCACAGTAGCAGTCCTGATCACACATCTAGCGCCTACCTACTAACATAACAGCCCCCAAATCTTGACTTTTAAGCTGTGCCCCCTCAGAACGACCCCGCAGTGTCCATATTTTGGGCACGTTTGCATACTATACATCCATTTATAATCTTGGCACCTGGTTTTATTATCCATCTAAGTGGGACATTACATTTGGGAGATATTTGGGTTGGCTGTCATGCAGGAGACGTCATTCCAGTTTAGCCATATTCTTCTTATTTTAAGTCCATTGAGGACACAGAGCAACATTTAGTCACCGCACAGTAACATGTCATGTATTGACACCCGCCATGCACATAACACCATTCTGATCAGACTGCTTTTTAGCTACTTTTTGGCATGTTCTCCCTGTAATACTTGGTTCCTTTTGCTCTGCTTGTCATGTGTGAGGGACACGGGCGCTTTCTGCCTCTGTGTCTTGTATATTATGTGCATCCTTGGCTGGTCTTTGATTGTCTAAGTTCCTTCTTTCCCTCACTGCTTGTCCCATTGGTTCTTTACAGATATGGATGCAGGTAAATATTCACTCCCTACGGGCTGAGGAGACAGAGAGGCGGCTGAGATATCTGACGTAGAGTTGACTCCTCCTTCTGTGTTTCTTCATCTCTCTCTATTCTTCCTTTGCATCTCCTAGTTTCGGTTACTTCCATCCCACTCCCTTCCTGGTGTTGCCTGATAGATTCTGTGTCATGTAGTAGCTTCATTTGTCTATTGTTACATTGCGTCTTTGGGAATTGTTCCACACTCCGAATGAAAACTGAATAATGGCCGTAATTCTGACCTAGCCGTCATTGTGTGTTTTTGCGTGTCTGAGAAGCCTATGACTCCACTGTCATTGGAGTTACAGGTAGTTTATGGTGTTGACTTGTGAGCTTTATAGGCATGACCCATTCATTTGATCAGTGCATGACGGCTGGAAAGATCCTTTGCCGTGCAGCGATGATATGTGTCATGGTACTGCAGTTTTAGTAACTGGTGAAGAACTCGCGGATTCACTTGTATAGTGCCATATCACTCATATCATAGGCAGGGGCGTTCCCGCTAATGTCCTTTGCTCTGGTACCTATTTTTATTTCTTTTTTCCCAAAAAATTTTTTCATGTTTACCCGTCTTTATTTCCCCTGCTCTTACAGTCTTTTATTTTTCTCCCTCTGTCTTTCATTTATGCCTTTAGGTTAAAGGGGTTGTCCAGGCTACATATACGAAACCGTGTGTTAGCCGCGGTTTTAACGGGTAGCACACTGACTCTTTTCTCAAGACCCCATACACTCGAATATGTGGCCTCACAGGTCCACATGGATGGCTCTGAGCTCAAAGGGAAAACTTGGGACAGATTCTGTTCATTTTGTGGCCTAGGTTCAGTAATTTAAGGGTCCATGAGGGCCAGGGACGGCATACGGACCTTATCATGGACCCATACATGTACTTCACCTTCCAAAAGTAGCACTATACCTATCCATAGGCAGCGTTTGGTCTTGCAGTGAAGTGGACTTTAAGGTTATTCACATGACCATAGTTAAAGGGAATGTTTCTCCAGAAAATTACCTATGTTTTTAAAATGAAGTTTCATGTTAAAAATATTTGATACCTGATGACCCCAGCTATCATGAATATGTATATAATACACAGAATCCACCAGTCACAGGGGGCAACACGGTGGCTCAGTGGTTAGCACTGCAGCCTTGCAGTGCAGGGGTCCTGGGTTCAAATCCCGCCAGGAACAACATCTTCAAGGAGTTTGTATGTTCTCCCCGTGTTTGCATGGATTTCCTCCCATTCTGCAAAAGACATACTGATAGGAAAAAAAATGTACATTGTGAGCTCTATATGGGGCTCACAATCTACATTTAAAAGAAAAAAAAATAGAGGATTTCACAGCTTATCTACTCTCTATACAATGGCCGCAGCCCAGGTCACAGAGCATGCCTACAAAACTCTGCCATGAAAAGCCATTGGGTCTGCTCCAGAACATTGCGTCTGTGGCCAAAGGTCTATAGGACACAGGTAGCCAAAAAATATGGAAAATTAAAAGAGAAAATCTCCAAAAATTCTTATAAAAAAACATGTTTACTTAACATAGAGACATGATTTAAACAATGAATTTTCCGGTTCCTTTCCCTTTAAGGCTCTGCAATCGCTCCCATTTTACCTCTGCCCATGACAGATTTACCACTACATGCTAATTCATATACATTCATCTCACCTTTTCACTTTCACCAGTTTCTCCCTAACACCTACCCAGTATATTGAAACACCATACAGTTTAGTGCAATGTAATCTGATGAAAAGAATATTGCAAGTCTAATGTTTCTTTTTCCCTCTCCTGACATGTCTGTTTTATGTAAATTCTTCCCCATAAAATAACCATTCTGGATCATCTATTCTTATAATTGCATTGTGCTGTCCTTCTGTTATTCCTCCTGGAAATTGTCAAAGAAACAATGTCTGCTGTGATTGATCAGAGTCAATATATGCAGGGGCATCCCCTCCTCTATGCTAACATTCAGTTCCCTATCCATTAATCATTTTTGTAAGAGGAATAACGGAGGAACAACATTGTTTTATTACAGTGAATACGATTTACTGAAGCAGGCTTGCCATGAGAGGGGACGCGTCTAATATAGTGGATAGATCATACACAGATATCACTAGTAGTAACCGGCCTCCGATCCAGGGTGATGGGTTTGGCAGTGCCCAAGCAGCCTGATACCGAGTTGTGTTTTTTCCAGCCCCATGGGTGATTTATTCTGGATACATATTTCTCATCACTTTGAAGCACATTTTACGTCGCTGATCCTTTTAATGTTGCATTATGTTTTTGGGAAAGACATCAAATACTATTCTCATTCTTGCTAGAGCTCTCATAATCTGTTCTGGGGATTATCAAAGAAACACAAAGGGATTTAAGCAGGGAGCGAAAAACCTTTTAATTGCTAGTTAGTATTCTGCTTAGGACAGCACTTCTTTATATACAGTATATACCCACGGTGCTTGGGTGCATACATCTACGGATGAGACATTCACTGTCCCATAAGATGCAAGTGGTCATAGGGATAATGGTAAGATATTAGAGCGTTGGTTGATATATCATTCTAAAAGTACCCATACACATTAGACTAAAGTTTTTATTATAAAAATGTGCAGTTTTAACTATAATGAACGTTCTCGTTGGACTTTGTAATAATTGGAGATTGTTCATCCTTTTCCGGGGGTCATTGAACATGTATGGGCAGATTTAATGACTTTACCAGCCAATATGGACTGACATGTACATGGCTGTGTCTTCATAGCCATTCACCAGCCTATTGTTTATCTAGGGCAGTGATGGCGAACCTTTTAGAGACCGAGTGCCCAAACTGCAACCCAAAACCTACTAATTTATCACAAAGTGCCAACACAATTGCAGACCTGCAAAATATGGTCTAATGAATGGGGATTTATAGAGCTTTCTGCTTCACAATGGTCCCCTCACAGTCCAATATGTTTCACAGTGCCCCCCACACAGTACAATTTGCTGCACAGTGACCCCCACACAGTATAATCTGCTGCACAGTGACCCCTACACAGTATAATCTGCTGCACAGTGGTCCCCACACAGTACAATTTGCTCCACGGTGGCCCCAACACAGTATAATCTGTTCCACGGATGGGTGCCCAAAGAGAGGGCTCTGAGTGCCAGCTCTGGTACCCGTGCCATAGGTTCGCCATCATGGGCCTCGGGACTATCCTCCTATCAATCTTTTTAATGTTGATTAAATTGATCCTGCCCTATACCACTAAGTCAGAAGCATCTGACCTGAGAAAAGGGTCAGTAAAGTAACACAATAGGGCAGATAAACTAATAATTATGCTCCAATATTGTGACCTAATTTGCCTAAAAAAATGGTGTACACGCTTTAGACCTCATTTTCTATGTGCTTTAGATACTTAGTAGCAGCTTGTGTGCCTTGAATGCCGTGTGGGCATGGCTTAATGAAAAATGGGGTGTAGCTTAATATGCCAAACGGTGTGCCAACATTTTAGCCATGGCGACTAATTTGTGCGCCAAAATTTGGTTGGAAACTAAGTCAACTAATAAGTGGAATAAAGTCAGACTAAAAGTACTCCAGAATTGGTCATGAATATCAGATTTTTGGGAGTCCGAGGCCGCTTCATTTTCTTAGGCCAGTGATGTCACGTTCACTGGTCACATGGCCTTGCAGCTGCAATACCAAGTACAGCCACTGTGCAGTGTATGGCACTCTACCTGGTCCAATCCACTGAATGCTGTCAGGTGTATCGGGGAGTCAGATCCCAACTATCTGAGACTGATAAAAAGATCATCAGTGTCATAGTCCAGGGATATCCCGTGAAGAGTTCTTGTGGACGCAGACCAAGTTTTTCAGGGAAATGGTCATCCGCTAGTTTTTGTATAGCTCCATTAAGTAAAGTGTTTGTGTTGCTTGTTTGTGTAAAGGGCCCTAATGCATTATGTAACTTCAGGGTCTCTTTACATTCGGACCCAGGTCTCCAGCACTGGTGTCCATGTATAATTCTTATGTCAAACGTTAGGGATTCCCAATCTAGTAATGTAAAGCAGTCACTTGTCATGGCATCTGGTTTTATGGGTAAAGGCACTGTCTGCGGGCTGCTAGTTTGGGGTCTTGGGTAGTTGTGTTGCACTTCTGTTTACCATCTTCCCTCACATCAGTTTATTTTTGCATTGTCCTGTGGTGCTGTTCTGGTTGTACCTCTTCCATCTTGTGCTGTGCCATGTGTTGTGTATGCCACCTGTACAGAGGGCAATGCTGCAGACAGCAGCTTCTATATTATCAAGAAGGAGTTCCAGGTCTACAGGCTCATGTAGGTTTGGCGCCCATTGAAGCCCTGGTTATATGCAGCTCTGCCCTGTGTACGGGTATGTGGCAGTGTTTAGTCACCACGTTCATTGGCTACTAACACTAGGGCATTGCTTGTAAAGACAAGGGTTCAGGGGTCTATTGAGTGACTACAGCAATGGGTTAAATTGACAGAAAGATGGCGCTTTACTAATCATTGTAAAGCTGGGGTCATCCGGTCCTTGTACCCACCGCTCTCTTACAAGCAAGGTCCTTACATACACCTATTGTTTCTGTCATACTTGTCCTTCCTCCTTATCCCTTAGGTCGCCTCTTCTCATTAACCCTTGTGTCTGTGACAGGTGGAAGGTTCAAGAAGGAGATTGTGGTGGATGGACAGAGCTACCTCCTACTGATCCGGGATGAGGGAGGACCCCCAGAAGCACAAGTAAGACACCTGCCTTATACCTCGCTGCTATTCCCATCCTTCATTCATCAGTACAGCTCACTCATTGAACATTAGTCTTTGTTCTACTGATTTTTTTTATTTTTTTCCTGTCCCTTCATTTCATGTCTGTTTTGTTTTTCTTCCCCTTCAGTTTGCTATGTGGGTGGATGCTGTAATCTTTGTCTTCAGCTTGGAGGATGAGATCAGTTTCCAGACTGTCTATCACTACTACAGCCGCCTAGCCAACTACCGCAACACCAATGAAATCCCCATGGTGCTTGTGGGGACTCAGGGTGAGTGAAGTTGATACCCTCAATCCTTTGTTGCCAAACGTATTTATGCTGGAAAGGCTTTCAAGACCAAGAAAACACTGCCATCTAGTGGCAGCACAGCTAACTGCAGTACATGGATTCTATGCCCACAATGGTGGATACATGCATGCGAACACATTATAGTAGCTTATTGGTTTTGTTATGTCCAAATGTCACTCCTTTCTAAAATGGCAGAAGTGTCTGTTTGCAGCCAATGGTGCAGAGTCCTTCTAAAAATCAGTTTTAATTATTTCTTTTGTTCTCCTGGTCCTACAATGGGCCGGACAATGGATCACACGACACAACAGTACATGATGGTTAGATAAACTCCATCTATCTATCTATCTATCTATCTATCTATCTATCTATCTATCTCCATACAAGCGTTCACATGGAGGAGATTGCAGATTATTTTGAGGCAGACTCCAACTCTAAATCGACTCCAAATTGGAATCTGTCTCCTATTGTTTTCAATGGGAAATAGTGGCAAATGTTTTTGGGGTTTTTGTAGGATGCTAAATAAAGAAGGGCGCTGTTAAGTCTTTCTGTGGATTCTGTGAGCGCCAGATGTGTTTACACAGTATGCATAATTTATAGGGGCTTATATATACTGGAAATTAGCATTACTCTATGACAGGTGCTGTATGGCAAAGTGGTAAGTATTGTCACCTGTACTCACAGGAGGGCTTATATACTTGTAGTACCGTGCTGTATACTCCATGTCAGTAATACAACCAGTCACTAGTCTTAGTTGTATATGGTACGACATTGCTAGGATCAGTGATTGGTTTTAGTGGTCCTGTGGGAGGGGAAGAGGAATATGGGAATGACATGTAAGGTAGGAAGCTGTAGGGAATTAGTAGGACATCTTTGGGCAACGTTTGGGAGAATGTGGTAAAAACCTTCACAAGGTAGGCTCTGGTGATCTGCGTTCTGAGAAGCGTTTTCTTTATAACAGGTATTGTTCAGTGCCTTATGGAAACTCGTTCACATCTGCATTTGTTGCCACTTGGGAATTTCCAAAACAGAAACCTAATCCGCTTAAAAAAGGGGTTACCCATAGACCTCATAGACTATAATAGGGTCAGCCAGGTTTCTGCTTGAAGAGGCCGAAAAATGCAGAGAAGCCTTAGCTTCTAGCGATGTATCTGACCACAAACTTGTTGATTGTTTCCACTGGCAGTAACCTAAGAGTAGTGTCTAATAAGTAATGTATAAGTATACTCTGGAAGGATTTTCTAAAACTGTGCTCGCACTCCATGTTGCATTGGTTTGTCCATAAGCGTGTAAACGCTTTAAGAGACCTCATAGAAAAATTGTGTAGCGAAAGAAATGTAAATGCAGTATTTCTTGTTTTTATGGGGTGAAAGTATTTACTCTTATTCCTACTTCAGTGGATAGCTTGTGTTTTTTACGCTGTAGTTCTTTCCCCAGTGTTAACTTTTCCTCTCGCTATAATTTTTAAGTAGAAGCCATTGTTAGTCTTATAGTGATGTCTTGTATTCCTACAGATGCCATCAGTTGCAGTAATCCCCGTGTAATAGATGATTCCCGTGCACGAAAGCTTTCCAATGACCTCAAGCGATGCACTTATTATGAAACCTGCGCCACCTATGGGCTAAACGTGGAACGCGTCTTCCAAGATGGTGAGTGAATCGCTATTATGGTCTGCATAAAACGGATGGGTGGTTGATATTTGGCAGTTCTCATTGTGCGGGAAACTCTTCATGAATATTCAGTTGTTACAAATAGCATACTTTCCAGACCTTTCACTCCTACCAGTCTGGAGGTTAAAAAAAATAAATAAATAAATAAAATAAAGTCTAGTAACCAGTTCAGATTTTACTCCCAGCACTTAGAATTGGCTTAAATATACAACCACAATTAGAATAAACCCAACTTTGGTAAAAGCACAATCCACATTTTTGGTTTTACTCTGTTCTACAGGCTATGGACATGAACATCATATTATTTGTCTAATAGCTCCCTCTAGTGGCCGTCAGAATTAATAACACTAATGTGAAAACAAAACAAAAAACTTGAGAGACTTCAGTAGTTGATCCTTTCTTTAATGGCTAACTAATAATGATGACAGATTACAACGTTTCGAAGCTCTCGGCTTCTTCTTCTGGTATATCTAAAAACAATTTCTGAAGGATGCATAGTTATGTACAGAGGGACACATAGGAATAGAATTCTAGGAGGGAGGGTGGAAGAAGGTTATTGGTTATTGTTACATACAAATAAACAATTCATCAGTTTGCAATGTTCTTATCAGTTCACAGAGTGTTTTTATGGCTGGCTGCCTCAGTTCAGTGATTTCTGTAGGATGCCATGAACCCATGTGACAGATTCATCCCTTTCTCCAGTGTGTGAAACAGGGTCATCAGCTTGTATTCAAAAATCCATCACTCTTTCCTGGATTTAAAATTCTCTCTTAAAACCATAATTTTCATGTCATTGATGATATTATGATCTTCATTGCAGAAATGTTTTGACACAGGAAGGTCCATTCTTTGTCCTCTAATAGTATGATGATGTAAGTTCATCTGCATTCTAAGCTGCTGTCCAGTCTCTCCAACATACAGATTTTCAGTGGAACATTTGGTGCATATTATTAAATACACTACATTAGGTGTGTTACAGGTGAACGTACCTGGGATTTTATATTCCCTGTTAGAGTTTGGTATCTCTATCCTGTCAGTGGTCAGTATGTGAGGGCAGGTTTTGCACCTTTTCTGTCCACATGGAAATGTTCCTGTGTTACTTGGAGGTGACAGTGAGCTGCTAACAACCATATTCCTGAGGTTTGGTGGCTGTCTGTAGCATAGGAGAGGGGGGTCTGGAAATATGGATTTTAGACGGTTGTCTGTTTGCAGTAGTGGATGTAATTTGCGTGTGATTCCTCTCAGAGTCTCCAGGTGGGGGTTATATGTGACAACCAGGGGAACCCGATTGTTTTCCTGTTTGGTATTGTATTTTAATAACTCTGATCTTGGTATCCTGGTGGCTCTGGTGATTTGGTTTTTAATTGTTCTTGGATGGTAACCCTGCCTCAAGAATGTGTTTTTGATGCCCCCAAGGTGTTCGTCTCTATCTGCAGGGTCTGAACGTATGTGATGGTATCTCACAGCCTGGCTGTATACAATGGAGTTCTTTATGTGTTTCGGATCCCATCTTAGGTAGGTAGGGCGGTCAATTGGTTTCCGAAACAGCGATGTCTCAATTTTGTTGTCCTGTATTTTAATGACTGCGTCCAGGAAGTTTATTTCAGAGAAGGAGTGATTGAGCGTCAGGTTGATGGTGGGATGGAACTGGTTGAATTGTTCATGGAAGGTTTTCAGCTGTTGTTCAGACCCAGTCCAAATGATTAGGATATCGTCAATGAAGCGGTAGTAGGCCAGAGGCCTGGTGGTGCAGGTGGAGAGGAAGTCACTCTCAAGCTTGGCCATGAACAGATTAGCGTACTGTGGCGCCATTTTACTCCCCATTGCGGTGTCAGTCTGCTGTAGATAGATGCAGTCACCAAAAGAAAAGTAATTGTGGGTGAGGATGAATTTTGTGAGTTTCACCACCGCGTTTATACCTCACTTTTCCATGAAAAACTGGGAGGTGTTTTCACTTTCCTGGTGTGGGATGTTGGAGTACAAGGATTCTACATCCATGGTGGCCAAGATGGTTCCATCTGGAAGGGGACCTATAGTGGATAGTTTAATAGGTCTGTGGTGTCCTGAAGGTAGCTGGCTGTATCCTTCACTAAGGGTTTAAGGGTACCCTCCACCCATCCAGAAATCTGTTCAGTGAGGGTGCCAAATAATGTACAGACAAGAAAAAAAACTCTATAGTGCAGAAAATGTTGCTCACTTAATCCAATTGTAATCCAAAAAGAGCAATCAAGATATAACAATTTGTATATGCCAAAGTAAGAAGGGCTAGTAAAACACACAATAGCATTCAAACAAAATAGCATGCATATGCAATGTATATAAATGCACCCACTCATCAGGGATAAATAACAATAAAATGTTTTTTTGCCCTATCAAAGCATATAAGCTTACAGTAGAGATCGTGCCTTCACTCATCCACATGTATATGTATCGCTCATTAACATACATCCATACAGAGTGTAAATGGATAGTGAAAGGAAGAGATATAGTCAGATATAGACCAAATGACTTGAACAGCCGTCTAAACTCATCCAAGTCCAGAAACACTCCGGAGTGCCAGCAAGTGTGCGTCTCTTCCAGGCCAAACCCTTTGTTTGAATGCTATTGTGTGTTTTACTTGCCCTTCTTACTTTGGCATATACAAATTGTTGGAAAGGGTTAATCAGGGAAGGACCCTGAATTAGGCTGAGGTTCCGGTCAGGGCACTGGCTATGTAGGGTGGTGACCCTGTATTAGGCTTTAGGGTGATTTTAGTCCCTTCCCAAGACTATCCTATAGGGACTGTCGTTATTATCTATATTTCACTCTATTTTCACATGAAATGGCCTCTTTTGGAATTTTCCCTTTCGGTCTTTTTTGGAATTTTCTTATCACGGATTGAAGTCGGGTAAGTGTGATTGGTTACCTTACTTGGGACCGCCGTGTCCACTGTAAACTATTCCGTGGTTGTGGAGTTGTTCCCTTGTTTTCTATGAGGTGACATGTCAGATGTGTGACTTTTTAAATATTTTTGTGTATATTTATACTTTTAACTTATATCATTAAACGTTAAGTCTTATATCTTGATTGCTCTTTTTGGATTACAATTCAGTGAGAGTGCCCACACATGAAATGATCGGTCTCCCTGGGTTCCCAGGTTTATGCAGTTTTGGAAGCATATAAAAGGTCCCCGTCCTTGGACTTGCTGGTATGAGGCTGCTTAGGCTTATTGCTCCATCAGATAGGCCGGAGATCACCTTTTTCCGTTTTTTGGAGTATTCCACTGTGGGGTCTGAATCCAATTTGGAGTAGTAGTGTGTGTCAGTCAGCTGTCTGTGTGCCTCCTGTATGTAGTCTGATGTGTTCATCATGACTATGGCACCACCTTTGTCCGCTGGTTTAATGATGATGTCTTTGTTATTTCTCAGAGATTTTATGGCCCTTCTTTCCTGGGCACTGATGTTAGATGGCAGTGCTTTGTTTGTATCCAGTATAGTTGATTTGACCATGTGTCTGAAACCGTCTATGTAATTATCCAGATCGAAATTTCGTCCAGTAGGAGGTGTTCAATCAGATGTCTCCTTTCTTAAGATTGGACCCTCTGAAGGGGTAGGTTGGGTCTCCTCTGTGTCATGAAAATATTCCCTCAGGCGCAGTCTCCTGAAAAAATCCTCCATGTCGCTGCACAGTTCTATTTTATCCATGGTTTTAGAAGGACAAAATGAGAGTCCCCTGGAGAGTACCCCAAATTCTGCTTTGGTGGGTTCATAAGTAGAGAGATTGATAACACAGTTCGGTGTTTCCAAATCCACGTGTCAGTGGTCCCGGTTGTTAGGTATATATTTTGCTTTGTGTGTATTCCTATAGAATCCTGCAGCAAGTCTCAGTCTGTGGAGTTTCTTTCGCTTATAGTGGATCAGAGATATCCGCAGCTTGTTGTAGTATTGTAGTAAAGTTACCCTGGAATATTCTTCAATATTGTTCCATTTTGTTTTAATCTCCATTTGGATTTTGCTCTTGATGCTATAGCAGAGATGTATAAGGTGGTTCCTCAGTCTCTCTGAAGTTCTATAACACAAGTTCTGTGCATAGTGAGTATTGTAGGTAGATGAGATGGGGTTTGTGAGCCTGAGTCCTTTAGGAATTAATTTCTCTTTTTTGCATTTAGATAGAAAAAAGATGTTGCTGTCCAGTTGTGCCCAGTTCTTCAGAAACGTCTTTGGGTCCATAAAAATCCGGTCGATTCTGGTATCTTCCATTTAGTATAAGGAAAATGTTTGTTTTTGTATCGTGCTAGCCGGTGGGTAGGAAATATAAAGAAACAAAAAACTTGGGTCTCCATCATTATTAGTTAGCCATTAAAAAAGGGATCAACTACTGAAGACTCTCAAGTTTTTTTGTTTTTATATTTCTTGCCCACTGGCTAACACGGTACGAGAACAAACATTTTCTAACACTAATGTAGCCATACAATATAATGAAAGATGATAATAACTTTAGTACAGGAAAATTGTATTGCCATTGCCCCCAGTGGATCAGAAATCCGGGTAAACCAGTTTGAGACAAAAAAAAGTTCCATTTGTGGATTTTTTATAAATTGACCAAATAGTTTAAAAGCTGCAGAAAGTGAAGTTTCAGTGCGATGGCGTGATAGGCCCCTGTCCGGCATCTTAGTCAAAGATGACTTGGACCAAGCATATATGTATAACCAGCAGTAGATCACATGGGAATCAAGAGAATCTGTTCTTCCATTATATTCGTCTAGACACTGAGCCACTAACCTAGCAGTAAGTAATTGGCTTGTAGTTCTGTCTGGTCATACTAACCACATTATCTCCCTGCCAGACATTGTGCTGTACTTATGAACATGCAGGGAAATCCTAATGCAGGACCCTTGGGGCCCAAGTGTTCTCAAATTATGTTGTTCTCTGCAGACCTTTTTTTTTTTTCTTTTTCTATGTAGATTGTGAGCCCCATATTGGGATCACAATGCAGTTTTTTTTCCCCCTATCAGTATGTATCCACGCAAACACGGGGAGAACATACAAACTCCTTGTTATTGCTGGCGGGATTCGAACCCAGGACTCCAGCACTACAAGGCTGCAGTGCTAACCACTGAGCCACCGTGTTGCCCCTTGTTCTCTGCAGACTTTCTGTCCTTATTATACCTATACGGAAACCGTCAGCGTTTCCATAGTATAATTTACATGCTGCGATTTACAAAAACAAAATTGTTTTTTGAAATTGCAGAGTTTCCATGATATTTTTCTGCAATATGTGGATGGGGTTACCTTGAATTTTCGCAATGTGGGGCCCCAGTTTAAGAGTGGCTTAACATATAGTGCAAAAAGAAAAAAAACTGAGATTTTGCATCATTTTTTCTTGGAGTCTTTTGCGCATTCATTTTGGCATAAATTATCACGGCCAGCGAATTATGAAATACCATATAAAAGTTGTGGGATTTTATACCAGACTGAAAAAGCTGCTGCAAAAAAGTGAGCTTGAAGGGGAGCCTTAAGTCTTTTTGGATTCTTGACAGTGATGGCAAGCTTTAAAGGGTTTCTCCAGTTTCTACATTTCTTAAGGTAGGCCTTAAGATCTGCTGTACGAGACATCATTGCGCTTGGCAATTTTTGCATTCCGCGAGCCATGCTGCTTACTCTCTATACAAAGTGTAGCAGCGGGTTTTAGTACTATAGTGCAACCCCTTTGTAGTCTATAAGACAAAGCTGTAGTACCTACACCCACCACTATATGTAGTACAGGGAGCAAGCAGTTCTTGGAATGTAAACCGTACCAGAAATTGTGCCATCTTGGTGTCTGATTCCTGCAGATCTAATATTGAAGGCCATCAATTGTAGAAACAGGCTAACCTCTGTTGCCGTGAACTGGACCGACCAGTCCTGTAATCTTACACATCAAGTCCTTCATGTAGGAATTAGCAGATGAATGTTCGAGGCACTTTTGGGGATACGTGTGTTATCTTCAGGAGGCGCTTGCACTTTGCGCATACTGTGCTTTTTAATAGGCAAAAAAGTCTTAGGCAGGGCTGGGGAGTCTGAGCCGGGCCAGTTTTGCTGGAAGTTATGGGAAAGTTGCTGACATCAGCTTCAAAATAAAACGATAAATTATATTATATAATTATCAGAATTGTGTAAGTAGTTTGATACATAACCTGCTATATATTTATTTCATAGGAATGAAGTCACTAGCTTTTTCGCAAATTGGAGAAACTTTACTGCATCTGTCTGGCCAGCAGGCATTTATGTCGTAGTCAGTGCTCTGGCCTATCACCTCCATGGCCCTGATCACAGATATGGGACTTGACTCAGGAAGACTGAGAAATACTGCTATAGGCAATCCTGTATATATATATATATGGCTCTGTTCACATAAACATCATGACTTGTGTTATTCCAATAGGTGGCTAATCTGCATTTTTTTTTTCTCAGATGATATTGCATTGCCTATAACACTTATGCCTACATGGTGTCCTCCCGAAACTTTGCCCTCCAAACCCCCACAAAGGCCTCTCACAGTCTACAGATAAGAGTCTGGTTTGTCCTGTTTAAGGCCCCATGCACACAGGACAATCCAGACTGAACAATTTGGTCTGGGCGTTGACCCAAACCCATTCAGGAGAGCAGGACTCCATGGCATTATAATGCTCTCTGGTGCTAGGAGTCCCTGTCTCCTAATGGTTCTCATGTCTATACTATGTAGTACAGGACAATGAAGGCATCATCATAGATCACTATGATGCAAGGAGTCCTGGTCTCATGACAGATTAGGGCCAAGAAATGCGGCCGATGCACGGACTGGAACTTCCAGTCTAAATTGCCCTGTGTGCATGGGGCCTAAAGGGTCACGTATTGATTTATAGAATTTCTACCTTTCAACTGCAGGAAGTTTTCTATTTTTGGAAGAAAAGAATTGCAAGGTGTTCACAAACAGTCCGCACTGTGATAAATATTATTGGCTTGTAAAGGGTTGCAGCCATATTCACTTTCCAGATATATTCTCCTTTTCATATTTGGATTAGGGGAGGATAGCAACAGGGAAGAGATTCAGCCAGTCTGCCCTTGATTTTCCTCAAATCTTGGGAAGGTTTGCTTGGCCCAAATATGGGGTATGGAGCTTGAATTATTCAAATAGGCTTGTAAGCAGGGGCTGCATCCGTCTGGGAAAGCGGGTCATCTGGACTGACGAGCAGGTAACAATTAGGAACCAAGTAGAGCCCCAGGCTCTCAATACCCAGGAGTGGTGTGCTCCTCTTCAGTAGTGCAATGGGACAGCTTGGAGTTGATTAAACCAGGCTTTTATTTATTTATTATTTGGATTGGAAGGGTTCGTCTCTGTTGGACACATGTGAACCCCGAAACGTGTTATCTGTTTGCAATACAAGCCTGGTTTAATCAATTCCAAGGCATTCCTTTGCATTACTGAAGAGAAGCGCATCACCCTCGAGTATTGTGCCGCTATAGCAGTAGCGTAGAGAACACCATCTACTTTAAAGGCAAGAGATGGTCACTCCAAAATGTAGGGGTAGCCAATGTTGTGTTCATCACTCTGCACTGGAGTCTGACTCTTGCAGGAAGAGCAGAGAAGGCAGAGCTTGCAAGGATCTTTCCTAGCTCGCATACACTTCCACTGACTTATTTTGTTCAGCAATATGTGCGAATCAATGAACAGGGATCCCAGGACTCCTGAGAGATTTGAGTTTTAGTGGGGGACAACTATAGCGTTTTCACAGTATAAGCTGTACATGGTTAACCGGTTAAGGACCAGGCCCAAAAGTATGTTAAAGACCAGGCCTCTTTTTTCAAAACTGACATGTGTCACTTTAAATGGCAATAACTTTGAGACGCTTTAACTTACACAAATGAATTTGAGATTGTTTTCTTGTAACACATTATACTTCATGTTAGTGGTAAACACTAATCAATATTTTTGCATTTATTTATAAAAAAACTAGGAAATTTGATGGAAATTTGAAAAAAATTGCAATTTTCAAAATGTGAAATTCTCTGCTTTTCAGGCAGATAGTCATACCATCCAAATACATGAATAAATATTATCTCCCATATCTCTGCTTTATATTGGCATCATATTTTGATTGTCTTTTAATTTATTTTGGACGTCACAAGGCTTACAAGTGTAACAGCAATTTTCCAGATTTACAAGAAAATTCTCCAAACCAATTTTTTAGGGACCACTTCAGTTCTGAAAGTAATTATAAAGGCCTGTATAATAGAAACCCCCATAAATTACCCCATTTTCAAAACTGCACCCCTCAAATTATTCAAAACAGCATTTGGGATGTTTGTTAACCCTTTAAGCATTTCATAAGAATAAAAATAATATGGCAGTGAAATTTAGACATTTCATTTTTTTTCACTAATACATTCATTTAGACCCAAAATTAACATATTCACAAAGGGTTAAAGGAGAAAATGCATCTGACAGTTTATTGTGCAATTTCTCCCGTGCACAGAAATACCCCACATGTGGGTGTAAACTGATTTTTGGGCACACGGCAGTGCATGGAAGGGAAGGAGCGACACTGGGTGTTTGAACAGCAGATTTTGCTGGAATAATTTTCAGCGCCATGCCTTATTTGCAGAGACCCTAGAGTACCAAAACAATGGAAACCCCCCCAAAAGTGACCCCATTTTAGAATCCACACCCCTCACAGAATTCATCAAGGGGTATAGTCAGCATTTAGACCCTACAGTTGTTTCACAGATTTTACTAACATTGGGATGTGTAAATGAAAAATTACTAAAATGTCACTTTATCTCCAAAGTTTTCATTTTCACAAGGGGTTAAAGGAGTAAAAGCCCCCCACAGTTTGTTAAACAATTTCTCCTGAACACGGCAATACCCCATATGTGGCTATAATCTGCTGTATGGGAACATGGCGGGGCTCAGAATGGAAGGAGCGCTATTTTGCTTTTGGATGGCAGATTTTGCTGGAATTATTTTTAGGTGCCATGTCGCATTAGCAGAGCCCCTAGAGAACCAATACAGTGGAAACCCCCTAAAAGTGACCCCATTTGGGAAACTACACCCCCCACAGAACATATTAAAGGGTAGAGTGAGCATTTTGACCCTACAGCTGTTTCACAGATTTTATTAACATTGGGCCATGAAAATGAAAAATTACTTTTTTTCCAACAAACTGTCAATTTAGCCCCAAATTTTTAATTTTCACAAGAGGATAAAGGAGAAAAAGCTCCCTAAAGTTCGTTACACAAATTCTCCTGAACACAGAAATGCCCCATATGTGGTCATAATCTGCTGTATGGGAACATGGCGGGGCTCAGAATGGAAAGAGGGCTATTTGGCTTTTGGAGGGCAGATTTTGCTGGAATATTTTTCAGGTCCCATGTTGCATTTGCAGAGCCCCTAAAGTACCAATACAGTGGAAACCCCCTATAAGTGACCCCATTTTGGAAACTACACCCCTCATAGAATTTGTCTAGGGGTAGAGTGAGTATTTTGGCCTCACAGGTGTTTCACAGATTTTATTAACATTGGGACGTGAAAATGAAAAATTACTTTTTTTTCCCAATAAATCGTCCATTTAGCGCCATAGTTTTAATTTTGCAAATAGTTTAAGAATTAAAAGCCCCCCACAGTTTGTTACACAATTTCTTCTGAACACGGCAATACCCCATATGTGGCCATAATCTGCTGTATGGGTACATGGTGGGGCTCAGAATGGAAAGAGCGCTATTTGGATTTTGGAGGGCAGATGTTGCTGGAATAGTTTTCAGGGGCCATGTCGCATTTGCAGAGCCCCTAAAGTATCAATACAATGGAAACCCCTCAAAAGTGACCCCATTTTAGAAACTACACCTGTCAAGGAATGTATCAAGAGGTATTATCATTTTGAGCCTAAAATGCTTCCCAAAAATTTAATGTACAAAATGAAAATTGAAATTTTTTAAAATATGCCATTTCGGTGCCCAATACGTTGCACCCACTTTGTGTTGTCAGAGACCTGCACTCCTAAAACTATTAAGGGGCCATCCCGGGGGTCAAAAAATTATATATGTGGGTGTAAACTGCTGCTTGGGCACACAGCAGGGCTCAGAAGGGAAGGACCACTGTGCGTTTTAGCTTTTGGGGTACAGATTTAGAGGGACTTTCTGGGTGCCATGTTGTTTTTGCAGAGCCCTGGAGGTGCCAGTAAACTGGAATTCACCAAGAAGTGACCCCATTTTGTAGGGGCAATTTTAGGGTCTCTGCAAATGTGACATGGTGTCCAAAAACGAAGAATCTAAATCTGCACTCCAAAAGCACATATTGCTCCTTCACATCTGCGCCCTGCTGGGTACCCAAATAGCAGTGTATGCCCACATGTATGACACTGGTGTACCCCGGATAACGGACTTAATACCAATATGTGGGTAGAATCGGCTGTTTGGGCACAGCCGGGGACAGAAGGGAAGGAGCGCTATTTTGGTTTTTGGAGCACAGTTTGGTTTTTGGACGTCATGCCACTTTTGCAAAGCCCCTGAATTGCCAATAAAGTGGAATCCGCAGACATGTCACCCTATTTTGGACACTACCCCACTGATGGGATTTATCAAGTGGTGTAGCGAGAATTTTTAACCCTTGAGTGTTGCATTTATTTAGTTTCCAGAAATGAAATCGCAACTGATAGAGAAGTTAAAAATGAAAATTTTACAGATTTGCCATTTCAGCGTGCAACATGTTGTGCCAGACTTATGTCAGCAGAGACACTCCAAAAACTGTTAAACGGGTATCCTGGGCACAACAGCTTTTAGAGCGTTCATCTCTGATACAAGGTGGGCACAACATATTACGCACTGAAAGGACGTATTCCTGGAAAAATGGTCATTTTCACCTCTCACAATCCGCTTCGTATTCATTTATGGATAATAAGTTATAGCAACACTTGGGGGTTAAAAATGCTCTCTGTACCCCTGGAGAAATCCTTCAGGGGTGTAGTTTCCAAAATAACGTCTCATATCAGGGGATTCCACTTTACTAGCGTTTCAGCTCTACAAAAGTGTCATGGCATCCAAAAACCAAACCGTCTGTGCTCCAAAAACCAAATGACCCTTCTTCCCTTCTGTGTCCGGCTGTGCCCTAATATCAGTTTATACCCACATATGACATTACGTGCATTATCCGGGGTACACCAGTATCATACATGTGTCATACATGTGTCATAAACTGCAGTTTGGACGTACAGCAGGGCGCAGAAGGGAAGGAGCGCTATGCGGCTTTTGGAGTACAGATTCAGATGTTTGGTATCTGGACGCCATGTCATGTTTGTAGAGCCTGTAAGGTACCAGAAAAGTGGATTCCATGGGGTACCAGGAGTGACCCCATTTTGAAAACTGCACCCCTCAAAGAATTTATCAGGGGGTGTAGTGAGTATTAGTATCCCGGACGTGACTGCACAGCGGATGGCGAAGAGGGAATATATAAGCTCTGCGGAGGACATTGCAAACACCAAATTCCCTACTATGTCCCAGTAGCTCCTATGATTGGGGGAGTCACTCTGGGGGTCACTCTGGGGGTCACTTCTGGTGTCTGTTCCCTCATAAGCTGTAAATCTGGAGTGTCCCCTGATATTCGCTTGCACAGCTTATATATTCCCTTCCTGACGCCGCCAGTTGTATTCTAATAATTTGGCGATTTTTGAGGGTTTTTGTCTTCACATTGTGAGATGCTATATTTTCTTTATTTTTCTGGTGACGCGGCCATATAAGGGCTTATTCTTTGCGGGATGAGATGCATTTCGTAATGACACCATTTTTGGGTGTCTACATCTTTATGAATACATTTTATTAACCCTTTTTTGCTGGATTTAAAAAAAAATAATCAATCCTGGCATTGAGTTTTACTTTTTTAATTTTGCGCCATGCAGCGTACAGTATAAGTAACATGTTCCCTTTATTCTGCGGGTTGGTACGGTTACGGCGATACCTCATTTATATTATTTTTTTATGTGTTACTAGTTCTGCAGAGGAAAAACACATTTGGGGACATAAATCAATGTTTTTTGCATCGCATCTTCTAAGAGGCGTAACATTTTTATTTTTCGGTTGACAGTGTTGGTTGAGGGCTTATTTTTTGCGGGACAACCTGTGCTTTTTATTGGTACTGTTGTCGGATGCATATGACTTTTTGATCACTTTTTATAGCATATTTTGTATGGTGAGATGGCGAAAAATCATTACTTCCGGCGAGTTTTTTCCGTTTTTTTTTTCCCGACGTTCACCGTGTACATTAAATATTATTTCAGTTTTATTGTACAGGTTGTTACGGACGCGGCGATACCAAATATGCATTGCTTTTTTTAATTTTTAGTGCTTTTTTTTTTATATAATTCATTTTGTATAGAAAAAAGGGATTTTTGGACTTTAGAACTTTATTACTTTTTTCATACACTTTTTTTTTTTTTTAAACTTTTTTTTTTACTTTTTCATGTGTCCCTTTAGGACACTTGAATCAGTTGATGCTTTGATGAAAGCATCAGCTGATTCAGCACAGTAGCAGACAGGACACGAGCAGGACATGAGCCTGCTCGTGTCCTGTAAGCTGCAGAGGAAGTGAGACACATCGCTCACTTCCTCCACCGCCTGGCAGGATCACCAGGTATGTGGGGGCTCCGGTAGTCTGGGGTCACTGGCCAGACCCCAGACTACCTTCTACTGACATCGGCACCCCCCGATCTCGCCGCGGGGGGTGCCGATCACTTTCAAATATCGGCGGATCCCTTTCGATCGCGCCGTGATGTTTGACGGCGCGATCGAAAGGGTTAACACGTCCAGTCGGACTCAGTTCCGACTGGACGTTATGGAGGAAGGGGTTAGGTGTTAGTAACACCTAACCCCTGTCCCCCCCGCACCCCTCCCCCCGCCAGAAAGGTACCTAAAGGCCGGACGTATTTCGGCAATAGTCCGGTCTTTAGGTACCAGCACATGAGGCCGTAAATTTACGTACGGCGGTCCTCATGTGGTTAAGAAGGGAATGGCCACTTAGAGGGTCTATCCAGGTTCTAATATTCTTGGTCTGTTTTTAAGATGGGCCATAAATATTCTGCAAGAGTCCAACAGCCGAGACGCCTGCACATCTGCAGAGCTGCTGTTTGTGGTAATATTTACATGCCGGTAGCCACACGACTCACTTGCTGTGTGATTTGTTGTGGCAGCTATTGGTACTGCTATGTCGCCCATTTTTTGTCTATTGAGTGGATTGAGCAGAAGGTAGAAGTATAAAAGCGCCTTAGATTTTTCCCATTGCTGTTATAGCCATTCTTGGCTTTGTCTCAAAAAACCACAGCAAAATCTGCAACAAAAAAAACTGCATTTCCGCAACATGGGGCCTTGGTCTATCTCTTATCTAACCCTCATATCTGTCACTTTGCTCAGATGTGAAAAAAACTACTTGGGCTTGTTACTTACAAGCTGCCCATTGCATTCTTATTATTTGGGTCAGCCAGGCCTAGGTGTCAGGTGTCAATTCTTAATTGATTATAAGGATGGGTTATCATTTATTTAGATTGAAAATCTCCTTTAAAACAATCCTACCTCAAAACACACAGTCAAAAATAGTTGTGCCATCGTTATTGAAAATGAAAAAAATCCCCTATTTTCCTATGGCATATGGAAAACTACTAAGACATCACTGGTGAAAAAGAGAAATTTGCTTGTAGCGCCACCTATTGATCCCTATAGATTACCGTATATACTCGAGTATAAGCCGAATTTTTCAGCCCAGTTTTTGTGCTGAAAAAGCCCCCATCGGCTTATACTCGAGTCACCAAAAAAAAAAAAAAAAAAATTTTTTTTTTCTTTTTTAGGAGGGGGGGGGGGGGGGGTCTATGACCAGCCACAATATTAATGTATAGAATCTCCCATAAAATGGTGCAAAAGAAAAAATAAAGATTTTTTTAAAAAATAAACGTTCTAAATCATTCCTTTGCCTAGAATACATATAAAAGTAGAAAATTACTGTGAAACACATACACATTGGGTATCCCTGTGTCTGAAAGTTCCCGGGCTACTGAATATAGGGGATCTGCAGTGCTCCTGTTCTGTCGGGAAGGGGTTAATAGGAGCACTGCAGTTTCCCTATATTCAGCCAGACTGAATTCCAAGTGGGGGGAAGAAAACCCCCCAGTTCTCAAGCTCAGGGAAGGGGTAGACAGACAACCAAAACACCCCCTCCCCTTCCCCAGCACCCAGCAACTACTGCACCCAAAAACTCCGACCATTTTAATTTTTGAAATTTTCCACTAGCTGCTGCATTCCCCCCCCCCCCCCCCCCCCCCCTAGGCTTATACTCGAGTCAATAAGTTTTCCCAGTTTTTTGTGGTAAAATTAGGGGGGTCGGCTTATACTCGAGTATATACGGTAATTCCCAGGGCAGTAGGAAACCCAGCGGTCAACCCCCGGCAATGTAACGCTTATCTTGTGGGAAGGAGATAAGTGTCTTTAATAGGACGATCCCTTTAATTTAAGGGTCTGGGGTCTGAGTTAATTGTGGAGCCCGATGGCTGAGGCCTGAATTTGTTGTCATTGTTACCTTGACATTGTACATACCCTTTTCCTATTGATGTATTATGTTGCTTACAAATACCTTTTTATAATAACTTAATAAGTTTTAGAATGATTTTTCCAATGTGTATATATATATATATATATATATATATATATATATATATATATATATATATACACACACACACATACTGTGACTATATACAGTACAGAGCAAAAGTTTGGACACACCTTCTCATTCAAAGAGTTTTCTGTGTTTTCATGACTATGACAATTGTAGATTCCCACTGAAGGCATCAAAACTATGAATTATCACATGTGGAATTATATACTGAACAAAAAAGTGTGAAACAACTGAAAATCTGTCTTATATTCTCGGTTCTTTAAAGTAGCCACCTCTTGAAGCTCATCTAGAGAATGCCAAGAGTGTGCAAAGCAGGAATCAAAGCAAAAGCTGGCTACTTTGAAGAACCGAGAATATAAAACAGATTTTCAGCTGTGTCACACTTTTTTGTTAAGTATATAATTCCACATGTGATAATTCATAGTTTTGATGCCTTCAGTGGGAATCTACAATTGTCATAGTCATGAAAATACAGAGAACTCTTTAAATGAGAAGGGGTGTCCAAACTTTTGGTCTGTACTGTATATACTTGTGTACTAGTTGGTTTAAGTGTATTCAAAGTAAAATTGAGCTAGCTGCTATGGGCAATGCTTGCTCATATGTGCGTTGTCCATATTGATGGATTGTGAGATACATCATATATGACTGACTCTATATACATTGCTTGTTTTGGTGCTGGTTACGTTTCCCTGGGTAATCTCGGCACAACATTCTGGAGAGGAACTCAGTAGTTCATTTCTTAGGGCTCATGAATATGACAGTGTTAACATACCAAGCGCATAGCTGTAGGGGGTGCCATTGCTGGCCCTGAGGTGGCCCCAAAAGGGGGGCAGTGGAAGAAATGAATGAATATTGTCACATGCTGTACTACTAGTGTGTTGCCATATTTATAATGTGGCCACCTAGTATTCTTAGGAACCCCATAACAGTAGTGGAAAACATCCATATAGGTAGGGATAGTGACATTTTATGCCATGTACTCTATGATATGCTGTTTTGATGAAGACAAACTGTCCTGCGCTCAGCTTTACCTGGATTTTGCTCTAAAGATTTGGTATGACCAGTTGTGCTGTGCCCAGTACACATCTCCTGGGTGATATTATGTCTAGCAGCAATACCATCAGTGTACAGCAGATGGTGCTATTGCACCTCTGAAGAAAAAAAATTCTGATTTGCTGAGGTTGGTAATAACCCATGAAATAAGTAGGCAGGAGCCAGCAGGCCATGTCTTGTAACCTTTGAGGTATATTAATGTGCCCTCAGAGCATTCCTTGTCTGTCTGGATGAGCTTTGAGTTGTACAAGGGTGAGAGAGCTGCAAAATGAAGCTTCAAAACTGGATGTTAATGGTGAATATGGCATAATCTGAAACCCATAAATATTCCAAACATGTGTTGATGTGAATCTTTCTGTCTGCTTTCAGAGGGGAGCTAACTTCTAGCTCTGGCTTCCTACTGAGACTATCTTGTGGCAGTATAAATGAAAAGGAAACCACATTGTGGTGATTATAGAGTTAAAACAGGCCTGAATGGCTACAGTGACAGTAGAAAAGCACCCAGGAAGACAGACTACATAAGTCTTATTAAAGAGGTAGTCCGGGGCTGCTTTCTTCCAGAAACAGCGCCACACCTGTTAATAGGTTATGTCTAGTATTGCAGCACAGCTCTATGGAAGTGAATGGGGGCCGCGTTGCAATACTACACACCACTTATGGACAGGTGTGGCGCTCTTTATGGGAAAAAGCAGATATGTTCTCCTAGTTCTAGACAACCTCTTAAAGTCCATCTATTCCCATTCTTTATTTTGAAGAAAGAAATTAAAGGGGTTGTCCAGAATAAGAAAAACCTGACTGCTTTATTTCCAGAAACAGCACCACGTGTCCACAGGTTGTCTGATTTTGGTAAGGGCTAAGTTGCAATACCACACACGACCTGTGGGCAGGAGTGGCACTGTTTTTGTAAGAAAGCCTCTAATCCTGGACAAATCCCTTGAAATATGTATGTATGCATTTCATAGGGTAATGGTAGACCCTTCCCAAAATATAATGTCACTGTTTATTTTATGCATTACACAAGCTGCAGCAGGCGGTGTATAGGTCATTGAGAAGACTGCATTGTATACAGAAATAACATTGGTTTGTAACATTCACGTATATTAATATCGTCTCCAAGGGTCATGGTATAATGTACACACAAATCCTATTATTAAATGACCCCCCCACCTCCTCCTTGGTGGCGGGCTTCAGTGATGGCTTATTCTCCACCATTCACAAGTACAAGCTTTAAACTGGCATCTGGCCCCTGAATCTGGAATATCAGCCACTCCTCGCAGGACTTCTCCATTGAAGAGACGTGTCCTTTGTGCATTAAGCCGGTCACAGTGGTGATTCCGACCTGGTTTACCATTGTCCACTCTGGATACATGCGGGAAGGGATTAGTGTTCTGCTCACTTCACTGGGAGGAAACAATACAGCATCTGAGCCCCAAATCTCCAGGTTCAGATCTGATATGCGGGGAAATCTGATCATTATGGGACACGACTTGTAACCAGTAGGTTTATAGAAAGGCGGGATGTCTCTTAGACCAATGTGTGTACGAAAATAGTTCTTATTCTTCGGATATTACACACAAATCTTGAAAAATAGAATCCCCTGTATTCCTAGCTAGACTTCCCCTGATTAAAAATAAACTCATTACAAAAAGTCATATTGTTAAAGGGGTCGTCTAGTTGCTAAAAAAAAAATGTATTGAGAAGGCTGATTATTGGGGTATATATATATATATATATATATATATATATATATACGGTATATATATATATATGTATGTGTGTGTGTGTGTGTGTACTTTTGTCTATTGACATCCCCAATCTGACACTTCCCTGGTCTCTATTTCATGGTCCCTATTGATATGCAGGAAATATACACACAGGTAAGTATCAAGACAGAAGCGGCAGGAGATCAGGGAGGTAAGTTTTTGTTTTTTTCTAGTTTTTGTCAGATTTAAAACCTTTTTACAATTCTTTACTTGTCCTCTTCTATTCAGCGATCAGGTGGTGTTCACACAGGTTGGATTTGCCTCATGTTTTTTAGAGACCCTGCAGTAGAAATAGATAGATAGATAGATAGATAGATAGATAGATAGATAGATAGATAGATAGATAGATACTTAACTATTCTATACTGATTTTTTTTTTACCGGTTCTGAATGGGGGTGTGAAATTATATATTGACCAGCAGTAATGGTGGAAGATCAGCAGATTGTGAGGACTGAATCTATAACTCATTCTAAACACAATCCTGAACACTGAAAACTGGTGGATGGGATAATCAAAATATGCAGCCAAAAATATCCTCAATTTGTTTTTTCTTTCACTTTTTGTTCTGCTATTTCTTCGTTGTAAGGTATTGCAGTGACAACCAATTGACTTGCTATTGCAGCTCTCACAGACTTGGTCACCCAGATTTCCATACAGGGGGGATTTTTATTTGTACGATCCAACCCAAAATGATCCCAAATGGGCTGATTCTCCTGTGTGTGTTTAGGGGTGGGATATTGATCTGATTATTACACTATTGTTACAGCTGTAGCCATAGCACATTAATGGCGATTTAAAAGGAAAACTGTGTTTTTAATATGGTTTGAGAATATAACTTTTCCCTGCCTCTTAGAAGGTGCAATTCGCGGTATAGGGCTCTGTGTATAGCGTGTGTCTATTTATCAGCGTGTGCGCATACATATATCAATCAATATCTCTCCGCCTGTCTATCTAGATCACATTACTATGAAGCCGGCTACTATATTAATTGCGTATTTGTGTGACATTCTGTCTCCAGCTGACTCTGCTCCTATTTTGCTGCAATTTCCCATTAAGTGCCATATAAATCCATAAACGTGGGCTATTAGGATCAGCTCTCTAGATCAGGGGTAGGAGGACTTTCCTCCTTAGCTATAAATCTCTCCTGCGCTCCGAGCTTCATCTCTAAGATCTGTCCCCTGGAAACAGACGTTTAGCAGGAAAATTGCTCTGAGAAAAGGCAGCTTACATTTTTAATATAATCGTATTGTAAATTAACACTATGCTGGAAAAGAGGGCGCGAGGTGCCGCGCTGTCAAGTGCTGCACATAACCCACCCTATGCAGGAGAGGGAGATTTAGGGCACCTCTGCGTCTACATTTCATTTTTGCTAAATAAATCTTATGAAAACTTCATTCTTCCTGCTATGAAGACGGGCGATGGTTGGCGGTTTAACCCTTTGCGATGGACCTTGCCACCTGATGCACGGTCGTGGCTTAGGTTTCTAATCCCCATGTAGCCTCAGCGTTCCCCTGTTTTGTGGAGGTACAGACTGGTTCCCCTGGAGAATTGTGCTCTCTTCCGATATGCTGTGGGTGACTTTGTCCCATACTGAAGGTAACAGCTTATTACAAGCACATTTAAGTCCCCCCATTAATAGGAGCAATTAAAGAATAGCTCCATTTCCAGCAAATTAACAACCCGGAGAGGTAATTGCGACATAAATGAAGATAAATTTGTTTTAATGTTGCGAGAAAGGGAGGGAGGCCAGGAGAGAGTGTCAGGTTTTGGGAGGGGGGATGTTTTATGGCTAGTGTAGGATTCATTGCTCTGGCCGAGCAGAGCTCAGGGGGCAATGGAGGCGGAGGACTGTCTTCCAAAACCTAGGGATTGGTTTAATGTCCCCATTAAAGGTGCAGTCTCTTATAAGCTGGACCTTTGCTTTGTAAAGCGATACCTTTCGGGAGAATCTGATCGTGTACATGAGATACGTCTGAGGGTTTTACAGCTTTGTGCGGCGTAAAATGACATTGAGCTTGCTGATGTGTTATTTATCCCATTTGCTCCCCTCAGTAATGTTGGGGGGCAGCCACTATAACCTGCTCTTATAAAATAACTATTATAGTTATATAAATACTGAACATTGGGGAATACACAGGTAAGGAATTAAATTATGTTGCAGCCTCTAATATGAGGATCCTAGTGATAGATATTATTAGAGCTCATGCACATGGTTGTGTTTTGTCATAGGACTGCCATACTGATCTATGAGGCCTCTTACGTCATACGGGTGTCTACTACTAACCCATCTATGCCCATTTTCTGTGGCGCACCTTTGGTGTATGGGTGTTTCTTGCACTAAAGATGTGCCACTTTTTTTTTTACCACTTTTAACAAAAGTGAGATCGGTAAGACCAAGGCAGGTCAGCCTGTCGAATTTACTAGAAAGTTGGCATTCTCTGCCATTCAGGACCTTGAATTCTGGCACATTGGATGCATCTGAATTGTTAAGACGTCCGAGCCTCTTTATAATTCAGGCGCATCTCGTACCAGTCGGAGACTTGATTAGGAACGGCGTCAATTAATGCAAGTGAAACTTGTGACTTGTTCCATCATAGATATTGCTTTTAGGGGAGAATATATCTATACACTCAAAGTCTGACAAAGATGCCATACATGCCCCGCACATTGTATCGGGTAGCCAGAGGGGTAAAAAAAATGGTGCAACCAACCTACAAAACTGGAACTGATTGATGCGTATTAGTGGCCAAACCCTACATTATAGTCAGTGGGGATCATCCACTGATGTTGGTGTCCAGCATGTGACAGATCTGGCACTTCTATCATTTTCGTTTATACGCCCAGATGTGATAAGAACTTATCATTACGGTTTTTCTTTCTTTTTTTTTTTTTCTTCAATTATTCAAATACAGTATTTAGCGGCCTTTATCTTTGTGTTTCTCCTCTACTCACTCTTTTCTCTTATTTCCATATTTTTTGCAGTTGCCCAGAAGATTGTAGCGACCCGTAAGAAGCAGCAGCTCTCCATTGGTCCCTGCAAGTCTCTACCGAACTCCCCTAGCCACACATCGGTGTGCTCAGCACAAGTTTCAGCTGTACATATTAGCCAGGTACTAACCAATATCACTATGCACTTCTTCCCATTGTGTTTTGATATCCAGAAATGATGGCACTATATCAGCATGCCGTGGCAGTCTTGTATCCTTGTATAAGTCCTGGCATGGTTCCTCTCTACACATTTTGTGATACCCTCATGCAATTTTTTTGCACAGACGAGTAATGGAGGAGGCAGCCTGAGTGACTATTCTTCGTCAGTCCCTTCCACTCCCAGCACTAGTCAGAAAGAACTGAGAATTGATGTACCCCCAACAGCCAGTACGCCTACTCCGGTGCGCAAACAGTCAAAACGGCGGTCTAACCTGTTCACGGTAAGTAAACATAGCCAGATATAGACACGACTGACTGCAGAACTTAACTGCCCATTAGACATAATGGGGGAAATGTATGACCCCATGTCCACTGGTTTTCTGGCTGAGATTGTTCTAATTGTGGCATATCTTTTGCACATGATTTTTTATTTATTTATTTTTTTGCTTCAAAGATTCGCCACATAGCTCATACTGCGCCTCACTTGTTACAAAAGTGGACAAAGCGGGGAATAAAGCAACGTACGCGGACGCTTTGGCTCAACAAATTCTTATAACTCTGACTGTTAAATAGTTTCACTCTTTCGTACCGGAGTGCACCTAATTTATCAAAAAGACTGGATCTTCTTAGTAACTCAGATGCACCTTACACCTGTCAGGGACTTTATTAAGACTGGCCCGAGGAAATCTTACTAAATTGTAATACATTCCCCAATATGCCCCATCCGAGTAGTTTGGCCATCCCGTCTGCATCTAGCAACTATGGTCAAAAATGGATTCTGTCAGGTAATACTAATCTCCACCAGGTGGCAGCAGAAATCAAAAGACTTTCAGCCGGTTTAGGAAATTCACATAGCAGTCTATAGAGATGCGCGCTATCGTTTTCTGTCTGTGCAAGCTGGACCAGACTCTTCAAAACTGCCGTATTAAAGATAATAGCTTGTTTCTTAGATAAAGGTAATAAAAGATGGTAATAATATACTATAGCGATGACATATAACTGAGGAGGTGTAAGGATTTGTATGGACTGAGAGCATCCACAGTGACTGTCATAGTTAGAATAATGGGATGGCGCTGTCAGGATTGGCTACTGAAGTGAAAAATTTACTTCTCCATCCTTATTGTAAATCTCCGATGTCTAAGCATATGATCCCATAAAGTACGGAGCCACTGTTGACCCTTAATCTTAGTAGTAAAGCTTGAGTCTTAGTGAATGTCCACCATCAAACAACATTGGGATTATTTGTGATCCTTTTTTCTATTTCTTAAATAAAGCTTAACTTTTTTTTTAATATAGAGTCTATTGAGAGGACATACTCCCTCAATGTGCCTCTGATCCCTGTAAAAGTAGACTAACTATCTCATTGTCACACACTATTCACCCATTGAGTTGGATAGGTCTGTGGAAATAATAAATCCTAAGCATGCATCCGTCTGGTCTCCGTCACAAGAATAGATTGTAAAAGATAAAAAGTCTCCTGCAGCCGCCACTAGAGGGCACTTAGGAGCTCACTATAAGGTGTTTATATCAAGGATATAACTAAAGTTTGTAGGGTCACTGACAGACCCCGACTCCTTGACAGAAGGCTGACGGCCATGGTCAGTCACAAGCCGTAAAGATTCTCTCATTTATTAGAGAGCCGTTAATTCAATTCTTATCAAGGTAAATATGGAACAAACTATACATCTAATGAATTATACAATATCAATAATTGTACAATATAATTAAAAGTAATTCATCGTTATATAGTAAAGTGGGTTTTTCAAACTTTTTCCAACCAAAATTGGTCCCAACTCGCGACTCCACAGCCCTGGTTTATACATAGAATCCAATAAAAAAAAATCTATATACTAATCCATAAATCTCCTATACACCCCGCAAGTATTTGCAAGGGATTCGGACCTAAGATAGATACAGAAATTTATCAGCACACAATTCAGACTCAACAAAAAGAGGAGAAACAAAAGGAGGATAAAAGTGTAGGATCCTCTTAAAGAGGACCTTTCACTACTTTTGGGCACATGCAGTGTTATATACTGCCAGAAAGCCGGCAGTGCGCTGAATTCAGCGCACTGTCGGCTTTCCCGATCCGTGCCCGGTGTAAAGCGCTAACGGTCCCGGTACCGTAGCGCTTTACAGTCAGAAGGGCGTCTCTGACCATTAGCCAGAGACGTCCTTCTGCCTCGCGGCGCCAATCGCGCTGTGCTGTGGAGCCGGGAGGAACTCCCCCTCCCGCTCCTGATAATGCTAGTCTACGGACAAGCTGTGTGAGCAGAGGGAGGGGGCGTTCCTCCCGGCTCTACAGCACAGCGCGATTGGCGCCGCGAGGCAGAAGGACGTCTCTGGCCAATGGTCAGAAACGACCTTCTGACCATAGAAGAGCTACGGTACCGGGCCGTAAGCTCTTCACACCGGGCACAGATCGGGAAAGCCGACAGTGCGCTGAATTCAGCGCACTGTCAGCTTTCTGGCAGCATATAACACTGCATGTGCCCGGACATGGTGAAAGGTCCTCTTTAAAGGGTTTTCTGGTATTTGCAAACATTAGGATGAGAGTAGGTAATGTGATAAAATAACAGAAGAGGTAATGCTCTCTGGATTAAGGCTGATGCCACAGAAGCTAGAGAGAATAGACTGACATGGAGGACTTTTCTCTCTTCCAGTTTCAGTTTAAAAACAACTGAAACCCGGCAGACCCCATTATAGTCTATGGGGTGCGCAGGTAACCGATGTCTTAGTGGTCCAGCCCAGATGTGAATCTAGCCTATGGCGTTTAGCCTTTATAGCATGCATGAAGTGGCAGAGAAGCATTATATATTTTTATAGGGAAAGGGATCAAAATTGTTTCAAGGCGCTCTTGGTATCAGTTATCACCATTGGGAACAAGCGGTCTGATAGGACAGTCTCATAGCCTCGAGATATCTTAGTAAACCTTTCCCAGAAATCTCTGATCCCCGTAACTTCCTGGTCCACCTTATTTCAGACTGTAAGGCTAAGCACACTAGGACTCCTGGTGTACATGGTAATATTTGTATAGGCTTCCATATACCAGGTCCTTTATACCTTTTGGCTTCCATCTGGCTTGTTGCAGTAGCATATAGGATTATTATACAGAGGGCCACAGCAATAATATGTATACGCCCTAAGTATGTATACCCGATAAGCCAAGCATAGCCGATAAGGCCCAAGCATAGCGTACACATAGCCTTATTTAGATGTGGTCTCTATTACAGCCCATTGTAATACATAGCTGCATCTTGTCCCATGTCTTTTAATAAGACTAAACCACTGTCGTTCCACCAAAGTGAGTTGTGAGCCACAGGAAATTCTTTCCACGGTTGCAATGAAAGGAATGAAAAGGTTTTTTTTCTGCTTGTTGGCATCAAATAATAGCAGGAGTAATCTTCATTTGGCCGCTCACTGAAAGATAGATATTTTGGCAGCACAACAGTGACATGTCTGTGAATTCACGGACTCATCCTTACACCAGACAAGGACAAAGGACATGATTCAATACATCAGTAATGCTTCTTGTCATCACTGGTGTTTATCTTCTCCCCAGATATAGATACTAAGGATCAAAATCAAACCTTGTACAGTCCTCTCAAGGCACAATACTCAGTGCTGCTATGAGATCACTGACTGCTAGTGACATCACTGACTGCTAGTGACATCACTGACTACTAGTGACATCATCCGTTATCTGAACAAACTATTGGTCCATACTGGAAGATGACTGAAATGAATGAAAGCACGCTCACACACATTAGGGGAGATTTACTAATCCTGTCTATCAGAATAAGCTGAGACCAGACCAGTTTTCCCAAACCTGAAGCTAAACCTTTAGACATTTGTATATAACTTTGGCTGACCTGTTTTATGCCAGTAATTTCTGCTGCGATTTTGGTGGACATTCATACTTCTTAACCCATGTCCTTTTTCTTGGTAAACCACAATCCCTTTGAGTGTGAGTTGCACAAAAGTGTCTAAAGCATATCACAAATGTTTAGCATGGCGTGTATCAATAAATCTGCCTCAACTTTTCAGAATATATCGAACGATGAATCTGGTTAAGCACAAGTTTTTTCTTTCAGCTGTTTGACCTTCGCAGTGGAATAGAATATTACTTTCCTTCAATTTACTAAGGCCCATTTCTACAGAGAAATAATTGCTGAGATGCGAGCAATAATGAGTGGTTGTAGCGATAATCGCCCTGTGTATAGGACACTAAGTAGGTAGTTAATCTTTAGGAAGATTCATTGTGCATTCATAACAATCTGCACTCACTCGGCTCTTTAGTGACATTTTTCCAATACTCGAGATAAAATACCTACAGAAATATTTAGGTTTTGTTTATCTTTACGTTCCCTCTCTCAGGACATATAATCACGTTTAGAGCTTCCTTCTGCTTCCTCTCTTACGGTATTCAGGGATCTCTTGAGTTATAACTCAGGTAGAAGGCTGCGACGTGTGTGTATATATATATATATATATATATATATATATATATATATATATATATATATATATATATATATATATATATATATATATATATATATATATATATATATATATATATATATATATATATAATCTGATGCATTTAGTTGACAAAAAAATGTGGTGTGAAAGCAGCCCAATAGGAGCTGTAAGTAAAATGCATAGGGTATAGTAGATGTTTTATTCTACACCTTTGCATGAAACAGTGTAGTCGTCTGTGCTGTTTCATACTGCAAAAAGGTGTAATGACTTTTATTGGTCTGACAAAGAACAACAGGTCGCTCTACTGTTGGGGACTATATGTAGACTTGGTATATCTTCCAAATGAAGGCTGTAGACATAACGTGAGCAAAGCCTTATATTGTCATCCAAGGCAAAATATATTAAAACAAATGAACCATTTCCCATTTAAGGTTAAAGGTGAAACATAGATAAAAGTATCCGATCAGTTTGGTAAGAGTAGTGAATTTAGGAGTCTGAGTGATCCAGACAAAGGAGCTGAGGTATGGTGTGGGATCCACAAACTCACTGGCGATGCTGGAAAATTAGTGATGCTCCAAGTGTATATTCTACTACACCATCGCTATTTTCATCACAGTGAATATTAAAGGAATATTTTATCCATAAGCATTGATCACCTATTAACTGGATAGATGCTAGAACGGTGAGGGCCTGAGCTCTGGTCTCACCACTGGTAGCCAGAACGAAGATGTCTATCCTCCGTTCTCTCCAGCCGCAAGACTTCAGCTAACCGATTGAGCATGTGCTCATCTATTGAGATCTGTGTCATAGACATTGCTCAGAGCAGAAGGCTGTACACTTGACAGTACTCCATCTAGCCGCCTCTTAGTTCTGTGGCTGGGCAGAACAGTACCTCCCATTCTGTGTGTCCCACCAGTCTACTAGACTAGACAAATACTGGACTTGTGGGGTTTCAACCAAAGGGAAAACCACTGATCGCTAGAATAGAAGCCACTGTTCTGTCATCTGAGAGGAGTAGGAATGGAGCGGCTGTCAAGTGTACTGCTAATCCAATAAGTGGATGGGTTGTAAATTCTGCAGTTCATCTGGTATATACACACAAGAATATGCCAGACACATGACCGCGTTTCTGTGGCAATTTGTTGAAAAGATATATATATACACACATGTGCCCTTGTTTTGGTAAAATAGTCAAATATGTTAACGTTAGAAAAAAAATAGAATATAGATGTGTTCATACTCACTGAATACAACATAATCCCATTAGTAATATTAGCAGATTCCTGAACCCAAGCAGGTTATCAGGTATATCAGTGACAGCATTAGTCATTTAGCATATGACATACGCTCCATTGTATTAATTGGATGATTTTCAGCATGTTGGTAAATGTGCTTGAAGATAGCTGCAGATGGCCCCCATCAATCTGTGCATTCATTTGTCTCTCATCCACATTACACAGACCCACTGATGGCAGAATGTCTTCATACAAAGCGATTGCCATTAAGCAATTGACCAGTAGGGATAACCTTGTATACTTTCTAGGGGAATCAGCTCATTATTTATTTGTTTAATCCATTTGGTGAACCATGATCCGTTTTTATCTCGGTCATTTTGCTCATTTACACAAGGCGATTATTGTTCCAAATACTCAATATTGCTCAACCACATGACGGCAAATTTCCAGTTGCTGGCTGTGGCCTGTGACTTCACAGGTTGGCCGGTAACACTGGGGAATTACCTGCAAACTTGTGCTGTCATTGACCACTGCAGGTAGCCATCTCCTGAGTGGCCTATGGTGGCCAATGACAGCACAAACTTGATAGTAATGTTATGGTTTTGGTCACATATTCTGGCCACTGCTTACAACCAAGTTCTCCAGGTTTCACCTTCAAACTTGTGCTGTCATTGGCCACCAGCATTTCTCTGGCTCTACCTTTGTTGTCTTATATAAATGGCTTTTAATATAGGTGACCTGGATATTGAGGACCAGAACAACGGATAGGCAGACCGCAACAACAACGGTCACACACAGAACCGCACAGACCCCATTAACTGTAATGGGATCCGTCAGGTGTGTTATTTTAATCTGAAACCGCAGGACAAGAAAGTTGGACTTGCAGGACTTTTTTAAAAAAATATTTTTGTCTAGTGATTTTGGACGCGCAGTGATGCAGATGTGAACGTAGCCTTAACCTATGTATGGGACAGTTGGCCATTTCATTCTCTAGTCCCAAAAAAATAGCGGTAGATCTGTGCATGCGTCTGGCCCTGGTGCTTATAAAGATGATACCGACTAGATTTACGCAAAACCTCTCTCAGCACGTTGTACTTTAAAAAACTGCTATGCAAGCGAAATGTCTAAATAATCCTATGCGGTTATCATCTTCATCACCCACCTGGTAAGTATTCTAGCATAATGGGAAATGAATTTTCGAAAGGCGCCTCTGTGCCGTGTTCATGAAGGGTTAATGAATAGTTTGCTGACTGAGTAGCAGAGGCACAGGAAGGCAACTATTTTCTGCAGAAGCTCGCAATCTAAACTTGCTGTTCTTATTTCTGTGTCCACGGCAGATTAAATGAAGCAGACTGCTCTGACGGGGGGCGGGAGGCGCGCCGGGAGAGCGGACGCTCTGTGTTTGTGGAGGTTTTAACGGGATGTGAACTTTTGCTTTTCAGTCTCGAAAAGGGAGCGACCCAGACAAAGATAAGAAAGGTCTAGAGAGCAGAGCAGACAGCATCGGCAGCGGGCGAGCAATACCAATTAAACAGGTAAGCTTCCTCCTTGCCTCCGCCTCCCTCCGCCAGGCTCCAGTGTGTAATTAGAGGAGCCCACGCTCGGGGTCTCGTCTCCGAGCCCCCCGCTCTCTGCACCGCGTTTGATGCCCCCCTCCCTGAATGTGGAAGAGTTGCTCACTTGACATCAATTAGGCACGAATCCTGCGCACATTAAAATGGGATCATTAGGATAAAGAGGTGGTGTGAGAGGGGGAGGGGATCTGCCATGTGACAACAGGCCCTAATGAAGTGAGCTGTTCAGGGGGAGGCAGCCAGGCCCAGGCAGCTTCAAAGTGACGCCTTTGTGCAGAACGCTTTGATTGGGCCTCTCTGCGCCTGTCTGCCGGGGGATTGGGAGCCCCCCTCCGATAACCACGCACGGGCTTGATTTGGCTGGTAATCTGAGCCCCCCTCTGACGGCCGATGGGCAATTAGCCACACTGAACGTGTCAGCTGCAAGACCCTGTTTGTAATTTGCTAATGAAGTACTTGTACCTTTTGATTAGGTTCAGTTTCATTTAGGCCTCCATTACCCGAGTGAGCGTTTACAGCCCTAATGAACGGGCTTAATTAATCCTTTCTGGTGACGCGGAGGGAAAAGGGGGGGACGAGGTAGAGTCAGCAGGAGCAGAGGCTTGGATACGTTAGCCCACGAGAGGCCGTTAGTAGCCTAACAAGGACGAAAGGCTTTGGTGTGGATCCAGAGAGAGTGCGAGAGCTTCGTAACGAGGCAAAAGCACATATACAACTTGTGATTCCTGCCCGAGAAGACATCGGGGAGTCTTTAAGAGCTCAACAGGAGTTTGGGTTTCTGTTGTATAGGTTGATGCTGCCGTATAGATGAGCACCGATTATGACAGCATGGAACTTTCCAGAGGTTTTTCAAGCTGATAAATTGATCATTAGACACCGTCCTCAGCGGCTAGTGTTGTGAGCTAATTTATCAATGAGCTTTCTGCGGCAGACGTAAAGACCCACAACATCGCTTTGATTATTTTGGGCAGTAGACATACTGCAGCCAAGGTAACCAGCAACTCTCCCACGTTACAGGCAAATTGCAGTAACAGCAGGATGGTATGGACACTGGCGAGTTTCCTCTAGTAGATTACAAGTTTACCATTGTACCAAACTAGACTAGCGTCCGGATCATTAGAGATTGCGAGTAATACAAGACTCTTTTGTCTGGCGATTGATGTCATAAAAACAATATGATGGAATTAAAAAGTAAACAAAAAAATCTTGGGGTTTGTTTCTAAAAGTTCTTTCATCCAGCCGCACCATGTCTGAATCGTAATTGGAAACTGATACATTTTTGTTTGTTTATTGTAACACTTTTTTTAAAAAAATACAAAATAACATATAGATAGATAGATAGATAGATAGATAGATAGATAGATAGATAGATAGATAGATAGATAGAGAGAATACATCCACACAGACACTGTTGTGTAGGTCCCCAGCTCGCCTGCTCGTATTGACTTCCCTCACTTGTCTTGGCTGCAGAGAGCTGTACATAGCGAATGATTGCAGTGGGAGGCAGAGGCTCCTCTGGTGCCATTTGCATAAATCTTGTTAAGTCAGAGGCAGTTAATGAGGTACAAATGAGGCAAGGAAGGTGACATGCAGATCCATGCTGGCAGATGGGAGGTGGCTCTAGAGGTATCAGCTGCCGGGGTGTCTGCTCCCCCCTCACCTCTGGATTGGCCCTGTAATGCTGAAACATTGACCGTGGACTTGAGAGCAGAGCTTGCAATTCATATCCTTACATATCAAGCTGGATGTGTTCTCACGTCTTCACTGCATTGCAGGTCTTTGGAGCTTGCCATTATATTTTGTGGGATATATACTAAATGTTATTTTTTTTTTCCTAATAACCAGAAAAGTAGTGCTTTTCTTTACTGTCAAACTGGCCCAGTGGGAAGGGGCAGCACGGTGGCTCAGTGGTTAGCACTGCAGCCTTGCAGCGCTGGAGTCCTGGGTTAAATCCAACCAGGCACAACATCTGCAAGGAGTTTGTATGTTCTCCCCGTGTTTGCGGGGATTTCCTCCCATTCTACAAAGACCTACTGATAGGGGAAAAAATGTACATTGTGATCCCTATATGTGGCGCACAATCTACATTAAAAAACAAAAAACTTGGCTCCGTGAGTTAGCACTTGGGTCCTGGGCTTGAATCCAACCATAGGTAACATCTACATGGAGTATGTATCAGTGTGATTTCTCCCATATCTTTTAGGTTCATTTGGAATTTGGATCATGAACCTCAGTCGGGACAGGGACTGTTATAGGTGATGTCACCACTATATAAAAACTATAATAAGGGTTTCTGTTTTGTAAAACCGTATCCGATCCCTATTTAGAAATCTAAGTAGATAATCAATAATTTTTGCAATAGTTTTCCTATTAAAAAAAAAAAAAAAAAATAGCCGGAGTCTGAATTAATTTCAGCAAGTGTTTCCACTTTGTGACAGCTCCAGTTGAAAGCCATGATACAGGACTTTATCCAGAGCCCACCACTCCCCGCCCGCTGTCACCGGAGATAGATCAGATCTCTGGACAGAAGTTTCTATGTCTTTTTTCCAGTGCCTCGCGCCAGAGCCTCTGGGACAAATCTTTATTAAATGGGGCCCATAAACAGTTTCCCATTAGGAGCGGAATTGTATCACTTTGCCGCATATAATTTGGTCACCCAGCGTTGGTTGAGTCACAGAGACTCATTACGAGTCCTTGTGGATGGGACTGAAAGCTGCTAACGATTGTACCAGTATAATTAAATCTTTCCAAGCACTCGGCAGCAGTGTCAACGAACTGTGAAGAAAATAATGTTATATAGCCAATCAAAAAGAGATACTTGTAAACTCATTTGAAGCGTCAGTGTGTGTTAGAGCCCTCTCTCTGGATGATGCTTATTGCTTGAGAAATTAAAGATACAGTTTTGTGCTAAGAGGCAATCCGGAAATTACATCCTGAATTAGTTGTTAATTGATTTGGTAATTCCCTGGGGTCTGCACACTCTCTCTCACTTCATTTTTTCCCTTTTTGTTGCTTTTCGTTAAGTGTCTGTTCTCCCAGCTCCACAATCATGTTTACCAATTAGATGTAATGATAGGAACAATGTGGGTATGTGAGCGGGATGCAATGTGTGTATGTGTGTGTGCGTGTGCCGGAGATAATGTAGAGCGTGTGTGCGTGCTCGACTAAGCTGTAATGCCCCGCATAGATTGCTTTGAGTGCCATCAAGGCAATGTGTTTGTTGGGAAGTTTATAGAAATATATTTATGGTTCATACAGGGTTTTAATGTCTGGGAGTCAGTATTAGATTACACTGATCTATAGGCAAATGGGGAAAAAAACAAACAAAAACGTAACCCTTTTTTTTTTTTTTGTAAGTCTCCATGCACACAACTATATTTTTGGACAATGTGCTATCCATTTTTTTAATGGGTAACACACTGCGTATTTTTTTTTATTTAATATTAAAGGGATTCTATCATTAAAATGACATTTTTAATCCCTAACACATAGGAATAGCCTTAAGAAAGGCTATTCTTCTCCTACCTTTAGATGTCTTCTCCGCGCCGCTGTTCAGTAGAAATCCCGGTTTTCTTCGGTATGCAAATGAGTTATCTCGCAGCACTGGGGGCGTCCCCAATGCTGCAAGAGAAATCTCCATCAACGCCTCCATCTTCTTCAGGAACGGCCTCTGTCTGTGTTTTCTTCCGGCACTGGGGGTCAAACTTCTACGCATGCGCAGTCGACTCTGCCACAAAAAATGGCCTCAGGCATGTGCAGTCCGCTCTGTCTGAGGCCAGATGGCAGAGCCGACTGGGCATACATTCAAGTTCTTAAGGCTATTCCTATGTGTTAGGGACAAAACATGTCATTTTAATGATAGAATCCCTTTAATGACAAGTCACGGTATACAAGAGAGGACCTCACATCTGTATAAGTAAGAGCAAGAAACTCTAGCACTTGTTATAGATGCTTAAATACTCCAAATTTTTATTTTATCCAGTCAAACTTGACATGAGATGTTTTGTCCTTAAACCCCGACCTTCATCAGCCATCGGCTATGGAATAATGGAGCAGCATATTCAGGGGATATGTTACTCCATTGCATGTGAAGGATTATAAGTTGGTATTCTGTTAACATCTTTGAAAGTTCTTTATCCAGTGCCTAAAACCCAACTCTTCTTTGGTGAATTCAGGTATGGCAGATTCACTGTGTATATATATATATATATCTATATATATATATATATATATATATATATATATATATATATAACCTGCCGATTTACACGGGTAACAGGGTAACATGTACAGTGGATTGTAGCCCTAGCTGATCGCTGGATCAGGGCTGTCTCCTTCTGAAGGAGTCTGAGTCAATGCCTTGGCCTACTGACTCCACAGCCCTGTTTTCTGAACGGTATCACCAGTGTGCTGCAAATTATAGGATTTTTTTTATTTTTTATTGTATGACACATTAGTATAAATTACATTAAAAATAAATAGAATACGTTTCAACAATAGCAAATTTTTGCTGCATGAAAAATTGTCTGATGAATCATCTTTTGCTCACAAAGATCTTTCCTTGAAAGAGTGTTCCCAGAATAATCCCATAAAGATGGTTCATCCTCCCACTGACCATGTATAGCCAGTTTGAACAACCGTGACATCGGATATAAGATAAAAACATATATGAAAAGAGATTATTCACCAGATGGTTGTTCAACCATCAGCCTAGAGCTGGGTGACTTTGACCTAAATTGAAATGCGCAATTAATTACGATTAATGGCGATTCTTTAGATCACATCCCTTTTATAGTGTGTGTATGTGTTGGGCAAACCTTACGAGATCAGTTCACACCCAAACCTGGCAAAACAGGAACTTCTGCTGTACTCTGGGGTCTCTTCAGTATAATAAGTGGAGGCCTGAGTAGATGATAAAACATAAAAAACAGTGTTACTCTTTTCTCCTGGACTCCGGGTCGACTCCCCACTGTTTTCGAGTCTTCTGACTGATGTCAGGGACCAATGAAGCCTATGATTGGGCCTCAGCGGGGTCACATGGTGTTGTGACGCATAGACGCAAGTCTCACAGTGCAGTCAGAAGACCTGAAGACAACAGGGAGCCCAGGGGAGGTGAGTAACACTGTTCTTTATGTTTGATCACCTCCCTGGGGTCTCCAAAAATTTTTACTCTGGGGTCTGAAGAGCCATTACCTGTTTCTGGAAAAATATTTCACTTTTGACACATACAAATTAAACTAGACTTGTAGATAAAAAAAAAAATGTATTATGTCACCATATCTATATAGCGATATGTTTTCTAAAAATAACACCTGGTAAGGTGTAAAAATGCTTTTTACAGTAATGGACATCTTAGTGCAATTTTACTTAGAAATTGAGGTTTGTGGTAGAGTTGGCTCCAACCGAAACTTCATACACACAACACCTCATAAATGATGTGCAAAGTTCACACGTGCCACATATCTCTCCATAAGACCAAACATTTGGATTGATACAGATGTGAAGATGTAACACTTTAGAAAAAAAAAACAGGGATTAGTTGCAGTAAAAAAATATTTCCTGAAAGACGAGAAACTGAAAAATCTATAAGCCCTTCCTTAGTAATAACTAATAACCATGGTGCCCCATAACTTGTATTGGGGTACACTATTTTGTGACCATCTTAAGCACCAAGTGTGTGATTTTTACCTCCCTTACACACAATGTAACACCCAGTCGTTTTACAGTACGGGTAATGTACACAGTGATGTCACAATACTGAGATACGACACCCAGTGATGTCACAATACTGAGATAAGATACACCGTGAGGTCACAATACTAAGATAAGGCACACCGTGAGGTCACAATACTGAGATAAGATACATCGTGAGGTCGCAATACTAAGATAAGACACCCAGTGATGTCACAATACTAAGATAAGGCACACCGTGAGGTCACAATACTGAGATAAGATACACCGTGAGGTTGCAATACTAAGATAAGACACCCAGTGATGTTACAATACTGAGATAAGATACACCGTGAGGTTGCAATACTAAGATAAAACACACTGTGAGGTCACAATACTGAGATAAGACACCCAGTGATGTCACAGTACCAGGTAATTCACACGGTGAGGTACAGGGACAATGCAAACATTAAAATTCACTGTATACTGTGTGACATCACAGCATATGAAGAAAATAATTATAATGATGTCACATGCAGGCATTGTAATGTCCCAGTAAAGTAATGTGTGCGCAGTCAGTTTTCCACATCCCCTTGCATCATCCATAGTTATCTTTAATAGCACCCTTGGTCTCCATGGAAATGGGCCCCATAGCAGCTTCTGGGACCCTGAGTCCATTCTAATATCCATAACTGCCTTCCTTCAGCTTTGCAGCAACCAAGAATTCTTGAAAAAAAAAAAAAAAAAAGATGCAAAAACTGTCACATTTAGCAATAAAATTACTATCCAAACAGGAGGTTACAAAATACACTGAAAAATTATTCTAAGAGCAATCTGTACAGAGAAATGCATAGCACAATTGCCTGTATCTCCACCAATCTGTGAGAACTGCGTCATAACTTTTTTCCTTTCTTTTTCTTATTGTACAACTACAACCAGCACATTTTTGGTTTATATATTATTTTAAACAAAGCAGGAAAGCCGTGCGATGAGGAGCCTATACACATGATAGAACCAGCAGATTTACCAGCTCTCACATGTATAGAGGTGTGCTGACTCTTTCCATGGGAGATGTAGGAGATAAGAAGGATGCGTCATGTTGGAGTGTTAACATAGTCCATCCTGGGAGACAAGAAGCTCCTGTGTCTATGCCGGGTTCAGACGGGGTTTTTTGGTCTGGAATTTGACGCAGAGGTCGCCTCAGATTCCGGACCAAAAAACGGCTAGCCGCGCCTGGTTGCTGGTGCAGTGCAATGGCATCCAGGTGCTGCTTTCCACTCCAGATTAGGCCCAAATGAATGGGCCTAGTCCGGAGGGTGGTGTTGTAAGGCAGATGTCCATGGCTGAATCCGGCTCAAGAAGGGGCATGTCGCTTCTTTGTTACTGCTCCTGGAAAAAGGAAATGACCATCTCCCATTGATTCCAGGGTCAGAACCCATTTTCAATGCAGTCGATTCCGAATCTTGCTTAAAAATAAAATGATTCCTTATAGTAAATTATATTAGAATTATCAATATTGTTTCATTTAGTTGAGTTCATCATTTTGTTGCATATTCGCTTTAATAGGAATTCAATGTCTAGTTTTTTTTGTGATTTAAAATACAATTGAACAATAGAGAAATCAAAATTGTATCAATATTTGGAGCCTTCAAAAAACAGCATCAATTCTTATCGGTACACTTACAGACAGGTTTTGAAGATAGAGCAGGAAGGTTGTTCCAAACATCTTGGAGAACTAAGCAGAGATCATCTGTGGATGTAGGCTTGTTCCAATCCTTCTATCTTTTCATGTCATCCCAAACAAACTGGATGATGTTGAGATCAGGGCTGTTTGGGGACCATATCAGAACTCTTCGTTCTTCAGGCCTTCCTTAAAGGGGTTTTCCCATCTCAGCATTCTGCCTGCAATATCTTCTGCTCACTTCCTGTATTCCCCCCCCCCCCCCCGCCTCCTCCGTCTTGCTGAAGTGGGCAAAGAACACTTATGCAGATCAGATAATATGCAGATGCTTGTACAGAATGGACTCAGTAATATCTGTGTCTTTACATAGAGAGATAACAGACTCCGCTTTATCAGCAAACTGCAATTAGCTGAACGATTGTCCTGTCAGCAAGAACAGTGGTGGTTATAGCAACGCCGTGTAAACAATGGGAGGAATAAATTCACATACCAGGCAAACAAAGCAGAATTTCTAAAGCAATATATTTAGGAAAAGGCTTCAGTTTACATAAACTACCAGTATAGATAGCATCCTTGATATGGGACCATCCCTTTAAGCTTACTCCACAGCTGTCTGTTTCAGTTAATGCATAGGCCTTTTTTAATTCAACTGTATATAAAGATGATGACCATTATTAACTGTTTGGTATAAGTGGATGATCATTATATACCTGACTACACCCTACACCAGTGATGGCGAACCTATGGCAGGGGTGCCAGAGGGGGCACTCAGAGCCCTTTCTGTCGGCAGCCATTTGTGGAACAGTTTATACTGTGTGGGGACCACTGTAGAGCAGATTATACTGTGTAGGGGCCACTGTGGAACAGATTAGACTGGGTGGAGATCACTGTGGAGTAGATTGAACTGTGTGGGGGCCACTGTGGAGCAGATTGGACTGGGTAGAGATCACTGTGGAGCAGATTGGACTATGTGGGGCCACTGTGGAGCAGATTGGACTGTGTGGGGACCACTGTGCAGCAGATTGGACTGGGTGGAGATCACTGTGGAGCAGATTGGACTGTGTGGGGGCCCTTCACTATTTATATCACACAGTATCTGTTTTATAGCAGATAAGTGATATTAGTACAGATCATAATAACACTGAACGGTCACTATAAAACAGATTTGTGCAATGTAAATAGTGCACATTAATTGTTCAAAATTATTCCAAATGCAGTACAAAGTTGTTTATATAATTGAAAGCTTGGTAAAAAGCCCCATTCACACAACCATATTTTGTGGGTCCATAATTGTGGATCCGCAAAGCATTAAGGTTAAATTGGTGTGTTGGCACTTTGTGATAAATTAGGGAGTTTTGGGTTGCAGTTTGGGCACTCGGTCTCCAAAAGGTTCACCATCACTGCCCTACACAATCCCTGACTTTGTGCGATCATGCCTAGAAGAATTGATGCTGTTTTGAAGGCGACGAGCAGTATCCAGGGCAGTTGGTATACCACAACACCAAATTCGGCTCCACTTCCATTGTTTTCCCCACACACACTAACTCCTACTCCTGAACAGACTCTGACTCCTTTACAAAAGGCTAATAGCCACAGTCGGTCAGAAGTAGTAAAGATTCTCTAATTTATAAAAAATAATCTAGTAACTAAATCCCTATCAAAGTAAATAAGTAGGAAATCATACTTCTAATTACAACCTATAAATCTAATTAAGTTTTGGTAGAAATAAATTGATCCAGGGTTTTATTGGGAGTTGGGAATTTTTTCCCCTGACATGGGGCATATATATATATATATATATATATATATATATATATATATATATATTCACTTTACACATTTCTCCCACTGTCTAAAACTTTTGCACAGTGCTACATTAAATGAACGTCCATTCCGCAGGTTCTAGGACCCTGAGGAGTGCCATGTTAGGTGTTTTGAAGAGAGTGACTGAATTACTATAGTAAGAATACAGAATGACTATATTACATATATTGAAATAAAGGTTATGTCAGTAATGCTCTGGCCAGTAACGCAATCTGCCACTGCTGTGTTCCATATACATGTCCTGTTTCCACAGCATTTATGGTACTTTTGAATAGTCCCACACAATACTCCGTCAGTCGTGGTAAGTACAGAGAGCAGGTACTACTGTAAATCTGCACATTGCAGGCCGGTCGTCTCCATATTTATTCTAGACGTTGCTGACAGGCGCATCGTGCTTAATACGTTCATTTAGATTTATAAGCATTGTTTACAGAACCTGTGTGGCTGCTGAAGCTCTAACAACATCTGTTCCCTGGTACTAATTAAGTGCTAATTACCAACGAGCTTTGTGTGTTTGTCATTGTTACGGGCTGGATTTTTTTTTTTTTGTGGGGAATGTGAATAAATTGATATTTTGGGCAAAGGCCCTTACGAGGTCCATGTAAAGTTTGTGCGCAGCGTCACCGGCTGCTGTAAATTAGAAGAGCCTCTAGCCGTGATCTCCAGTTGTTTGTATACTGTATGTGTCCTTGTTCACACATTCGGGATTCAATGAGGATTTAGACAAAGATTCCGTGCATAAATCCTCGTCACATCCGATAACATCCCATAGGATAAAACGGCATTTGTTTTTACCCCATTCACAAGTTTTTTGTCTGCACTGCCCCAAAAATATGATCTATGAAGAAGTCATTTAATGAACTAATCCCTCAAATGCATCTTTGGATTTCTGTTGCGGATCCTCTTGCAAATTGATGCCAGATTTGAACGTATCAACATTCAATGAACAAATCTTGCAAATCTCAACATACCCTTAAAGAGGTGGGTGATCTTGTGCTGGAACAGACTGACTGGAACCGCCCATCTGACAGTAGAGGGCCTAATTAGCATATTAGGTGATGAAACTAACCGTACAGGTCGCTAGTTGCTCTTTAGGCCTGGGCGTATTACAGTCCCTGCAAAGTGGATGGGATTCTGGCCGATCCCATCTACACATTGCAGATAAAGATCTGCAGCGGAAATGTTGCGATTTCAAAGATTGTTGTGTTTTTATAAATTGCAGCATGTCAATTATACCTACAGAAATGCTGGCGGTTCCCATAGAGGCATAACAGAGACAAAAAGTCCACAGAGGAAAATTCTGCAGTTTTTGTGAAAAACGCTGAAGAATCTTTTCTGCAGCATTTCCTGTCAGCAATCTGTTGCATGGGCCATAGCCTTAAGGTGCATTTGCATTGCTTAAAGCTTAGGTGGACAAGTACTAGTGTGATAGACAATATGTTTATCAGTGTTCATTTACATTTACCTTTTATGCAGGCCGATGCAAAGTACATAAGGGAGCAGCATTTAGTACACATGTGGCAAACACAACATGAAAACACAGCCAAAGAGCCAGTTACGGGTAAAATCCCTGTGCACCCGCTTTCACCAGTGATTTCCTGATTATACCGTATAATCATCATTGGTGGCGATCATTGGTGGACACATGTAGATGAGGTTTTGTCCGCATGCAGCTGTCACTACACGAACATGCAGGAGCCCCTGTCCTCCCTACGTTCTCTATGATATGCACTTGCTTTGGCTTCAAAAACTCCATGCTAAAGCCCCATATTGTAGAAATGCTGTTTTTATGTTGTTGCAGATTTCGTTGCTTTTTTGTGCCAAAGCCAGGAGTGGATGGAGCAGAAAGCAGAAGTATAAGAGTTTCCTACATATTTCCCATTCCTTTTGCAGCCATTCTTGGCTTTAATTCAAAAAACCGCAACAAAAAAAAAGCAGCGTTTCCAAAACGTTGGGCTTGAGCCTAAATGTGGAAACAATCTAAGGTTGCATGCTCACAACCGCTGCAAGAGGCCAAACCTTACCTATATGTGGCCACCACTCATGATCATTTGGCTACATGTGGGCTACATTTTGGCCACAGGCAGCTGCTATACACGGACCTACTATACATGGCAAAAAAATAGCCCAAGGTTGAAAACTGTGGGCCAACACACAACCTTATTTGCCTTATGTGACCTGCTTTGTGTTCAGAATTTGCAGTGCAAGAGATTTTGCCCTGCCAGATATTTCTGCAGTGTGTGGATGGGATTTGTTTACAGCCTATCCAATAAACTGCTAATATTTTGGCCAAAATATAATTGGAATGCAATTGAAAATCACACTCCTATTGTCCCGATCATTGGCCTGTGTATTAGGTCCTGTCGTCTCTCTGTTATTCATTTTGTCACAATACTTAGCTGTAGTTTGATGATATTACAGCTGTTGGTGCCTCAATGAAGGGGCACTGCATGTCATTTTGTAACATGTCAGGTTCTCCTTGTTCCTGTGTTCTCACTAATTACATTTGTACTAATTAACTTGTCCTATGGGATTCATTCTAGGTTCTTCAGATCCATCAAAATGCTAAGTATTGGACATCTATGAAGGCTTGGTTTCCACATTTCGGTTTTGTTTGTCTTTTGGTCGCTCTTTTTGAAGCCCAAAGCTTATGTGGATCACAAAAGGAGAGAAAAGACGCCTCTAGTCCTGTTTAATTCACTCCACTCCTGGTTTTGGCAGAAAACCAAACTCTGTAGCTACTCAGACTTATATGGAGATGTTAAGGGCTATAGGCCACTGTAGAGAAATGACTGTCCAAAGCCCACACCAGAAATGTTCCAGTTACTGTGGCTGGATGTGTGCACGCAATTATGTTGAGGCAAAATTGGGAAATTTTGGAGAATTATTAGAATTGAACAAAGAAAATGAGGATGTCCCATGAACAACCTTTATCCCCTATATACAGATAATATAAGAAGCGAGTGATCATTGTTAATTCCATACTGGGATTTTGTTTCTTTATACATATTGGGGGGGGGGATCCAAATCAATGGAAAACTGCCTCAACCCAACTATGGCACAAATCTCATTGAGGTTAGTAGTAATAATATTGTTAACAAACGCATGGCTCCGATTCATGGCAATACAGAACGCGCTCCACATCCGACTCCTGTAGGGTGCTGTATTATACAGTCGGATGTTGACTAGTCAACACCAATAGTTTGAAAATATATTTGTCTATGCAGATGGGAAATGAATTATTAGTGGCAGTCAAATTGATTTAGAATTAATCCCTTTGCTGCCTGCGGGCATGAAATACTTTGTGATCTGGGTTTATCGCATTAGTTTTCCACTAAAATTGCCCCTTGAGCTCTTGACAAGTGATTACTACAACTGCGTCCCGGCCCTTTGCATGTCGCAGGAAGTGCTGTGGTATTATTACCGAGAGTGATTACAGAGTTTTATTATTAATATTATTCATAAACAAGGTTGTATTCGCATTTAGTCTACTTTATTACACAGGATCAGGACTGGTGTGCGCATTAACCCCTCAAGTCCTGTTCCTGCTCTCTAGGTACTTGGCTACCAGTAATTACTGGCATGTCTGTCTGTGCCCTGAAGGTAACTGTGCCCGCCACACAGCTTAACCAATACATCATTCTAATGTCATGGTGAGAATGGCACACGGACTGCAACTGAATTATTCAAGGATTCAGAAGATAGGTACAGGCCCATTGTACAAAGAGGAAGAACATGTTGGGTCTCGTGTATAACGGATAGAAGATCATGATTTCATTAATTTAGTCTACAAAATGTTTTGGTGTGTGTGTTCTATCTATCTCTCTATCTATCTATCAATCATCTATCTATCTATCTATTTATCTATCTATCTATATTCTTTTTTCCCCACATACATAGGCTCTGCTTGTGACATTTTACATGTTTACTTGCACCCAGAACTTGTTGGTAATTGAGAAAAACACAAACGTGTATAAATATATGACAGCAAGAAGGTGTTGTATCTGGACTGGATTACTAGCCATCCATGTACGGTACATTAAGCATTTTTTATTTGTTTTTGTTTTTTTAAGGTGCCTCTAGAGCAAATCAATACAATCCTTAAAATTATACCATTGTTTTCTAAGGCCATATCATGTAGGCCTGTATACGAATGAGAGAAGACTCATCCAAACTCTCCATTCTATGTGAGCAGGGGCCTTCCCGACTCTCCCCCACCTTTAGGGGAAGGATCTAGTAGGATGACTCTTATCCTATTAGCCTCCGCAGAAGTATCTGGCTGCAGCTTATACTCCTCTTTCCATGGAAAAACTGTGCACCACTTTAGCTTTGGACCCGCAGCTAGTAAAGGTTATTTATACCTAGGACAGGACCTTGAATGGGTGGACCACCTGTAATATACAAGTGCACACTGCGCAGGAAGCCCTCTGCGCAAATGACGTGACATTCGGCCACAAAAAGTCTTTTCAGACCTTGGGACTTACCCTTAAATTTTATTTTTTTTTATTTTTTTTTTTGCAAGTGGTGATAAAAAAAAAAATTAACCCTTAGAAAATCTCGAACTGGAAGGGGCACACACAAAAGTTCTCTTTTGCAAAAAAAAAAAAAAAAAGGTAACCATTTTCTAGTCACCCTGAGGACGAGATGAAAAGCCGTGCCACAGGATGACATAGTGAGGTTGGAGGTTCAGAGCTCAGGGGCGTAAATGTAATCATGCAAATAGAGCCGAGTGCCTCACCTGTAGAGACCATTCCTCCCAGTAATGACTGATTACCAGTAATAATGGCTATTATCATGTCAAGTACAGACCCACAGTGGCTGAAGGAGTGAGTGGAAGAGCTGCACAAATCTGTCTCTGCAAAACCTACAGTGAATAAATCACTTTGATTCCCACTTCTAAGGCCAGCTCTTCACATCTTTTTTGCGAACAGAGCTTCTGTATATTGCTGATTGCAGCGTCGTCGCTTGTATTTCAGCACTCGAAAGGTTGAACTGCCAACAAGCCCATTTCCCTGGTAAGATTTGCAGGGCAGATCTGTATTTTGTTAGGGTTAATTCCTGTATTTTGAGGGAAGTTGTAAAGGGGTAACCTATCTCTGCAGAGCTGCAGGTGTCATAACTCCTCCCCCTCTCATCCTCCGCGCGGCGTCGGCGCTTTCTTCCTCCCTGCGTTATTTACACTGTAATTCATTTGTTTTAGTCTGCAATTGGCAGCTGACAGGCTGTAATTTCACGGCTTGTAATAAAAAGGTGTCTCATAATCTGCTTCATTTAGCAGCGGAGCCTCTAATGAAATTAACTGCAGCCCTAATTATTCCCGTGAATACTAACGACCCGCCGTCACGACTCCCTGCGAGAAGGACACTGGAATTCCGCCTTCTGCGTCTCACGGAAGACAGAGAAGTCACATTTTAGGGGACAGGTTGCTTCTCTTGTAAAGCAGGATTGCTTTCAATATCGCTCGGTGATTTGTCTTTTCCGAATATGGGTTACGTGTAGGACAGGCAGTATCCTAGAACCAGGAGACTTGGTTTTATTGACACTTGAATCCCACATCATCCGTGATGTGACTCCTCGTCCTCCCTTGTTGGTACTAAACAAGCCCCTATGCCTGTCTTCTCTGCCATGATCCTGGTAATATAAGGACTCCGAGCCCTCTGCTGTAGGGAAGCAGAAACTTATCAGCAAGTCAAGCTTTATCTCTTAATGAATAGAGAGTGCTGAAGTAAGCGTTAGGTAATTGAGTTTATAATTAATTACCCAGAACCCTCATCAGATAACGCGCTTGTAGAGAAGAAATTTTTTTATCGCAGTCTCTGTCTTTCTGTGTCCCCCGGGCCTGCCCTTCTCTGTCCTTGTCCTGGCTGCTGCGTGTACTTATCTCCGGCCATGTCTGGCCAGTGGCCCTCCCTGTGTCCCCAGGGTGATGATGGATGAGCTAAAGGAGTGAACTGCTGGGTGATGCTCCGATCCATCGCAGTGATAGTTCCCCCAGCACTGTCCCCCCGGTGTCAGTCATGTGGCTGCCTGATGCTTTTCTGACATATCCCAACAATGGCCAGGGAAGTTTAGAGTCCATCAGCCCTACACCTCCTAGAATCAGTATACCCCTATCACAAAGGCCACCCATGGTTCCATCTCCTGCTTCATTCCCACCAACAATACAGCTGCAAATGAGCGTCATTCAGAGCATGTCTGCTCGGGGTCTTATCACTCACAGACTGAGGAGAGAATCCTTTGCTTTGATTGATCCCTCTGTGATTAGGGGCAAGTTTATCTCCGCACACCCGACCCCCTCCCTTCCCTCCATCCACACATTCTTCTGCACTTTGCTCTATTCCGTAATCTTCTCGCTACAATTTGTTTTCTCCATTATCTCTCGTGCCCCCTTTTTTTGTCTTCCTTTTATTTTCTTGTATCTTTCTCTCATCCACTACTGACAGTACCTTGTCACCCATCTCAGTCTGTGCACAATCTCTCTTCTCTTCATTCGCCTGGTACAGGCAAGAGGTCCAGTCTGGTCATGGCCAGTCTCGTACATCTGGGGATTGGATTCACAGTTCCACCTGTCCATTAGTTCAGTCTTGAAGCTACTGTCTTCCTTTCTTATCTTGTATATGATAGAAAATGATCTGAACAGTGGTGTTCACAAGAGGATTGTTGATGGGGAGATAGGATTGGATTCAATAAAGCCTTGTCTTCTAATTGAATTGGTATTAAATCTTAAAGCGACAGTAGACCTGATGGTTATTGAAGATGAGCCATTCACCAAACTACTTAAACAATGATGTTTCCATTGGACCTAAAGCACAGATGTGATGACGTTCTTAAAGGCAACCTGTCACTTAAAAAAATTCAGTCTGGTCTAGCGGCAGCATAGTACAGAGCAGATTGATATATAGTTCTATTAGGAAAGTTATGGTATAAATTGTATTTGAGGGCAGGTTTACACCAGCGCCCGATCTCCGTTATGCAGGTTTCCGTTTCCTGCCCAAAACTGGACAGGAGACAGAAACCTACAGTCATGTTTCAAACTTATTCATTTCAATGGGTTTTAAAAGTATCCTGTGAGCATTTTCTGCTCTCCGCGGTGAAACAGTTTTTTTTTTTTTTTTTTAATCGGACACAAAGTCGGACATGCAGGACTTTGTGTCCAGTTAAAAAAGAAAAAAAGCTCACCGGTGCTCACGGCTGGACACGGGCTGCCAGGTTTCCGTCTTCTGTCGGCAGAAGACGGAAACCTGAAAACGGAGTTCGGGTGCTGGTGTGAATCCGCCCTGATTCATTTATTACTCTATTTGTTCCGGATTTAGGAGTCATATGGGCTGTCCTAATCTGTGATTGACATATCTTGGTATGAATAGGACCGCCCACTGGACTCCTAAGTCCAGAGCAAACAGAGCTGTAAATTCATGAAATGCAAATTATACTGGAACTTTTCTAACCAAACTATATATCAATTTGATCAGCTCCCCCTGCTCTATTCCATGTCTCCTGCAGAATAAGCTGTATTTGCATGATGATCTGTAAAAATTACTCTTGGTTGTGAGTAACCAATATAGACTAAAACTAGATTTACATTCGCACTAGCTGAATTATTACACCTTGTGTGATAGAAAACTGGTGTAAAAGCCATGAAAAAAAAAATTGTGAAAAAAATTTCCCGTTTTTAAGAATTGCACCCCATTCATCCCTTTTCTCAAGGGGTACATGGTGGGGACTGGGCTAGCGGCCCCTTCAGATGTACCATTATTTCCGCCATCCTCCATGATGCCGGAAGTCTCTGTCAGTAAGGAGCTAGTGTACATTTCTGTATAGGTGCGCGGACTCCGGAGGTCGTACCTTTTTTATGACTAGGGTCTATAAAGACTGCCATGTAGAATACTAGTGTTGATAAAGCAAGGTCAGATAGGTTTGACCTTCATCAAAATCACGATTAATTGAGCATTGTACCTCGATTACAATTAATGACCGATTACTTTACATGCCACACCCCTATTGATATGCCACATTAAGAATATTGGTTTTGGTTGGTCACATCTGAGCGATCCTGAATGGATAGCATATATTAGACTTATCCTTCAGCCAATGGCTGCGGGTGACAAGATATAAAATAATTGAAATAATTCAAGTTTACAGCCATTTATTGAGCTGACTTTCAGACGCTGTTTACATGCTGCCATCATTTAGATAGGTAGAAAAATATATATAAGTGTGACCGTTCCATTTTTGGGCATATTAGACAGATGTCTGTCAGATCCGTCGGCCATTTACACACACCAATTTGTCTTGATATTGGTCAGATAACAATAATTGATTGGTCCTTATACTTTTCCATGTGGCCTTGTAGACCTTGTTTCGTATGAAAATCATTAATTCATAGCCAAATAAAGTTACATTTACAGTGATGTCAGAATTCCCTATTGAATAAATGTCAGTCATCTGATTAAAGGAAAATGGATGGATGGAGAGGCCGAAACTGGACGTGTAGATCTTTAACCAGTCTTGTATGGGGTTTTTTTTGGGGGGGAGGGCGAGGTTTCTTGTTTTGCGTTTTTTGTTTTTGTTTTTTAAATAAATCCACTATTTGATAGGATGAATTATTGTTTTACCTCTTTAGAATGATTTTCCATATGTTATTTATTGAAATCCTTTACATAGCGCCAACATATTCCACTGCATTGTACTTAGCGTCATGACATACATCAGTCCCTGTCCCCATTGGGGCTCACGTTGTAAATTCCACAGCATATTTCTTGCTATTGGGCGATGCCTTTGCTTATGGAGATGTTTCTGATCATAGTAATATAGTAAATGTGCACGGTTCTAGATAGCCTGATGTCCCTGACATTGGGTAGTCGTGGATGCGTTGCGCAGCCATCCTGCACATTGGTGGTCCAGTATTATGCAAGTCCGTGAAGGATTTTTAACTAGGTAGAAAGTGTCCCTTATCCAGTGTCACAAAGATTGGTGTTCTCCCTGTGCATGCTGCCCTCAGAGGTACAATATGTCTGTCATTGTGCAATGTGACGTTCCAGGCCTGCAGGGAGAGGAGAGGGCGGGGGAGGGCCGAGGAAGGTAGCAGGGCAGAGTATCATTATCAGACGTAATTGATAAATAATATCCCTCATAAATACTGCCAGTCCTTCAATTAGTTTTCTGTAAAGTTCGGGATGGGGAAGTGATGGCCTGTCAAAGTGACAATGGATGACAAAAATTAATAAATTGCCTTCTAAATAGTGCGGACACTTAAGAAAAATTGGGCAGCCAATTTAGCCCAGCGGGAGGTGGGGGGCCGGGGGCTTCTTCTCGTTTTTATTTTGTGCTCTTGTCGGGCCTCTAATGTTGTCTGGGCTTTATTAATGATAACGGAGCCTCCGCTGCCGCTTATGTTGCTACGGGCAACTTTGTTCATTAAAATTAAAGCCGGCGTTTAATCCCATTAGCTGCTCTCTGGGTAGCTCCTGTCGCTGTCAGTATACGGGGGGGAGCGTATGTGGGTCTCTGCCCTGCGGACGGTAGGGTCGCCAGAAATGGCGATGCACTTTATTCGTTCTTCTTTTATCTAAACAAACATATAGATAGAAAACTGTATGTCTGTGTGTGTGTACATATATATATATATATATATATATATAATTTTCTTTATTATTTGTTCCATTCTTCAGGTTACTAAGTGTATGATTTTTTAAATTTTTCCCACCTTTGGCTACAATACGTTGCGGTGCTGAAAGTGTTAACCACCCTTTATTTCTTTTATCAACAAATTTTAATGAGTGTGGCGAATGGAGACGAAGAGTTAGGACTCTCAGCGATCCCCTGATATTACTGCGCTGTCTGTAAATAAATCGTAGCATACGCTATCAAGGCGAATCACTGGAGTTAAAAATGCTTGTTAGAGGAACGTGGGAGTTTTGTGTTTATTTGCTCGTGTTAATTGCTGCCCAACAGTTATTGGTGCAGAAATAAGTGCACACCGCATGTGCAAGGCCGGAGAATATGAAACAAATTGGGTTTGGCACTCCGCATGGCATTAGATGTTGAATATGAAATCCAGGTTAGATTAGAAAAGACGTGAAAAATCACAGGGCGCTCTCCAAACCGTCTGTATGGCACTTCAAGAAGGGTGCGCGGAGCCCCTCCAGTTAGTTATAAATGCGTCTGTCCTTGTTTTCCATTTGTATTTGCTAATAACAATGTGAGATAATGTGCGCTCCGTGGAGATGCAAAGAGAGATGAATGACAGTATCAAACTCATTGTGTCAGGGGGAGAGGGTGGGGGGTTTGAGGGATGCCGAGGACGCAGCCACCTCTGGGGTGAGGATGTTTTCGCAAAGAGACCCTAGTGGGTCAGAGATGCACAGAACAATAACGCACAGTACATTATTTACTTCGAAAAAAATTTTGCCGGTAATCCGTAGCACGTCGATGGGTGTAAGTACGAGTAAGGTTACCTATTATGCCAGTAACAGTCGTATGCCCTGGCAGTTAAGTAGTTAACAAGCGCGAGCGTGGTTCCTGTTATAGATTGCATGCCGCAGCCTCCCGAGCTGCGTGGTATCAATCTGAGCTCCAGTATAATGTTCATGTTCTAGGCGCCGGAGCTGTCATGTGTAAGGAGCTGTGAAGATGTATATTTTGAAGAGCGAAAAAAGAGCAGACCCTGCTTTTTTATCCTGCCACCCTTTAATTGTTGACTAAAATCTAATAACTGTTGTGCTAAATGAGCCATTAAATGTCCTTCTCGTAAAACATTGTGTATCAAATGATTTTAATGTTAGAAGCATAATGTCACTTTCATCTTCATGACAAGAGGCAGATAGCTGGGAACGAGGAGACAGAGAATTAATGATGAGGGAAGCAGGAGCAGGGCTGCTATCCTGCACGGAGGCACGGCGGGGAGACGACGCTGCATTCAGGACCTTGGACAAAGCACTCGGCCATGCTTTAATACACTCAACTTCCTCCATCACCTGGGGTTACAAATTTCACACCTTTATATTCATAGATATTATCAGGAATTGATACATTATTTATTGATGACTAGATAGATAGATAGATAGATAGATAGATAGATAGATAGATAGATAGATAGATAGATAGATAGATAGATAGATAGATGTAGAGGAGCTGAATTTTTATAGTGTTTTTTTCTTGGTGATCCATTTCCAGCTAGTTATATAATCCCATATGTATTCATTTTTTATTCATTTTAGGTTTTTTATATTTGTATAGTATAGATAAGTGCATAGAGATACATTAGTAAGATTATTCATACCAAAATTTATTCTTTTTCACCTCTATTCTTACCTATATGAAATTTCTACTAGGCGAGTAATAAATGGCAATGAGGTAGCATATTGTGTCCATTATGTATTCAGACTTCCCCCTTAGGGTGTCCTTGTAACGCCTACAAGATTTTCCGTATTATTCGACTGTTTTTGTCACATTATGAACGTTTTAGCATGGGTGCAAGGGAACTTTTTTGGGACACTAAAGCTGGGTTCACGCAGAGTTTTTTGGTCAGAAATTTGAGGCGGATTCCACCCCACAATAGAGTCCTATGTAACTAGTGGAAAAAAGAAGCGACATGGACCAGCAGGAGTCAATGAGAGGTGGAAAAACCGCGACATTGTTTTTGCCAAACGCCTCTTCAAAAAATGCTAGCTTTTTTTTCAAGGTCCATACACTGTGCTGGAGGGAAACAAAAACTAAAAAATGCCTCACGTCAAAAAACGCTTAAAAAAACAAACTTTTCCTAATTCCTGAAGCGGATTTTTTTCCTAACCAAATTCCTCTAACAACGTGTGAACTTACCTTAACACATGAAGTATCTTCAAGTGAGCCTCCACTTAACAATACACGGTTCAAGAGTATAAAGTATAATATAGAACTAAAATACCTGTTGCCCCCCTGGTTTAATCCATTTCTCATTTCCTTTTCATTTCTGTAAGGTGACTTCTTAGACTACACTATAAACACTTGGGTAAATTCATTTTTTTTTCTGCAGTTTGCATCTTTTTAACGTCACGTGAGACTATTTCTATTTCTGAAAGTGGTGGGAGGTTTTTGTTTTTTTGTTTTTTCACTGTATAGGGATCACAATGTACATTTTTTCCCCCCCCTATCAGTATGCCTTTTGTAGAATGGGAGGAAATCCACGCAAACACGGGGAGAACATACAAACTCCTTGCAGATGTTGTTCCTGGCGGGATTCAAACCCAGGACTCCAGCGCTGTAAGGCTGCAGTGCTAACCACTGAGCCACAGTGTTGCCCCCTTTAAGTGGTGTTTTTGTGCTGACCTCACCAGATTTCTGAAAATGGGTGGGGACAGGGCATCGGGAGACCTATGGGGTGCGCCACTGTCATGATTTACACCACCTCTGTGCTATAACCGACAATAACTGTCTAATTCATGATAAGATGGCACCTTGTCACAAATTAAGCCTATCCTCTGTCAGTGTACAATACACCAGATTTGATGAATCTAGCATTGTTTTGTGGTAGCCTGGGACACTCCTTTTTGCTCTTGGGTGTACCAGCTGTAAGATTGGGAAAGGTCTCAGACTACCAAAACACTGCGGACATAGAGCCGTCTGACAAGCTCATGGCCATTTTCAGAAACAAAGATATTAATGGAGACACCAGGTAGTTTAACTATGCACTACGCGTTTATTGTGAAATTTCTGTCATGATTTGGAGGGTCTATTTAAGTAGATTTTTGGTTCTTTTTTTTAATTATGGTTTCGGTTTAACATTAGCTACAAGCTGGTGATTTATTTGTGGAGTAACATCCAATACAGTTGTTATGCAGGGGCTTGCTGCAGCCGGCCTGTGGGTCTCAAGCTGGGAGAAAATGGTTCTATTAATTGTTGGCCTTGGGAGAGATAAGGAGGGGACAGCAGGAGGGGCAGGTGATGGAGCATCATGGTAATGGACCCCAGGTTGGAATGATTGTGGACATGGGTGGGTGGTAATGACCTTCCCAAGGTTCTGGTTTCACCTTCTGCTGGGGCTTTAATGGTTTTTCTGTTTATAGCCTATTTCTGATAAAGGTGCACTGGTAACAAGCAGCGAAGTGTATGACGTGGTTTTTCTTACCTTCATAGATTAGGTTTGATGCTTAGTACCGACATTGATCTGAATCCGAAATCTCATTGTAAATCATGCTGAATATATACAGGAAGATTTGCTGCATACAACCAATTCTTACCGCACCCAGTTATTGGTATCCACGTACAATAGAATCCTGCGTTTCTTTGCAGAATATTTTCTATTTGTTTGATCTTCTTTAGAACATGTACTAAAATGAACCTCTTAATATTGAAATTAAGGTCGATTAAAGGGAACCCGACACATTGAATACAGGTTGACTATTGCATATTACAATTTATTGTCTACTATTCACACTGGTATAAATATGACGCATTTGTGGCACATCTAGTTTAGGCTAAAAATTTTCAACTTGCTAGACATATAGGTGTAAATTCTTAGAAAAAGGGGCGTGGCTTAAAATGCTAATTGTAAAATCCTGGCTCAAACTAAGGGTCCATTCACACAGAGTTTTTTGGCGCTGATTTTGATGCTGAATCCGCATAAGAATCCACGTGGGAAAAAAACCTCCCATTGACTTCGGTAGTGGAAAAAGGAACCCATTGAAGTCAATGGGAGGGGGGGTTTTTTCCACGTGGATTCTGATGCGGATTCAGCGTCCAAATCAGCGCCAAAAAAACTCAGTGTGAATGGACCCTAAGCCAACTGAAAGGTGATGTAATTCCAGACTAGACAGCAGGGCCGTAGAATAGGAACGAATTCTGGGTAGAGTCCAAGTTACCGACACTGGTTTCAAAATAAAATTATTCATTAATTTTAATTGTATTATACTGTTTTTAATATTGCATAATTAATTAGACTTCTAGTTTTTGCATATTTACTTTCATAGAATTCAATCACCGTCTTTTTAATGAATGAGAGAATTTTTACTGCTTGCAACTAACCATGACTTTCAGCCATTTAGGAAGTTGTCTGAGTCAGAGCAGGATTTGGAGTCTGGTTATGGTATCGGCGTTGTTGGTTTGGCCTATTGAATCCACAGCCCTGCTAGACAGTAAAATTTAACAACCTACATTAGCCACATTGACAAATCTGGTGTATTTTACGTTAACTATTAGTAGATCTGGGCCAGAGTCTGATCTGCAGAAGTAGCTGAACAGAATGCTATATAGTGGGCACTCACGAAGTGTGACCGACCACTGGGCTCCTAAGCACAGAAAGAGCAGGGCGATAAGTGGAGAAAATACGAGTTATTGAATCTTTTCCCACAATCTGCTTTGTGGAATGTAACCGGTGCCCTTTAATTGTGTTGTTTAATCTCTTTTAACAGATTTAAAGGGACTTTCCTGAAAAATTAAGGGCCCTCTAATCAAACATTATTGGCACTCATGTTCATGGGCTGTGGCGTAGCTCAATCCTAATTTACCTATTATTCGGTCATGTGAATTTGGGTTTCCCTTTTTCAGACTTTTGTTAGATGCGCCCAAATCTCTTACGAGCAGCCATATCATGCCTACGTAGAACATTGTATAGTCAGAAAGCTAAGGTATAGGGGCGGCACGGTGGCTCAGTGGTTAGCACTGCAGCCTTGCAGCGCTGGAGTCCTGGGTTTGAATCCCACCAGGAACAACATCTACAAGGAGTTTGTATGTTCTCCCTGTGTTTGCGTGGATTTCCTTCTATTCTACAAAGACATACTGATAGGGGAAAAAATGTACATTGTGATCCCTATATGGGGCTCACAATCTACATTTAATATAAAAAAAAAGCTAAGGTATGTATCTGCATCTTGTGCAACTTTAAGCACCAGTTGTGGATTTGGAGGAGCATACTCAACGCGCATAAACCATCCAGTCCAATGGCATCTGCTTTAACAACGCCAAATAATGCAGCCATGTGCAATACAACAACAAAGGCGGCATAGCCCTAAAACTAACTGTTTGCCCTTAAAACATGACGATTTGACCAGCTAAGTCCACCGGCTGTTCTCTTCTGGTTGATAGGTGGGACCATGGTTGGTACACCATCCATATTTAGATGGAGCATTTTCACGCCGTGCTCTCCAGTAGCCTTTACCACACAAAGACATATGAGCCAGTTAAGAAAATTAAAAAGAATCTGTCTTCCACCTTGGCCCCATCTTCCCCGTCTCCTTTTTCCTCTATCCTCATCACCTCTTCCCTCCTCTGTGTTTCGCTATCTGCCGCTAGCCCAAATTGGAATGTATCTATCATTATTAAAATGTACATTGTGTGTGTGTAGGGGGCGCCAGGCGCAGGGCAGCAAGCTTCTCCTGTCGTTATCCCGCTCTCTTTATTATTGTAAATTACTGCCGCGCTCTGGAGAGGTGAGCGGTTTAGCCAATTAGTGGCATTTGAGTTGGATTTGCTTGTCATTAGCTGTGCTCCTGTGCAGGGCTCTTTGATGCCGGCTCCTGTGTGATGTCCTCCCAGCGGTGAGATGTTGGTAATGACAGAGGGGTCACTGGGGTGATGCGACCCCGCCACCAATATCCTTTTATTGTTTTATTTCTTTCTTTTTTTTTTCTTTTTTTTTTGTTTCCCAGGTTTAGCAAATAGGGCATTGACAATAACAAGTCCCCTCTTAGCACCCTGCCTGGGCTTCTGGGAGCCACTGACGGCTCTATTAAAGTGTAATGTTCAGCAACCCCCCCACCACCATACAGGAATATTGCCAACAGAAGGTGTTGAGGTGTGATTAGGGCACTCTGATTAACTACATGAGAGCGAGGGCTCCGCAACATTGCAACAGGAACATGCCATGAACTGGTTTTAGTTGGAAGCGTTAACCCTTTTCTTCCTTCTCACTGTCCGTTTTTCTAGTCTTTCCTTTCCATTTGCACTTCTTTCGTGCAGTCCATCTGTCCGCTACCTTCTCATAGAGACAGGCGTGCTGCAGAGGATAGAAGGGATTTCTGTAGGAATGCCTGTGTGATATAGACTCATACCTGTTGGAAGAAATATAGATACAGCGACCATATGTAATGGGGACTGACATGTTAAACCCTATGCGTTTCTTAGTCTGTCTCTGTCGCATATCATCAGCGCCTCCCTGCCCCTGGTCAGTCTTAACGCGACCAACCTCTCCCTCTGCAGGCAGAGTCGGATCGATAAATCTTTGCTGGTAAATAATTGCTATTGAACTGTGTTCCCATGCAGGAGTGTGAGCGCTCTGTTGTGACAGCCTGGGGGGGAACATCTCCCTTCTATGTCAATCGCTTCATTTCAGACTGGGGAGCATACCTGGGGTAGAGATTTTACTCCCTGCTCGTATGGCTGACCAGAGCTTAGTCTGTCTTTGACAGTCTACTTGTCATTGCACTTTTATCATAATGATAGTTGTGTATTACATGAGTCTTTACTGAAAACCAAAGGCTGCCACTGACAGCTTGCTCCGCTTCCATTATTTACCATGTTACATTTACTCGTAGTAATTTGTCAAATCATCAATGAACAATCGCTCCAGCAATGTGTTGGACATTTCCATCAGCGCAGTGATCAGATGTATGATGCCGCTATCTAATGTGCGTTCGATCATAGTAGTATATGCGTTGTAGGAGCTAGTTAAGCTCAAAATAATTTTTAGGTTTTAGTTGTCTTGTTCTTTTCATGCATCTTGTTATGAACAATTAGAAATGAACCAATTGTATGATGCTACAGGGAGAGAAAATGATGTATGCATCTCATTTGTGAATGCATTCCGTGTTTTGGCTAAAAAAAAGAGGGTTTACCTAATGCACTGTATTACCTGAAGCTGGCCATTCATGTAAGATCAAAGATGGCGGCTTTTGACATCAATGTAATACATTCATTGACAAAAAAAAAAATAAAATAACACACCAAGAAGGATTTGTTAGAATCGAATGAAATTTTCTATCTATAAATGGATTATTGGGGAAAACTGGCTCTAGCCAGGATACAAGACAAGATACGGTTGGGTGTGGATTTATTCAGGTTCCTTATAGTGTCCTGTTTGCCCACAGATATTGCAGCTTCGCCGTTAGATCCTACACTCTTGTAGGTTTTTGAGGCTTGTGTCCCAGCTGGTCCCATAAATGCTCAGCTGCAATAAATCTGGTGACAAAGCAGGTCAAAGAAGTGGGTCTGGCCGGGACTTTACTGGGGAACCTTTGTAGTGTGTGGGTGAGCATTATCCTGCAGAGAAGTGTAGAGCACTGTCGTGAGAGGCAACACAAGTCCGTGCAGGGTGTCCTGTACTACAGGGTGTTCATATTACTGTTAGGGGTGACCGACTTCTTGTATGTAATGGAAGCCCAGATCCACAGCGAAGGCTGGATTAAAACGATCACCACAAGGCTCCATTCCTGAAGATGACCATCTTTGAATCACAAACTTGGATTCGTCACTGAAACCATTACAGTCCCAGTGTGTAGCAATCCTGGTTTCTTATTCACAATACCACTGTAAACAAAGGCAGTGATGGCTGTCTGTCTGTGGCAAGACACGTAATATCTGCCAGTGGCTTGTTTCCATTTCCTTTCTAAATTAAACATGCATGCTTGGCTATGAGCCACAAGGAGGTCCACCTAATCTATCTAAAGATATACTATTGAAGCTATTACATCACCTCCTCCTTTTGGAGGGATCCACCTTTACTGAATGTGCTGAGATGGACATACAGGTGCCATTTATCAGCTCTCCATCAGCCTGGCACAGACAACATGCTATGGTAAGCTGGTCTTCTGAATCGGCCGGGTTTCTCTACATTTCAGAGGAGATGTACAGTATACATAGGAGGGCGCTACCATTGCTCCAAAGGGCAACAAGTGACTTCTTCCTCTTGCTTCAGATAACTAATTTGCATATTGCAAGAAACATTGACATCTTGGCAATGCAGGCCGTGATTCACAAGGGAAAACACTGTTTGATTCAGGTAACCATAACCTATCTATCTGACTGGCAGGTTGATATGTTGGGTTCTGGATTTAGACTCCCTGTAAACAGCTACCATTTAACTCAATGGGAGGTGGAAAATTCTGGCTACAGAGAAATTGTGTGACTATACATTGGGCAACCGGAGGACCTGAGTGCTGGCACATATAGCTGTGGCATGGTCTATTCCTATAGTGAGTTCACCAGTGGCCCTTGGCTCCACCAGGCGTACTATAGCAAATATGTCTCCAGTTGTGGCCATGCATTACCTATTCCTCTATAATCGGGCTGTCCAATTGGATTGCTGCTTACACTCCTGAATATAAGAATGACTGTGACTGGTCCAGGATGTATAGTAATAGAAGACAATGGAGAGATCATGTTACCCATTTATACACAGCAACTAGTTTCAGAATTTTTTATGCTTTTTATTTGTAGTGGGGTTTTTTGTTTGCTTTATTTTTTCCTCAAATGAGACCATGTGGTTTTTGCCATGAATTGAATTGAATGACCAATCCTACTTCTGGATACATGCCAATGAAGTAATATCTGACAAAGCATTATGGAAAATGTCAGAAAAGTTGGCTAGTAGTCTTGCTGGCTGCTTTAAGTACAATATCCTGGTCTCTTGTTACCGCTCTAACTTCTCATCGTTCTTTTATAGGGTATGCTGCTGAAACGAAGTGGAAAATCCCTAAATAAAGAATGGAAAAAGAAATATGTAACTCTCTCTGACAATGGAGTCCTTACCTATCACCCCAGTTTACACGTAAGTACAGTGCTGCCCCCTGTAGGTTATATGTGAATTTACAGTTGTAGTACACTTGCCAGTATTAGCCCTATTGTCCTAGTGGATCCTTAAAGGGGCTTTCCAAGGGGTTTTTCTTGCAATAGTCCTCTCAGGCACAATGTGGTTTGCACAAAGTTTGCACTATTAGGGCTAGTTCACACGGAGTTGCGCATGTACACATTCGGTGTACATACGGAGCAGTGCATTAGTATTCCACGTTGGATTAAGCCCAAATGAATGGGCCGGACCCTCACGCCATGGACGCCACGGCTGATTCAGCCGATACAAGATAGGGCAGCTCGCTTCTTTTCTCCACTACTAGCTAGAGGAATTCCGCATCAAAATCCGCTGACAACTTGCCCCATGTGAAATAGCCCTAAGTAAATCTGAGCCATTGTAAATCCCTTATGTGGAATCGTAGTCTTACAGGAGGCAAATTTTGGCCAATGCAAATTACATGAGGGCAGCACGATCACTACTGATGTGTTATGTACAAGTACATGGGCCAGTTATTCCTATGAATACTTGTTCCCAATAAATAACCCAATAATCACCATTATAGTAGGCACTTTAAGTGTTGCAAAATCTGGTGACCCGCATCCTGATCCCATGTTGACGTGAAAAATGTTGAATGTTTAACCTCTTAGATGCTGCAGTCATTTTGTGTATTTCAATCCAGCCGGCTCCCTGGCAGTATCATGGCGGGAGGTGTTAGGCGACAGACAGTTTTCATCATTGCCAGGAGCCTATAGATGTCTTTCAGGGCTGTCATCCTTTAACTTCTATACCACCATGCGACAGTTGCCATTTGGACCTGCCACTCAATGGATTTAAGTTGAGGTTCACCAAGTTTTGCAGGACCTTTTTGAATGATGACTACTTGAGCATTCATATGACGCGAGAGGCCTCCTGTAGTGGTTCTGCGAGTGCACAAAATATTAAGACTGGAGGGGCAACACGGTGGCTCACTGGTTAACACTGTAGCCTTGCAGTGCTGGAGTCCTGGGTTCGAATCCCCCCAGGAACAACATTTGCAAGGAGTTTGTATGTTCTCCCCGTGTTTGCGTGGATTTCCTCCCACTCTACAAAGACATACTGATAGGGAAAAAAAAGTACATTGTGATCCCTATATGGGGCTCACAATCTATATTAAATTAAAAAAAAAAATATTAAGACTGGCTCACAATTTGATGGTCTTTATAAATTCACCTCGAAATTTGCAGTTTCATTGTGTGTAGCCATCATGAATTCTACATGTTTTCTACATGAATTCTGCACAGTCATAACAGATAGAATCCACGTGACCGAGTGTGCATCCGATGTGGCGCCAAGGTTGCAGCAGCATGCATTCGGATGACACCCGAAGTGACATTGGAGAGCGTTTATGTTTCTGGGCACTTCCAGTCAACACGGATCATTTTAGTGCAGGTCCTATTCTGCTCTATGTCATTGGAACAGAATGGATGGATGACATAGGAAACAACCCTAATAGATGATAATGCACATGGATGTCACGGAGTGTCCTCTGAGTGAATCCCATTGCAAACTTGGCTCCACATCAGATACATGTGTATAGGATCTTATTCTCACAGCATATTTAAAATCATGTTCAACGTAGTGATCAAAAAGCCAGGCCAGATCGTGTCACCTGAAATACTGAAGCTCATGTGACAAGATACCATCCCGCTGTTGCGTGTCCATATATGGCTCAGTTATACACCTGTATTATGGAGAGGTGAATACTACCTTACTCTCTCTGATGTAGTTATCACTTCTGTGGGAACTTTTCTATGATGGTAAGTTTAGTAGTAAGTTGTATGTTGGTGAATGAGAGTATCCCATAGTGTGCCTTGATGCTGATATGTGCATTAAGCCTACGTTTGGGATTGATATCCCATGTGTTGAAGTGTTAATTTCTGCTCTGGCCAGTGTGTCCTGCTGGTCGGCTGTAATAGGAGGCCTCCGTTGTGACGTGCCAGCAAACTGTCCCCTCCTCAGGTGAACAACTCCACAAGCTCTTCATTACATCCTTGTCAAAACTGAAAAATTCTCTAATCAACAGCAATCTGTCCGCGGCCCCCCGGACCGCTGGCGGTGTCCCCCCCCCTCTATCTGCTCACTGGCGCTCACGTCTCCAGGCTGCTGATTACATTAGGCTAAGCTGCAGAGGAAATGAACCGTGTCTTATTTAGGTGCAAGTAGCTCCCACGTAGCCGGGGCCTGGGGCACTTTTAGAGCATTTTATGGCATTAAAATTAGTGTTGCTTCCCTCTGTGCTGCTGCGTGTAATGCCTTAAACTCAATAAGCAAAAGGCGAGCGAGCCCCCACTTCTCTCTCCGTTATGCCGAGAGGTTATGCTTTTTTTTTTCTTCCTTCTCTACTAGATGAGTCTTATGTCTGAAAATCTTGGTTGGAGAAGGGCAATGGCAATACAACTTAGGATATAAGAGGATATTAGTCCTCATAGTGTTAATGGACTTGTATTAACGCAAACATCGGAATAATGACCCACGTGTATGAAATCCAGATCATAAAATATTGTTAGCAGAGCATCACTTGATAGAGATTCATGTAAGGTTTTACTAAATCCACTATTTATGTAATATATATTTATATACTGTATATAGTGCATAAGTCATACATAAAGTGCGATATTGAGGTTTCCACATCCCTTTCCCTATACACTGGAGAGCCCTAGGACATAACCCTAAGTTTGTAGAGGCACAGCAGACTGCGGTATGCTATTGTCTTTTTTTTCCCTACCGTCTGCACTAGCTAATTGTTGCAGTTTTAAGAAGCTGCCCTGGGGGTCTGATGATATCTCTCCACAACCCCTCCTTACCCTGCGACTAAACCACTTGCTTCCCTGCCAGTCCCAGAGCAGGGCCCCCATGAGATGACAATCATGGGGTGCAAAACGGCAGCCAGACCCCGCGGAGACCCCACTCTCCCAGCAAAGATCCCCCCTCCCACTGCGCAGTGTGCGCCACTCTATCTCACCACATCTCATTTGCATCTGGGACATCAATTAGCATGTTTGTTGAGGCTAATTGAATGAAACTCAATCATAGCCCTTAATTGCTTGCCTATGTAAAAAGAAATCACATTAATGCAGCTAATTAAGTGTATGGCAATAAGATGCAACATAATTAGGGGAAGCAATGTTAACCCTTTCCTAGGCATAACTTGGGGGGGGGGGGGCTGGAAGTGCATTGCCAAACAATATGTGCATCTGTTTCTGTGCCATGTTATGGCTTCTCTCCTGGTGGTGGAAGAGTTAAGATGAATAGCAATGTCAGACAGCAAGGAGCACAAGGAGGCGGGTCTGCGCTTTATGGATGCATTTCTCATAACAAATTTAGGGTCTCAAGAATGACCAAAGTTTACAAAAAGAGAGGCACTCGTCTCAGCTGTATACACAATGCGGTCTCCTATAGGTCAGTACATTGTGTTGTACAGGGCAGGAAGGGTTTGGCTGCGTCCTCGTAGTCTTGTATAGCGTATTTAGCTATATGGCATAGATTTTAATAATGATACCGTTTCTGTTGCTGTAACACGCTGGGCGCCAGTCAGTGCTGGAGGTCTCAGTAGCTGTGTGATATGCAGGACAGGGGCCAGCTACTCTCGCTGATAATCTCTCCGCTTGTGCGGCTTTATTTGTTTCCTATGTTAAGAGATTAGCGACAGAGAGAGCAGAACATGCTAATAGCTTAGCAATTATGGCTTTTTTCAGGGTTTAGAGGGGCAGGATAGGGGCTTGTGAAGGGAGGGGGGTCTTGGAGTAGACCCCAGAGACTTGTTAAATGTTCTTAATCTCACAAGTGTCTGAGCTGCCTCCTTCTCAAGCCTTGTTAAGTGGCCGTGTACCTTGATCTTGTGCTGTTTGCCTCTGATCAGTGATTTTGGATTGATGGTGGCTGGGGGAGACATCTGCATTTGTGAACCAGGACACACAGCCTGTTACTGGTGTCTGCGTGGTGAAATGAGGCCAGCTTGACAAATACACATCATTCAACAACCGATACACAATATGTTTGTACAGGGAGGAGATTCGAGATTTCTGGCGTGGTTTTCAAATAAGCATATTTAGTAGGATTTGGGGCGTCTGTCTATTAAACCATCTTTCTTACATTGTCACACCTAGTCTTATGGTGGTCTGATCTGATCTACTGTATTCTGCTCCTATAAAGGAACTTCATAGTAAAAAAGTTTGTTTTCCTCTTGTGTGGAGTCCCTTAATAGCAATGTATACGCATATATGTATATATTTTTAGTTGGCTTGCGCTCACAGGTACTGGATTCCTAATGCCGACAACCGATAAGGAAAATGTCCTGGCCATAGGGATTTCGACCAGGCTTTAATACAGACTTTTATGCTGGCCATACATATTAGATAAATATTGACTGAGCCCATAGATTTCCCCTAAGTGAAAATGTATTGACAAGATGGTTCTGCATTCGACCATGTAACATATATGGGGGTATCGCGGCTTCACCTGATGCCAAATTTTTGAAGATGTAAGGATCACGCAGCTTGACATCCAATCCTTTTGTTCCTCAGAATATAAGCTGCCACCAGGTTTACGTGGCTTCGGGTTACCCCACAGTCCCAAATCTGTACACTTTGGCTGAGCATGCATATGTATATGGGTGGGGGTGGGGGGGGTCATTCTCATGCAGCGCCACAATTATATAATACTATTAAGCCACCTACTACTCCAACTGCATTTACAGTAGATGTAATATCTAAAAAGAAATCTCTGGATGAACCCTACTTAATGTCTTTCCCATATCGTATAGTATACATTAGCCATTGACTCCCAATGGAAAAAAGAGCATATACCACATGTTGTTGTGGTTTCCATTGGAGGTATACCTCAAAAAATACCCCATATATGTAGACTGAAGCAAAAGATGAGCTGTAAACAGACCCTCGGGTGTACCATACATATGATCATTGACTTCTATTTCTGCAATGACCTCACCCCTAAATAATAGTTCCAGGTTAAGAATTAGCACATATAATAATAATGAAGTAAGGACTGTTTAGTTTCTCATTCAGTTTTTATCACCCTTTATATACACATAAAGGGTGATAGAAACATATAAACCTAAACAAATGTCTGTAAGTTTGTGTTAGATTGTGCAATAACAAATCTGTATCTTTCAGGATTATATGCAGAATGTCCATGGCAAAGAGATTGACCTCCTCAGGACTACAGTTAAGGTTCCAGGCAAGAGGCCTCCTCGAGCAACATCATCCTGTGCACCGATCGCCAGTCCTAAAACTAATGGCCTGACCAAAGAGGTCAGCGGGCTACAGATCTCCCCTAATACAGGTATGGACCCTCCTGTCTTAACATGTCATTACATTCAGCCACAGGCACATATACTCATACCATATTGAATGGGTGTGAGTTTTAAAGGACATTACCACCCTAGACATGTATGGCCTAATACTATAATACTATAGTCCGTATTTGACTTTTGCACCTCCAGGACACACCTACTGTATATCCATGAAAGGTGATAAAGTGCTGATAGTCATTAAATTCCTTTCTTCAACCTTGAAAAATAATAGATGTTTCGGGATCCAAAATCTGTGGATCTTTAATGTTTGAACTTCTGAAACCAGGTCAACACAAAGATTCTTTTGAACTCAGATTATTACTATTGTAGGAATCACAAGATGTAAACCATGGTTTCCTTACTGTGGCCAAGTTGTCTTCTCCTGCATGTAGCCCACAATAAGGAAATCATGGCTGGGTTTCTGATACGTCCCAGACCATAGAAAGTTCCTGCATTCATTGTCTAATCCATTGGCAACTGATCAAGACAACAGATGTCACCACTAACATGATTAGAGCAAATTGTTAAAATGTTTAATTACTTACATTTGCTAAATTCTTTACAAATTTGGCAGGTGACAGGTATAGTCTATTCTTGTATATGTCCACCAAACCTCTTTAGGGCGGGACGCACATTGCTGTGCACTGAAAGCATCAGGGGTGCCATACTATGTGAGGAAATGTCAATAAGTCTTTAGTCAATTGTTTTTGTTTTCCTATTATATTTTTCAACATATCCCTCAAAGATGGCGTCAGGCTTGGTTCACATCTACATGTGGGTCTCCGTTCGGAAACCTAATGCACAATAAAATGTGGTTACCTTAGGAAACCTGCAGAGCCCATAGACTGTAATGGTTTGTGTTTGGTTTCTGCTCGAAAAGAGCAAAAAATGTGGAGAGAAAAGCGCTGCTCGTCCGGAGTGGCAAACGCAGATGTGAACCAAGTGTCAGTCATATACTGCCAAATTACAAAAGAGGAAAGGTAGATGGGGCACGTGATATACTGTTATGTCTCATCTGGGTGTCTGCTCACTCAGATGACATTTATCACAAATGAGTTCTAGTTACAAACCATAGCACTAACCCATGTTGCTTAATGGGCACTGAGTGATGATGTCAGCCGCATCTGAGCCTTGTTTGATCAATTTACAGTATTTGTCTTCAGCCAGACTCATCCATGAAGCGCTGTTTTAAGTTTAAGTTCAGGAGTACTGGTGACCATAGCGGAAAATTTGCTTACCCAGAAGGATTGGGGTGGTGGAGATAGGTTAGAGGGGGTAAGTCACAAACAACCAAAGGAAAGCGAAACAAGTATAACTCACGGTTTCAGCCCTGAGTATACCGTCACTAGTATACCCAACCAAAGTTTGACACTTGAATGCTAGGTTCACACTAGTGCTGCCTCTCAACTCTTCTGGTGTGTCAGAGGATCAGAATAACGGAGAAGCAGACCGTTAACATAGCATTACACATGGAGCCCGGCAGACCTCATTGTCCGCCCTTTGTGCAGGTCTCCAAAAATTTTCAGTGGACACTGAGACAGGGTCTCCAATGTAGGCTAAGATATGTGTGTGGATGGAGCATCATATTTCTCTGGATGGCAAGAATAGTTAGTGGAGCATATAAATAAATGCTCATCCTAGAGGGAGTATAAGTAGGACACATGGGTGTACTCTTCCCCTGTACAACATCCAGTGAAGGATCTTGAAAAGCATGCACTCCTACTACCAAATTGTTGGCTCAGTACAGTCTCTGTTTTCCCTACACACGTGATTTGGGAACAGGACATTAAGTGGATTATTTACTACCTTTCAGATGGCAAATATTGAAGATTTATCCATCAAACGAGCTATCATAATGGACTAACCGATGTGAAACTAGAGATTATTCAGTCCTGTACTAAACACCAACCTTTGTGATCAGGAGCGCTATGTTAAATCTTTCATGGAAGATGTTGGGACTGTCTTCATAAAATGCTCCATCAGTCTCTAAACTTTGTAAAATATTTAGAAGTAGTTTTCCACCAATACCCTATATGACATATTTCCTCTGTGGCACAATGGCAATGCTCCTGTAGCTCCAAACATCTAATTTGCATATTAAAAAAATGGGCGATGTCTTACCCTGATTCAGGTGAACCTAACCTATCTGTCTTTGGGACTGAGCTGATATGTTAGGTTCTGGTGATAAGACTCCCTTTAATTATAGCTACACCTTCATAATATTCTGCATTAAGTGCTGAATGTGATACATAGAAGCCTACGTGTATCATGCTAAGCGTTGTTTAGCAGTTTAGACACAACGGGGCATATTTATTTTGTCTTGTACACTGCACACGCAAAGAACTTGTGACTTTTTTAAAAAAAAATTTTTTACTCTTTTATGCCACCTTTGGCACTGCCCCAAAAACTGGACGTGGCTAATAGGAGTGCCATTAGCTCCGACAGGTTTATCAACATTTATGCTAGAAATCTGGTGTAAATGAAGCTATGAGCTAACGTACATTCCCCCTCCAGGCGTACAGCGTATAGTTTTTACAACATCTGCCATTCCCCTTTGTAGGCGGAGGTCTCATGTGGCCGAAACACAGCTTTTTTTTGTTGCAGATTTTGCTGCGTTTTTTTTGCACCAATTCCAAGAATGACTACAAAAGGAATGGGAAACATATAGGAAGTTCTTATACCGTTTGCTCAATCCACTCCTGACTTTAGCTCAAAAAACCGTAGCAAAATCTCCAACAAAAAATAATCTGTTTCTGCAACGTGCGGCCTCAGCGTTAGACTATAACATGGCTGTGGCCAGCTTTTTGTCCATCTTTTAGGCACATTTATGAGGCTAAAATCCACAATTCTTGCAGAAAAAAAATGACCAGATTAGACCTATTTAGGGCTGGTCTAAAGGTTTACCTACATGTGGGATAGTTTTTTGGGGTTTTGAGAACAGATTTTTGGTACAAGACAATAAGTAGGTGATATAAACTAGACTCAATGGTCTAAAGATGGGCCAAGTTTATCATCTTACGTTGGCCATAGTGATAAATCTAACGCATTTTTAAGACTGTCTATGTACGGAGTGGAGATTAGTAAATCTGGGCCAGTGCGTACAAGTAAAAGAAATAAAATTCACAGCAGAATTGACGTGCAATGTACTATATAAACTAGCTGCCTAGTATTCCCAGCCAAAGTAAATGTGTCCACTGTGAAAAATTACATACAGTATGTTACAGTCACTGCCCAGTTCTTAATGGGAAGGGACATGTATGAGCTGTAAAGAGTCGGCAAGCCACAGGGATACTTGACGGGCTAAATCCATCCCATGAGACTCAGAGTGCTTTGGTGGAATAACATTATTTGTTCAGGTTAAGCATGGAGAGAAGGCGTTGAATTTCCTGCGTATACGGGATACAAGTATAGATTCAATAAGGGGTGTAGTTGCACTTAGGCTCTGGTACCTGACATGTACCAATGCCCCCTCTGCCGTATAAGAGGCTCACAGTACTATATATAGCCCAATATTGTAATTTTTTATATACCATAAATAAAGTTTATTGACCTTTCTCTATTAATAATTCTTCTATGAAATAATAATAAAAAATAATAAATAGCCCTTGATGGTTATTGAGGCCCTGGTACAGATTTTACATCAGGCCCCAGGAGCTTCCAGCAATGCCACAGTCAGCCGCTCATTACTTGGAAACATGTTGGGCAATAGCTTGTGAATTTCCAATGAACAGTCCTGCCTAGCAGTAGATACAGTATCATCCAGTGTTGTGCAATTGAATTTTCTAGCAATTTCTTATTCTCGTATTCTTGCTTAAAACATGTAAAACTCATTGGCAGCTTCCCACTCTGAGAGGCAGGACGACTCCCCCCCCCCCCCCTCTGTTCCTCCACTCTCCACTAGCCCCAGGTCTCTCTCGTAATGTTAAATCCATCAAGAGACAAGGGGCTGATTTTTACCCAAAACCACTAATGTGTTTTCAGCGTTGAACTGCTGATGACATCTTAAAAGTCCTCATCGTGCGGCGCCCTCCACACTCCAACAATCAGAACATCTCGTAAACCCATAAAATCCAAACTAATAGCAATGAATATTCAGTGACCTAGAATACTAATTATTGTCATGAATATTAATGCCATCGGACTTGCTTTGGTCCCCCTCTTCCTCCTCCTCCTCCTCCCTGTTGTCTGTCTTTCTTTTCTCCCGTGCACTTTTTTTCTCCCCTTCTATAGCCACAACACTTTAGGGTAGAGGTCCGGTAAAGTTGTATAACGGGGAACCTGGAAATCCACCTTAAATCCATATCTTGTCTATGCAAGGCTACAGCATTGTCTGAGCACCCACTTTTGATTTCTTTGTTTTACCTCTCGCACCCCCCCCCCTCTCTTTCGCTCATCACTTGTCTTGCTGTCTCTCACCCCCTCTGTCACACTTTCCACTCAGCTGTGCACTGGAGATGTTTCATAATGAGTGTTTAAGAGGGGGTTCTGTCCTCTGCGACTGTGGTGGGGGCAATAAGCAGATCTTGATTAACGAGACCGTGGGGGGGAAGGGGTAACAGCAATGCGGTTATGTGCACCCCCCCAACCCCATCATTGAGAGGAGCTCCTCTCTAGGCATCCTCCAGCTCGCAGATTAATAGCTTCGCAGGACGCATTTAGGATACATTGCAAAGGTTTCTATCTAATGGGTTCAGCCATTTCCTCTTTGAGTGACAGGCGCGGGGAGTAATCGGCTGTGCAGAATGGCAGCACATTGCTAGTACTTAAGTGTACATTATCCCTGTTGTGTGTCCTGCAGAGGCTGTTTATCAGGATGCCTCTCGCAGCCGACAGGCGCCGACTGACGCTGCTCTTGCTGTGGCGGGAGCAAGTAAATGTGAGAATAATAATAATAAAAATTGAGGCAAAGAACTGGGGGAAAAAACCTATGGAGAAGGAAATAGGCGTGTGTGTCTGAGAGACATAACGTGGTGTAAGTTGGGCTGTATATATGGGATGACTGGACTTCGGATGCAGTAGCATTTTCTTGCTTATTTGCAGCCTTGTTGTATCTGTCCTTTCTGGTTTTGCTTCAATTTCACACCCTAAAACTCCTGAGAATCTTCTACGTTCTCGGTTGGCTCCTAGCTTCATCTGTAGGGGGAGCTAAAGAGTGTGCAGGCATTCTTGCACCGTAGACTCACACTGCACGATCTACCACTATACACCATGTCCCATAAATAAATCAATTTCAGAACTCGGATGCAGTGGACTTTGTCCGCCATGAATTTTCTTATGGATATGACAAGAGCCCACGGGAGAAGCTCAGCAAAATCTCCTTTGTGGAATTCTCCAGAATCCAAAAAAGGCATTACCCCTGAAAAATTATAAGGGTCCACAGTGAAAGCGCATGCAGTTTAGCCTCCAGACTTGGTGGTTACTAAAGTTTACAGTAGCGTCTACACACTGTGCAAAATAACTCTGCAGTGCCAATTGCAAATATTTCAGTCTATGCTGTGAATTCACACCACAGATTCTACCCTTTGCAATGATAAGCGGAAACAGTAGCCAACCCGCAGTGACAACAGTATGGGTACAATACAATTTTGGACGTTTGTTTGCCCTGACCAAAATTAGGAAATTTTAGTTTTCCTGATTTTCTGTTCTAGGAAGTCAGCTGTATATTTCCCTGTGTCCCCTGCTGTGTTCCAGGAAGTCAGCTGTATATTTCCCTGTGTCCCCTGCTGTGTTCCAGGAAGTCAGCTGTAGATTTCCCTGTGTCCCCTGCTGTGTTCCAGGAAGTCAGCTGTAGATTTCCCTGTGTTTGATACTCTTTATTTAGAGTTACGTTTCAAAACCATTGTACATACATGGAAAGGGGAGGCTGAGCTTACATATGGTCCTTGGGAAAAACAACTAAATTTCTAGAATACAATCCATACACAACAACCATAGATATGACAGCACATGAACTGGTGGAGTCCATGAGGGGAGGGACAGGAAGAGAGAATAGCGGAAAGGTGGGAAGAGCAGCAGGAGGAATCCAAGAAACAAAAAATCCCTAGAAAAGAAATGAAAAGATGAGAATATGTCTGGGGGATACTTGGCAGGTGCTTCTAGTTTTTAATTAGCCACCTCAAGGAGCATTAGGTAATCTCTGGAAGTCCACTCAATTATACAGTATTTTCTTCAAATTTTTTTACGAGTCTTGATGGAGTATGTAAGATTTCCCATGCTCATCGACCTTCAAAATCCAGGGAGCCTGGGAAGTTTGGCCTGGTACCAGCAATGGGGAATACAGGTTTGTGCTGCCATAACTAGGAATCTAAGTAAAGAGCACTTGTAGGTATGAACTGTGGACTCAAAATTATGGAGCAAGAACATGGCAGGGCCCAACCACTGCAAGGTCCCTTTGACCTGCTGTGGGTTTCATTGACCTCTGTTCCAGAAGTTTAATGCAGCTTTGGCTGTAAGGCCTTATACACACGCCTAATACGGTTTCACTGACCAGACACTTGTGAAAAATGAAGTTTATGAGGGACATTCACATGTTTGTTTGTTTTTTGCATCAATCATTTATCTTCATTGGTTTTAAACGGAGATGTTTTTCCCTGTCTTGTGAATAAGTCCTCATACTTGATGTAATACAGGATAAGGGCAGGATCTGTAATGCAATGAAAGTATAAAGTGACTCTACTTTTTCTGTAGAAATATTTTTAGTGTACCGTATATACTCGAGTATAAGCCAAGTTTTTACGCACAGTTTTTGTACTGAAAAGCCCCCCTCGGCTTATACTGGAGTCAAGCAATGACGCTATGCGCATTGCAAGGGCGCTATGACCAGCCGCAATAGTAATGTATAGAATCTCCCATAAAAACCCCAGCCCTCAAGCTCAGGGAAGGGGCAGACAGACAACCAATCAATAAGTCAATAAGTTTTCCCAGTTTTTTGTGGTAAAATTAGGGGCCTCGGCTTATATTCAGGTCGGCTTATACTCGAGTATATACGGTAAGCAGTAAAATTGTCTTTAAAGATGGGCACACACTTTGTTTCTTTCACTTATTTTTACTGGGGTTTATTAAATTAAAAAGACCTCAAAAATGAATTTTTAATAAACTGGACACAGGGATATATTCTGCTCTCTATATGTCCACACCCTTTACAGCTTTGACAGTTTCTGCTGAGAATCCAATAGAACCTCTACTGCCGTTGTGTCATTTTTTTTTAGGTTCAAGCTTCTGTGGGGATCAATCTGTAGTCACTAGGGGGCGCTTACTGCATACTGTCTCATTATTGCATTTAATATGCTATTAGATAATAAGTGCACCATCCGTTTTAAAGATATAAGGCTACATATACATAACATGTGCATGTGTTGGGTCCGTGGATGAACAGTACAAATATGTGCCACTTGTGACCCCAATGCCTCATTCACTGCCTTGAAGGGGTTGTCCAGGATATTTACAGTCCTATGAAAAAGTTTGGGCACCCCTATTAATCTTAATCATTTTTAGTTCTAAATATTTTCGTATTTGCAACAGCCATTTCAGTTTGATATATCTAACAACTGATGGACACAGTAATATTTCAGGATTGAAATGAGGTTTATTGTACTAACAGAAAATGTGCAATATGCATTAAACCAAAATTTGACCGGTGTAAAAGTATGGGCACCTCAACAGAAAAGTGCCATTAATATTTAGTAGATCCTCCTTTTGCAAAGATAACAGCCTCTAGTCGCTTTCTGTAGCTTTTAATCAGTTCCTGGATCCTGGATGAAGGTATTTTGGACCATTCCTCTTTACAAAACAATTCAAGTTCCGTTAAGTTTGATGGTCGCCGAGCATGGACAGCCCGCTCTCAAATGATCTGAAAACAAAGATTATTCAACATAGTTGTTCAGAGGAAGGATACAAAAAGTTATCTCAGAGATTTAACCTGTCAGTTTCCACTGTGAGGAACATAGTAAGGAAATGGAAGACCACAGGGACAGTTCTTGTTAAGCCCAGAAGTGGCAGGCCAAGAAAAATATCAGAAAGGCAGAGAAGAAGAATGGTAAGAACAGTCAAGGACAATCCACAGACCACCTCCAAAGAGCTGCAGCATCATCTTGCTGCAGATGGTGTCACTGTGCATCGGTCAACAATACAGCGCACTTTGCACAAGGAGAAGCTGTATGGGAGAGTGATGAGAAAGAAGCCGTTTCTGCAAGCACGCCACAAACAGAGTCGCCTGAGGTATGCAAAAGCACATTTGGACAAGCCAGCTTCATTTTGGAAGAAGGTCCTGTGGACTGATGAAACAAAGATTGAGTTGTTTGGTCATACAAAAAGGCGTTATGCATGGCATCCAAAAAAAAACTGCATTCCAAGAAAAACACTTGCTATCCTCTGTAAAATTTGGGTGAGGTTCCATCATGCTTTGGGGCTGTGTGGCCAATGCCGGCATCGGGAATCTTGTTAAAAGTTGAGGGTCGCATGGATTCCACTCAGTATCAGCAGATTCTTGAGAATAATGTTTAAGAATCAGTGACGAAGTTGAAGTTACGCCGGGGATGGATATTCCAAGACAATGATCCAAAACACCGCTCCAAATCGACTCAGGCATTCATGCAGGCCATCCCAGTCCCCAAACCTGAATATCATTGAACATCTGTGGGATGATTTGAAGTGGGCTGTCCATGCTCGGCGACCATCAAACTTAACTGAACTTGAATTGTTTTGTAAAGAGGAATGGTCCAAAATACCTTCATCCAGGATCCAGGAACTGATTAAAAGCTACAGGAAGCGACTAGAGGCTGTTATCTTTGCAAAAGGAGGATCTACTAAATATTAATGTCACTTTTCTGTTGAGGTGCCCATACTTTTGCACCGGTCAAATTTTGGTGTAATGCATATTGCACATTTTCTGTTAGTACAATAAACCTCATTTCAATCCTGAAATATTACTGTGTCCATCAGTTATTAGATATATCAAACTGAAATGGCTGTTGCAAACACCAAAATTTTTAGAACTAAAAATGATTAAGATTAATAGGGGTGCCCAAACTTTTTCATAGGACTGTATTTATTTTTTTTAAATTTTAAATAAAACAAAACACTTGCCACCTGTCCTTGGTTCTCCGGTATCTCTCAGCGCAGTCCAGTCCTGTTGCTCTGATGTTGTCTTCCGGCAGAAGTGACCTCTTGATGGCAATCAGCAACCTCAGTGAAGGACACGGGACATCACTACCTGCGACATCCCCAGATCTTCTCCTTAGGCCGCTGATTTTGACTTGGACCTACAGCCATTTACACAGTCCCATGATAATACATATGTGTTTGTGTATAGGGCCACAGAAATACGTAAATGAGTCAGGGTGCTAGCCATGAAACACACTCACAATGTGCATGGTAATGTGCAAGAAGCCTTAAAGGGATTTTCCATGACTGTACTTAAGATAAGCCATCAGTTTTAGATTGGCTGGGGTCCAGTTGTGGAGATCCCTACAGTTCAGCTATTTCCTGGAGTATGCAGCCCCTGAATTGGTTACACTATGTTCATACTAGCGTTCGGGTTTCCGTTCTATGGGTCTACTTGGGGACCTGAAAAATAGAAACCCAATCCACTTAAAAAGAAATGACCTATTTCACGCCACATTTTTCAAGTGGAACAGGGAACACAGTGATGGAGCACCTGTATGAACATAGCATTACCTGCTGGGCGCTGCCCTGCTCATTCAGTTTAGTAGCGGCAGTTATCGTTGCTGAATGGGTGTCCAATAGAGATGAGTGAACACTATTCGAAACAGCCGTTTCGAATATCACGCTCCCATAGAAATGAAGGGACGTAGCCGGCACGCGGGGGGTTAAGCGGCCGGCTGCCGGCAAAGTGTGCGTGCCGGCCACTTCCATTCATTTCTATGGGAGTGTGCTATTCGAAGCGGCTGTTTCGAATAGTGTTCGCTGATCTCTAGTGTCCAATAGACTTGAATGGGCCACTACTTCAGTAGTTTGATGACCACTGCTACTAAAAGTTTAGAGAGTGAGCAGTGCAGCACCCATCATGTAAGGAATGATATCTGCATACCATTTGTCATCACTTTTATCTACAAAATTTAACTCTTTATAGTGATTATAGCAAAATGAAAGAGATTTCCCATTTACTTTGTAGTTGCCCCCCTGCCAGTCCCCACCATCAGCTGCTTCCTGTATGTTTGCTCTGTATCAGCAGGGAGCCTAGCTAGAGATGACACCAGCAGTTTACAGCCCTCTACTACACTAAACTACACATGGACTATGGTTCCAGAAAATAAGCTATGCTGGATATAAAACCATGTAAAATCAATTTTTTTTTGTTGAAAATTATATAAATGTGTAGCCCCTGTGATCAGAAGAATTAGATAATCTAATTCTAATATGTTTATATCCAACAGTGTATATAAAAACTATTTTTAGGTAAAAGAAGCAAAATTTACATTTTTTTTCACATTTTTTAACTTTCTTCCACTTCTAGCGAAAAAAAATGTAAACTTGGCTAACAAATAATACTACTTATTTTAAGCCTTATTTGTCCTGAAAGAAACATGGTAAAATAGTTGAGATATGCAAAGCCATTAAAAAGATATTGCGGTATAAAGGGATGTGTACCAAAGTGCTAAATTTGGCCTGAGCATTGGAGCATCAACGATGCTTGGTCATGAAAGGGTTAAAATCCAGCTGGAATTCAGAGTGCTGGCCTAATTTATATTTCTTTTTTTTCTATTTTTGTGACTGGTAATGGTCAGAGCATTGCGCCCCTATTCATTTTCAATAGTGCAGTGTAACACCGTGATCTTTGTATATGAAGCAACTGTTTTGGCAAAAGAGTCAGTGTAGTCCTAGTCTTAAAGGGGTTGTCCCGTCTCACCGTTTCAGCAGTTTGCCTGTCGTTTCTTCTTCTCACTTGCTGTATTTCTCCCCTCCCCCTCACTCTTGCTGAACACTGAAGTATCACAATACTTATGAACATGCTTGTAGAGAAGGGACTCAGTGTTATCTGTGTGTTTACATAGAGGGATAACAGACTCGGCTTTATCAGCAAAATGCAATTAGCTGAACTGATTGTCCTGCTAGCAGAGCAGTGAGTGATGTCACTTGTCCTATTACACAGGTCCGCGGTTATGGTAATACTGTGTTAACAGCAGGAGGAATAAGTTCACCTAGCAGGCAAACAAAGCTGCATTTCTAGAGCAATATATTTAGGAAAAGTCTTTAATTTACATGGTGCGAGCCTAACAGTAATTCTCATGATATTAGCCTCACAGGGGGTCCTCTCAGTGCTGCCCTAATTCTAAAACACCTATTCCAAACTTTCGCCTTTCTTTTGCCTCTACGGTCATCAGTCAGGAAGTTACTGGTGAGCAACCAATTGCTAGCCATTGTGTGTTTGCACCCAGTTATGGAGCAACATAGGGATTAGTACATGTATCTGCCAAAATACAACCCCAGTGCAGTCAGCAAGAGGTGCTGCCAGGCATGAAGATGTCACCTTACTAATGGTATAAACCTGGTTTGGTCTCAAGTAACAATAAATCTGTAATACAAGTGTAGGGAAAGTATTTTTTCTTCTTGCTACATGTGTCTTTTTATGTATGGTCAGTTCATTAAGGCTAATAATCCTCTCTGGTTTTCATTGCAGGAAATGTTACAAGCAGCACATCAGTTACCCAAATGGCCAGTGGTCAAAGTGGCATTAGCCTTGGCTCTTTCAGCCGCCTAGACGGTATGCATCAACGTTCTTACTCTGTGTCCAGTGCCGATCAATGGAGTGAAGGAGCTGTCCTCGCAAATTCTGCCATCAGCAGCGGTAAGTACATTGAAAGTCCATAGAAACTCTTACCGACACATGAGCCACACCCCACCGCATCTTACGTTATATCATAGTATTTTCATACATGCTCTTTTCCTTCATGCTGTGCCTAACAAATATATATATATATATATATACATATATATATATATATATATATATATATATATATATATATATATAAAGAATATAATAAAAATATAGCAAACCATCTAAATCTGTAGTATATTATAGTATAGTATACACTACACAAATGGAATCTCTGGGCTGATCTCTGACAGCAAGATTCTTATCACATGTCCTTGGAGATGGACCACACCTAAAAGAGCGTTGTCCTAACCATCCTTTACTAGAAAACTTTTAGATTATATTTCCAATAGGATGGCATTAAGAACTGCATTGAGGCACTCTTTAGTCTTTTGTCTCCATGCAACATTTAGCCTAGAGTTACAAGGCAACGTGTAGTCATAGAGCATTAGGATGGCACCAGTTGCACCTGAGGATAGTAAATCAGGTTTGGATTTTTGCAATTGTTGTGTTGCAGCAATTCACAGGATGCCACATTCACTTTCATTAGGTATGGTATAGCAGAGCTCATTGTGCTCTTATGTAGCAAGACTACAAGTCTCCATGCAGCCCAACCCTTAATCTTCCATGTAATCCTTCCTCCATTGGCTGACTGACTGACTAACATCCATGAGTTACAGCTGCTTGGAAACACCATTCCCTGCCCACACGTGTCCATCATACAAGTGTCCTTTATTATAAACTACATCCTCTGTAAGTAGCTTTCGGTGTAAAACCTATATCATTGCTATACAAGCCAGGTTGTGAAATGTAAGATATATAACCATATCATTATGTAGTGTATGTATATATAATTCACCGCTGTTCCTGCACTGTTCCCTTTAAACCGCCAAGCAATGAGGTTATTAATGTAAGGTAGCGACTTTTAGCTGTAATTTGCACAAATTCTCTGGTTCCGGAGCAAAGATTTTCTCAGGAATTCAGGTGATGCAGACAGCAGAGGTAGGAACGTGGCCGTAACCCCATTGAAGTGACAGTCGGGGACGAGGCTTTAAGCTTCTTCCAAGAGAAAGACACTAGAAAGGGAAAGATTCCTCCAAGTGACAATCTTGTGACGGGGAACGGAACAGAGGGAAAGAGAAGAGAGACGTCTTCAGAGGCGCAAGAAATAATAACAAGGATTCGTGCAGCCAAAAAAAGACAGCCGTGCGTTGAGGGAGGGGGGAGGGTTTGAAGATGTCTCCTGTGAGAGACGCTATTTGTGAGCATTGTCACAGAGGAACAATACAGTCTGCAGAGAGCCCAGAAAACGGCTGTGTGTGTTTTTATTCATCTAGATCAGGAACCTTAAAAGCAAAGTGTAACCTTCTTCTCTCCTGTTAATTCCACTGCAGTGCTCTGAGGGGGAATTCAGGGGGCTCTCTTTTAGGAGACGGGCTTCCATGTACATGGAGTATACATTAGCACAGAGTGTGGCTGCTAACATTGTACACTACCTTGTATATTTCTATATAGCTCCTTTTAACTCCTCTAGATAGCCAAAATCCCAGTTTTGCAACATTTCGGGTAGAACTTTAACTTTCTTGAAAATCTCAGTCAATGGAGCAACCGACTATTTTTTTTTTTTTTCACCTTTCATAAACTTATTTTATAAATTCATGGCTCGCTTTTCTGCTGGTAGAATTTTTTTTGTCCGTTTATCTAAGTACATTGGTGGCTTGTAGCCATTTTAGGGCAGATGGATGTCATAAGGGTGGGCCCTCAAGTTTATAGTGAAGCAGAGGGCAACAAATATGGTTTTTCACTCTGGATGACTGGAGCTGTCCATTTGTTACATGGATGGACATGCATGTTAATGGTTGTGGTGTAATTCTTACCTGTAATCCCCTGTAACCACCTACGACTGCCACTACTAAAGAAGTCATCAGGAGACCGCGTGATAAGACAACCCCTTCCACATTGGCATGTATACCTATGATGTATGTCAGGTCGTGTTTGATATTATTTTCCTGATATGACATTTCAGAAGAGAAACTAATCTTTTTAAGGTCTTATGCATATGACCGTAGTACATTGACTGACTGTAAAACCAGATTTGTATTCCACAAAAACATATCCACATTGCATCAGTGTATCATCCCCTATCACTGATCCTATACAGACAGGAATAAGACCTGCTCCATATTCTGTGGATTGCTTCTACGGCCCGGACATTGATTTTGTACAGATTATGTATATGTACATAGGCCCATAGAAATGAATGGGTTCCGAAACTACGCGATCTGCCCCATATGTAGAAAACATCTGCGGTTATGTGCATGCCATTTTGGAATGTGCTTAAAAAAAACAAAAAAAAAAACAACACTTTTTGGCTTTGGCATCACGTTGCGGAAATGCAGCAGTTTTTTTTTATTTTTGTAGATTTAGCTGTTTGGTTTTTTTATCCAAAGTTAGAAGTGGAATGAGAAGGAATGAAAAAATTGGAAAAAAAAAAGCAGCAAAATCTGCAAGAAAATTCAAGACATTTTTCTTCAACAAAAATGCCCATCAGACCGTCATTTGTTGCATCTTATACACCGTTGTGCTCATACATTATCATACATTCCTGTGGACACTGAAGACTTTGTCCTACTTGACCTCCGTGAAAATAGTACGGGCTAAATACTGCCTAAGCATTGTTAAAAATATTTGTAATCTAACATGCCATATAATAAAAAAAAAAAAAAAAATCCCTAAAATCCCATTACTACCCTGGTAAATTTCTTGGCGTTCCACCACCTTTCGTTCTTTACTTGGCCGCTGTGGTGATGTCACATGGACGAGGGGGCGCTGTGGTCTCAGCAGTGTAAGTGGCTTTCCTAGGCTGGCCAGACTTGATGCGCATTCATTAGATTTTACGATGAATGATTAAAGCTGAAGCCAGACATGGCAGAAAAGCTGCGGGGTTTTTTTTGTTGAAAATTTGGCCGCGGTTATTGGAGCCGGAGTCCAGAATTTCTTCAAAAGATATGGAAAATATGACGGAAGTCCTGATATCTCCTGCCGAATACAATTCTGTTTTCGGCTCAAAAAACACAGCAAAATCTGCAACCAAAAAAATGCAGCATATCTGCAACATGTGGCCTTAGCCCTACGAGCATTATCCTCAGCACTAGTAGAATAAATTTAGCCATAATTGTTGACTATTTCCTTTTTCTGATGAAACTGGCCATTATTGTCAGATGTATAATATTCTTGTTGTCTATCGTGCTAAAGCTATAAGACGCCAGTGGCCATACTGGTCATGGTCCTGGAGAACGTGATGGCGCACGGAGTTGCACAGATTTCCTTGGCTTTTTCTGTTTTGCCAACTTTAACCCCTCAGATACAGCCTTGAGAGGCTTTATGTATTCGCTAGGAGTTAACTGCAGCAGCGTAAAAAACTCATCAGGAACATGACAAAAAGGGAAATGAGGAATAATCAGGTACTTGGCAATGCGAGAAAAATGATAAATGCACCTGATATTCCCTTGTAATAAAACTTTTTTTTTTTTTTCTAAAAGTGCCCCCCACCTTCTCCAGGCAGCGAATTCAGCGTCTCAGCCCCCCCACTTTCTGACGGATCGACGATTGTCGTTCCGTACTTTTAAGTTTTTTTTATTTCCTTTTTTTTTTTGTCATTTACATCAAACAAGTAAGATCCTTTTAATTTAAACTTTCTCTCTTCCCTTTCATTAAAAGGTTCCGAATGTAAAAGCTCTGTGTTAATGTGCGTGTGATATCAGCGGGGACGGAGAGACAAGTTTTTCTCTTGTTTCTTCTTGTTCTTCTCTATCTTTGGGATTTAAATGTTCTTCTTTGCGAGTGAATATGCTGCTTATTGTCCCCGCTTTTTGTCCAAGACAAAATAACACACATCGGGTCTTCATTTTATTTTCTGATTTCAATGCTCTCGTCCCCCCTCCTCGCATTCAATTAACGGCATGCATGGGGGGCAGAGTAAAAGGATCTTATTTTTTAAGCAGTCTGTGTTTCCCTGTGGCTCCCGCCTTTGAAAGCCGCTCTGAACGTTTCCTAATTAGATAAATTACTTTATCTGAAGGACCACAAAACAGGAGGTGCTGGTAAAGGAAAGAATGTCAGAGCGAGGTCTGGGGGGGCATCAGGGGGAGGAGGCAGGAGTTGGAGGGTCTGATGTCAGCTCCTTCCCGCTTTTTGCCGGCTGTGTGGTATCTGCTACCTGACTTGTAAAATTAGCTGTCTTGTATGATTTGTCAGTAGAGCGGTGAAGCTCTCAACCAACTCCAGGCATTGAAATGATTCCTAGGTGCGATAACTCCTTCACTGCCAGAGCACCTGCAACCTGTGCTAGTTTAGGAGCCCTTGTGCATTGTGGACAAGAGGTCAGCCAGGACCTATTCTCCTCTGATCGCACAATAGCCGCTCTGTCCCCACTGGCCTATCTTCTCACAGGACCGTGCAGGTGGTGGACTCTCCAGACCAAGATGTACACGTCCTACAAATGAAGCATGGGTGCAGGGCACCCACAACATGGTATAAGATATCCTGCACAATTATATTAATATTCTGACCATTTTATACACTTTAGTCCTTCCTGATGGTTTGAAACTTCCTTGTCATCCATAAATTAGTTTGGTGGAGTTGCCTCTAGACGTGTAGATAAAAAAAAAAGTTTTCAAGTCTAAAAGTATATTAAATAATTTTATTTTATGTGTATTCTCAGTATGGGAATACCTGTGCCACGCATTGTTATAACCTTTGTATATATTAGCCCCCTGGACTCAGTACAAGTGGTGGGTGACAGAAGGATACTGTCCATGGTGAGATCCATGCTGGAGAACAACTCCCATCCCATGTATGAGATTATGATAGCACAGGGCAGTACTGTTAGTGACTGACTGCTTCACCCCAAGTGTGATAAGGAGCGCTACCAGAGATCCTTCCTCCCAAGTTCTATCAGGCTGTATAATCTACATCAGGCTAAGCGAAGATCACTCCGCACAGAGAACTAAATGATCCTGAGTCTTTCTTTTCTTTCTAGTTGCTATGACTCCTAGTATCTTTTCTATCTGCTATTCTGAGCTTGTATGTGTCTTTCTGGTAATATATTACTGTATTATCCATGCTGCTGTAACACACTAAATTTCCCCATGGTGGGACCATTTTATCTTATCTTAACACGGTTAGGATTCTGTCAGAGTTTAGGCATAAGTTACAAACCCACCAAAAGCGCTTCATTTAAACCCAAATCGCCAACCAGTAGGATGCTACTTAACCCCTTTAATACTGTTACCGCTCTCTTTCTGCACTGTGACGTTTGGATGTATTACCTGCTCCATAGGTTGTCTGCAATTTTACATGTAGTTCTCATATATGTTGTGACCAGGCATAGACCCCCAATACACATAAATGAAATGTTGTGTGAATATGCTGATTTTGTTGGGACCATGTGAATCTCATATGTATGGGGGTCTCTTGTATATCGGTCATGATGAGTCTTATCATGTTTGATCCCGTTTTCTGTCATTAGTCTATCAGAGGCTTACTCTCTTTTCCCCATTAAAACCACATATACACTCGGGCAGACTGAACATGCTTGTCTATGAGGGGTGAAATTGAGGAGTTGGTCCAATGTACATTCAGATGGTGACTGTCAAAGGAATATTGGAATATCAGCCATACCCAGTACCGACACCTTTAGCCTCTTGATTCAATGACTGCAATTTGCAGTATAGTATCCTTCTACTTTCATAGTTCCGGTTCATTCTGTAGGGGTACTTAGATTAGAGGTACGATTTATCCCCCGCTTTGTATGCATATATGCGGTTGGTGCGAAGGGCGCTGTACGCAAATTCACAAGTGCGCTTCTAGTGTCACCGCAGCTCGTCCTGTAATCTGGACTCTTGCCTTCCCAGGCAGCTGTTTTGCCAGGCTTGGGTAGAATACAGCATCTGGTGTAAATGGGTTGCCAGTACGATATGTGGTATCTTGTCAGCGGAGATAAGTTGCCACATCTAAAGCTAAAGGAACGTATAATAAGTTATGTGTGTCCTTGAGCGCAGGCCAGTGACGGCAGTGATCACTTGGAGGGTTCATTTCCCTGCACTAAATTTATGGGAATGTTATTTTATACTTGCTCATCACAAACACCGAACTGCACGGAACAGCTGCCCACAGGAGAGGGGTATATTTTGGGAGAGGGTGTAACACGTTCTTACAATGGCAATAAAATAGGATGGAGGGTGTGAGATGATATCCATAAAAAACTGATGCGGCACAGCCTGGACGGACCACGTCTCCCCATCCCATCCCCTCCCTCTCTGCATCTTTTATATATCTGTCAGCTTTTTCTTATTTCTTTCTATTCGCTTCTCATTGTTTTATGAGCAAGCTGTTCCATTCTTCCGTGTCTGTTGTGTGGTAGACACATTCACTATCTCCTTTTTCTTTCCCTGAAGGATCAGGCCATTTCCTAGATCTGTTTTATCTGTTTTGTAAGATCTTTGAAGAATAAAACAGCAATATGCAAGTTGGTTGTATTGTGTTACGTACCAGTAGAGCAATACAAGTGGATTAGGTGATTATAACAAAGACATCTTAATTCTTTCAATTTTTAGTTAAGTGTATTTCATGTGTGGTGGAGAATATATTGGCACCTGAAGGTGTCCATAGACATTGAGATATCTCATCAATACCTGCGGATAGCCCTCACATTTCCCTATGAAAACTTGAAACAATCAGAAAATTATTAAAAGATTTTTCAACATTGGGAATCTCATGGTCTTCAGAAGCTCCTGTTATCTACCCAAACACAACCTCATGGCTGGCATGATGGTCTTTTCATGTCAAAGAATTTCCCTTCTTATGGCTGACTTAAAGGGGTTGACTCATGAAGATAACCCTATATGAAATAGAAACCAAACTCATGATAAGCGAGTGCCACAGGTGTACCTTCAGAAATTCCCTGTGGGCAGCTGTTTTAGGCAGGGAGCATGCAGTGTTACATTAATGGCCATTCAGATCAATGGTGGTCCATGTAATACATAGATGGCATGAGTCCACCATTGCACAATGCGTTTTTTTAGCAGCTCTGTGCACTGGGTCACTGAGGCAGCTGTGACCCTACTCTGTGAAGTCCTTATATCCCAAAACCTTTCCATGCAAAACATAAAAAGATCACGTAATAGTAAACTAAAAGTTAGAGAGACAGCCCGAGTTTGGAAACGTGAAACATGCAGACTTGAAGAAATGATATAGAAAAATCGGGACAAATGTAGAGCACTACTGTCCATGTAATACATAGATGGCATGAGTCCACCATTGCACAATGCGTTTTTTTAGCAGCTCTGTGCACTGGGTCACTGAGGCAGCTGTGACCCTACTCTGTGAAGTCCTTATATCCCAAAACCTTTCCATGCAAAACATAAAAAGATCACGTAATAGTAAACTAAAAGTTAGAGAGACAGCCCGAGTTTGGAAACGTGAAACATGCAGACTTGAAGAAATGATATAGAAAAATCGGGACAAATGTAGAGCACTACTGTAGCAGAAAGAATCCGAATGCAAAAATGCACTATAAAAGCCGTATTTATTAGGTTCCAATGACAGTGAGTTAAAATAAGACTACGCGTTTTGACGTTTTGGTGCCTTCATCATACAGTTCACCACCCTACCAGGTTTGGTGCCCGGGTAAGAGCTGCAAACGTCACCACTGAGTCCCTTTGAGGTCTCATACATGGGCACCAGGCACCACCCTTTTTTATTTTAGAAATCTAAAATGAACATACCTTCTTTCTTCCAAAATCTGTGAACAATCAGGACACTTCCCTACATCAGGGGTCAGCAACCATTGGCACTCCAACACTACAACTCCCAACATGCTCCATTCACGTACATGGGATTTCCAAAACCAGCAGAGCAAGTAGGCATGCTGGGAGTTGTAGTTTATTAACAGCTGGAGAGCCAAGGTTCCCTGCCCCTTCCCTACCCGATAGCCGGTCCCTTCTGAAGTCTCTAGGTTCATCTGGTGTTCATCTATTACTGTATAGCGACCTTAATCAATGTTCACATGTACATTGGCGCCTCCGCTTTTCTTTAGTTGGTGTACTTTCATATATTTTAGCGCATGATTCAAGTTTTTGAGGATTCTTTGTATATTTTTGATTCACAGATACTGGCCTGGGCGACTCTGTGTGTTCTAGTCCCAGCATTTCCAGTACTACAAGTCCCAAATTGGATCCACCTCCATCCCCACATGCAAATCGAAAGAAACACCGCCGGAAGAAGAGTACTAGTAATTTCAAGGCTGATGGGTTGTCCAGCACGGCTGAAGGTGAGATGACTGCTCCATCACCCGGCTTCATGTCTGCAAAGTGTTTTGCCTTTTTTCCCCACTTTGTCAATATTGAACATGGTGACATAGTTATGGTAGAGCAAGTGGCCTGATATAATCCCAGTAACGTTTCTGACCTCACTACTTTGCATAGACCTTGGTTATAAAACTTTGTTTGTGTAGTCATTCATATACTTTATATGGCTGTCTCAAGACTGCTATACACATAGGGATTCGGCATCTGCCCTTGTTCTAATGTGTATGGTGCAACCCAGCACTGAATCTTAGGAGATGAGGAACCATAGGAGATGAGAGGTACATGCCAGTGGCGTTCTCCTCTCTCCCTGTTGAAGGAAACTTGTTTGGTTGGCCGGTCCAAGGATGCATGTCTGTGGGGGGTCAGTACAGATGACTTTGTGCCAAACAAGCCAACAGTAAGTATATGTTATGTATAGCTGGATTTGTATAGCAAAGACGTCCTGAAATGGGGTTGCTAAAAAAAAATTGGAAATACAATACTAATATACTGTCCAAAGATAAAACCAAAAAAATTCAGCATGGTATTTAGCCTTGAAAGATTCAATGATAGGGGTCAAGCAGCTAAAAACCTACCATTCTAGAGTCCCAGTGTTTACCTTCAATAACTATGCAGAATGTAAAGAAACTCCATATTCTGTTCATTTCATTGGATGTGGCTCTTGCTACTCATTGGATCAATGCTGGCCCCATCTGATTGTTTTGTCAAATGATTATGAGAATGTGAAACCTAACGTTAAAGGGACTGGATATGATGCAATTGATCTGTCAGCAGTATGTTATAGACCTGAAGGAACTGAACAAATTGAACAAATGAAACTCAGCTTTGAAAAGATGGAGTATAACTTGTCATTTATTGATCTAAATCCCTGCTCATTCTGGCCCCAGGAGTCCAGTGGGTGGGGTCCTGTCAGTAGTTTACATCTTTCCCTTTATGAGTGTGCATACAAAGTTAAAGGGGTTGTGCTAGTACAGATGGTTATCATCTCTCCTCAGGATAGAGCATTTGTGTCTCATCAATGGGGGTCCGTCCACCATGTCCCCAGCTATCAGGAGACGTAAAGTCCCTCTGCATGGTTGTATGACCAGGGCTCTATTCGCTGCCGACACTGCAATCTCCAGCACCCCCTTAGAAGTGAATGGAGCACAATTCACGCAAAGCACTCTGACATTTCATTCACAGGGAATGCAGGGGAACTTAAAACTATTTATCTCTGGATCAATGTGGGAAAGGGAGTAGTTGGAACCCCCCAGTGATGTGATTAAGGGATCAGTGTTTGTAGTGGGACAATTCCTTAAGGCTAGGTTGCTGGGCTCTCCATCGTTTAGGTCTACCAGGAGACCGTAATGACGGAGAGCCGGTCTGCTAAAACAGCAATTACCCGTGTACCCCATAGACTAATGGGGTACTCCAAGTTTACACCGTTTTTAACCAGTGGAGAGAAAAGTCCTCTGTGCAGCCAACAGAGACTCTGCCATAGATGTGAACCTAGCCTTAACTGTGAGTCATGGATCAGGTCTGCCCACAGGGCTCCAAAACCCAGAATACATAGATTCAGATGAATAAATTACAGTAAATTCACATCTACGTCCATCTATCATAGGAACAGAAGAATGGCAAAGACGGATCCATCATATGACACACAGAGCCTGACACATCCTATTGTCTATAATGGGGTTCACGGGGTATCTTTTATGGTACCCATCATTTTACCGGCCTTTTTCCTTTGCAATTTGAAACTGATTTGATGATAGGGACTATTAATAGGGACCCTAACGCAAATGTGAACATACCCTTATAGGTTATATCAGCTCCTCCGGCTCTATGACACGCTGCTGGCATATTGGCGCGCCTTTTTAGTGTGGCAGGTTCATGGTGCTGTAGATGTTGCCTGGCACACTTCTCATTTGGGGCAGTGCCATCTGTAGAGGGTCCGGTGCTTCAGTGATCACAGCTACTTATAAAATTAAATCCCTCTAATTAACCCTTTGAAATGTGATCCCTGCCTGTCCGGTCTGTGGTGGCAGGTTGTGCAGGGTCCCATGTCCTGTCTGCACCTGGTCACCCTGTGTGGTCACTCTGTGCACCTGTAGAAGACCATGCGGGATTCTCCATAATTACTGAGAAATAAGATAAGTGAAATCCTAGTGTCACACTCATTGATTTCTCTATCTGTGCTGAGGTGCCACCGTGAACTCCGCCATGGCAAAGTATGTAATTACGTTACAAGGAATACAGAGCCTGTAATTCACGGATGTCAATTGCATTTTTAAAGGGCCAAAATGGTTTTATTGGCATAAATGAAATGGATGAACCAATAACCGCGGCATCTGTGTGAAAGCAGCAATATTCTTAAAATGCGCACTTTTTCAAACCCTTTAAACGCAGTTGTCCTCCTCTTGTGTATACATATCTTACACAAAAGGGTTTTACATCTATTGTATACAGGCCAGCATGTCTACCTGTATTATACACGGAGCGGAGTGTCTATCTATTATGCACAGTACATTGTGTGTCTTTGTGTGTGTGTTTTCTATAAAGATCAACCAGGGTGTTATTGTATTATACGTGGAATGCCGCTATGTGTTTCAGTGTTACACAAAGAACAGTGTGAGTATTTGTAAGGTGTGCTGTGCCAAAGGCAAGAATTACCACTCGTCTTCATCTGGACACTCTCCTGGTCTATATGTTTTGCCGTCTTTTATAGCATCAATTGTTTGCAGTTTTCAACAGGGCCCATACAGTGGATGCAAAAATGACCATCTCCTATTAGCTCTGTTGTAAGATGCGTAGTCTTCACCTCTTCTGTCACTTCTGTCTTAAATGCCCTTGTATGCCACTTCCCTTTCTTCTCAACCTTCAAGTGTCTGTTCTCTTTCTTTACAAACCCTAAATACAGCTTCCCTCTATCTTCCTTCATTTTTTTGCCTCCTCCTTAGCCCCTGTTTTTTCCCCATCTTCCCCATCCATCGTGCATTTCTCTTATCACCTTCAGTATTTTTTTTTCTATTTCTTACTAGCGCTCATTTGGAGTCCACAGGTTTTTTTGTCCCCCTTTTTGTAGTTTCAGTAATTTTTCTTTTGAGGGGGACCTTTTGGTTCTTAATCTTATACTTAAGCTGGCCCTATACATTAGTTGTATTTCAGCCAAGCTGCTGATCCCATCTAATATACACAGTCCAGACACATTAATGTGACCACCTGTCAAAATCCAGAATAACCCCCTTTGGCAGAGCGGACCGCTGCGAGACGTGCAGGAAGAGAGGGGATGTTGTGATGATGTTCAATAGGATGTTCGGCCATGTCGACTCCAGTGCCGTGGCCAGCTGCGCTAGGTTGCGCCGTTGAATATCCATGGCGTGAACAACCCGATCGAGGTGGTCCCACGGATTCTCAATTCGGTTCAAGTCCGGGGAATTTGCTGGCCAAGGGAGTGCGGTAAACTCATCCTGGTGCTCCTCCAACCACACACCTACACTGCGAGCTTTATGACACATCGCATTGTCCTGCTGGTAGATGCCATCATCCTGAGGAAAAACAATTCGCATGTAGGGGTGAACATGGTCCGTAAGGATAGATGCATACTTGTGTAGATCCATCGTGCGATCCACAATGATGAGTGCACCCAGATGGCTGATGACACGTGCCTTCTGCGATCGGTTATTGTTGACATCAAAAGTAGGCTGTGGTCACATTAATATGACTGGACTGTGTATATGGGATCCAGCCAACTTCCCCGATGAGAGATGTTGAGGAAGATACAAGCCCAATCGTTTTGCTCTTGGGGAAATAAGATGCCTCCAGAGGTGTCTGGCTGTGGTTTACACCCTTGTTCCCATTGAGCATGCACTTGTATGGAGTACCTGGATATATAGCCGTCTGCCATATGTACAGGCGGCCTTAGAGTGCTTTGTACCCATCTCTCCCTTCTTGACATCATCTTAAAGGATATGTACGTTCAGTCCTATATTTTTCCCAATACATTCTGTTCTCACTCATTTTCATTTCGATATGTTTCCGCTCCATGTTTTCCTGCCCCTAAGTCGCTCTTCCTTATCTATTGCTCCAGTTGCTATCTCACCGTTTCTTACTTTATTTCTCCGACAGTTTTCACTTTCCCTTTTTTCCCCCATGTATTTTTTTTTTTCATTACAATGAAAGTATATCATTCTAAGTACTGGGTTTGTGTTACATGTCAGCTCTTCACGTCTTTCTGTTATATGACAATACATGTGACAATTTCCAACAAAGACAAGGCCGTCTGCCAGTAGTATTTATTATATTGTTATTACAATGGAGTCCAATGATATGGAGCCCTTGCAGATTGCAGCGTATTGTATAATGTAGGTGTAGATGAAACTTCTACAGTATAAGATGCTCCACTTGTAAGATGAGCCAGTGTTCAGTGTATATACTGTATGTACCACTTGTTATATAATGCACAAAGTATATAGCCAATATTGCTCAGTCTGTGTAAGACAATGAGCATCAAATTTATATATTTTTTTTACTTTTGTGCTGGATGGATTACTTGGTGTGCAAGGAACTACATCTGTCTTGTATAACTGTACTATGAATAGAGGAAAATTGTTGGGTTTTCCATACACATAGTATATATGGTTTATATATCAGTCTGATAAAGCAGTATGTGCAGCTCTATTCCATTCTAAATAGAGTGCAAATCTGTAGGGGGCGCTTCATGTATTATGACCTGCCTTAAAGTAACCCTCTAGACTTCCCCATACGAGGGTGCGTTCCCCTTTTACTCACTGTTGGTTTAGTAGTCTGTATTATATAGCGATGTGATGGAAGCGCTCTCCATGAACTGATGTCCTGGGGTTAGACTTGTGCTTATACTCTACAGACAGAAGAGGTGGAGCTGCAGGCGACTGGGACAAAAAACTGAATCTACTGTATTATGAGAGGAGGTGTTTCTCAGACTACTTGTCCTACAGGTAGTCACGGATCACACCTCTGCCTTAAAGGAGTATTTCTATCCTAAGAGGTGTTCCCCTCTCTATAAGACAGAATATAACCTGCACATCGGTGGGGTCTGATTGCTAAGACCCCTACCAATCCCCGAGAATTTAGTCTACTATTCTGAATGGAGAGATAGTTTGGTTGGCGCATGCAGCTCTCCTTTTATTTCAATGGGAATGCCAATAGCTGTGTGATGGATTTCATCTAAGTAAATGGAACATTGCATGCACCAGACGGACCACCGCTCCATTCAGTATAAAGAATGAATCTCCTCTGTTCTCCTGAGTTGTCAGACCTCCATGAGCTGCAAGTTATCCCTTTACAAGGAAATTTCCCTTTAATGGACCTTCACAAAAAAAGCAAACCACAAGATCTCAAGTTATTATCTCCTGTAGTGCTTGCTTTTCCAATGTATTCATGGTATTTTAGTTAGAAAAGAACACCTCTGTCTATCACCTAGAGGACAACCCAGTATGTGTATGGCTTCTGGGCACCAGGAGTAGTGTGTATATCTGCACTTGGAGCAGTAGGGCACAAGAGGCGCGCCCATGCCACCACATGGGTATGTTGTGTGATGTGTACAGGGCAATAATCACTAACTTTCTATTCATATATAAGGTTGCTGAGATTTAACCAGTGTTTATAACAGAAATCCTTATGATACGCCTTTCAAACCTTAAGGCCCCCTCTGTCTTTCTGTCCTTCTCTCCTTTCTCTTTTCCCCATTTATTTTCTTTTTCTCCGTTTTCTCCTTACCTTTTGCTCTCTGGATGCAGCTAAACGCAAAGCATGGAAACTAAATCGTGTTGGCAGCCTGCGAAATGTTTACAGCGGCAACGCCAACACAGAAGGTAACACGTGCCCCACACTGAGGCCCCCTCTGACCCTGCTCTCTGCATGTGCTCCCCTACTTTATTTGCATGTCTTCCCCATTGATGGCACTGCTTCTTCTTCTGTCAGTGGTTTTGTCCTTGTTCCTCTGCTGCTCTCATCTCATTTCCAGGAAATTATGTGCCGCATCATACCCAGTGAAGAACAGTATGCCATTTAGAGATAGACCGCCCATATGTAGCTAGCCATAGCCTATTCATGCCCATGTACATGTGACCTTTCTGTAATCGTTGTCAAATTTTGCATTTGGCTTGAAAGCGCATTAAACAGAAATCATGGTTTCGAGCAGCGCGTTCATTGTTGGTTGTGCAGTATATATAAGAAAACGTGCATAGGGCTTCTTCATGCCTTAATGTACGTTTGGCCATTCTGTCAGTGAATGGAGTAATGTGCTGTGCATGTTTCACTGAGTATTTTGTCTTTGGTCTTCAGTTATCAAGGTTTATCCAAATGATATATATTTATCTGTGCAAAGAGGGTTTTATTCTTCCAGGTTGAGAATGGCGCATACCCAGAAATCTGCTTTTTGCTCACTGCCTGGACCTATTTCTGTTTTAAGCTGTTTCAAAATATCTGAAATATCTGCTGGGTCTTGCTGGGCAATCTGTTCTCTGGCTGTATAAGCCTTCATATATTACTATTATGTTTTCTGTCGCTAATAGCCGCACTATGGCTGCAGAACATTTAGACTTTCTCTCTGGCGTGTACAATGCAGAGCTGACTGACCCCCTCCCCTATCCATTATCACTACTAATACTGGTTTATTTACATGTAATTCTGCCAGGAGTAACTCACACACAGCAGATAAAAATCAAAGTGAGCACCTTATAGGAATTTCAGGGACACTGGACTGCAAATCCAGGTTATGATGTAGCTAAAAAGATCTGTGCACAGAATAAGAGAAATCTGAGCGCAATAAGGAAAGCTGTTTGCTATCTATGAGTAATATGCCATCAATAATAATACAAGCAGCTAGTCAGAAGTACTTAGGACTCTCTTTGCACTAACTGTGAGCCGTCAGAAGCTACAGACTCCTCTCTGCGCAGTGTGGAAACATGCAGAAACTTTGAAGGAAGATCTGCCTTTCCACCTCCACTGCCTGTGTTCTTTCTTGAGCGTGTTGGTTTCTAAAGATGGACCTTCTCTGATAACAGGTAGTGAACAGCAAAATAGGCAGGGGCCCCAGCTTACCATGTGTTATTTATAATACCGGTTTTGTAGAGAGGCCTTTGAGCCACTGATGCCACCCTACCGCTCCTTCCTCTACAGCTGCGCCGCTGGAAGAAACTTCATAGAGGTTTTTAAGGCAGAAAGCAGCAACTTTTTAACACAGAGTGCATGACATTTTGGTCCAGAATCACATGGTCTATTAAATGAGAATAGGTTGTCTGAAAAACTTGTGACCATTTAAGTTCTGCATTAGTGTCAATGTAGATAAGAGTTGACCCACAGTGGACCTTTATCAGTTCTCCAAAGGACAATGTCTGATTGATGGTAACCACTAGAATAGAGGTTGTGAGCCCCCTGTTCCTCCACATGATATAGCTGGAGCTGAGGTGGATTGTGTGCCGTGCCATATCTGGCTTTTGCTTAGAAAAAAAAATATGCAACAAAAAAGCTGCTTTTCCGCAACATGGAGCCTCAGCCTACATGGCTTACTTCCATAGTAGATGAGGTTGGATGAAGACATCAGTCCATCAAGTCCAACCTATCACCCTACAATCCCTACTTGGCAAGGTGGTCTGCATTTTCTTGTTACTGACCCCTAGAAAATGACATAATACGTGACCATAATTTTTGCTTGTCCATGTACCAGGCTGTCACAGGGACAACTAGCACAAACTCTGAAGGAGAACCTGCCGATATTCTTGACATGTCTGCTTTGAATAATTATTAGTATTCCCTGTGAAATAAATCGTGTATTATGCAGTCCCTCTGTTATTCCTCCTAGAAATTCTTCTTGTCTAAAGGATGTGCCCCTTCACTGTCAGGGTGTACAGGAACGTACCCCTCATGACAACCTGTTGTCAAATTTTTCCTACATTTCTAGTAGGAGTAACAGAGGAACAAAACAACACAAAGTTCAAAATTATTTCATGTGCAATTCAAGTACTTATCAAGGAGAGAAGAGGGGACAACCCTCCTTTATCCGAGTAAAGTGTTCAATTGGGTTTTCTGGCCCCAAATTGAATTTTCATATCGATTTAGTATGCGGTCTACGTGAATAGATCATGAGTATGAAAAGTCAATTTGGGGGTGGAAAACCCCTTTAATGAATCCTTGTTATCCAAAAAGAAATGGGGTATTTTTAAGTCTTCTGGGTGACGAGTTAAAAGAATATGGACGACGCAGTCCTTATAGGGTCGGTCTGTGGTCTCTGTTCAGATGGCGTTGGAACTTTTAGTCGTCTTCTGTGGCGATTTATACATGTCTGAAGCCAAGAATAATAGCAACAGTTAATGCATTGTGAAGCTATGCGCCATTATACACAGATCATTAGCACACTACAGAGATATCGCTCCATATTAAGCCCTGTTTTAACCCTGATAGGGAGCGTCGCAGCGACTCCTCACCGCCCCTTGTACAGTACACGCTGTTACACCGCTCTCATAGGAGTTAATGGACGCTCTTTAGATTTAATTATTAAAAAGACCAAATAATGAAACGAGGAACTTCGTTTCCACGTCCGCGAAAAAAAGCACCATAATCCAGATGCTGAAATCTTTTGCAAAAGCTATGACATTGGAGATGGCATTTTTCCTATGTCTCGTGGACTTCTTGTCAGTAACCTTATTGAAGAGACCACAGGGAACCTATTGACCCCTAAAATGACAGAAAATGATAACAAAAGGGACAATGAGATGGTGTGATAAAAGAGAAGATGACAAGGTTACCTACAGCATCAAGCATCTTTACAGCTGTCATGATAGAAAAGTCCTATGTATGTATGGTGTGTGTGACATAGCATGTATGTTTGTATGACACTACATATAGGGTGTGTATATAGGTATATTTATATAGAGGGTTACATAGGCTGACCTGTATAGATGTCGCCTTTCTCAGCTCACACAGCGGTGCTATATATAAGTATATATAATCATATGTATTAGCGTTTCTAGGTATATAGCGGGATTATTTATACACGCAGTAATATATATTACATACACACTCGCATAGAGTGTCTGTGGTTGTGTGTGTCTGTGTAATGTGTTCGTATCAGGTGTAATGATCTGTAGCCAAAAACAATTGTGTTCTGTGACATTTAAGTAACAGCTTTTTAATTTGTTTTTTGTTTTTTTCCCCCCTCTCCCTTCTCCACTCTCCCGCGTCTTTCTCTCGTTCCCGAGCCTTGATGCCCTCCCCCCGTCTCTCCCCCGCTGCTCTTATGGCGGACGCCATTTGCATGCGCAGGCTGCCGTTTTGTTAAAGGTCAGAGAGGTCAGGGGTCACAAATTGACTTGCTGGATCCCGGTTGGGGGACGCGTCATGCCGCCTTTTGGTTAATAAAAGATTGGATTTTTATTTATTTAAGATTTCCAGTTCAGCCTCCCTATGGCTTAACTCTTCATATGCTGGATGCAGGAATGGCTGGATGTGAACTGGTGACATACTATGTGTATCCCTGCAGGCTGCTTTCTTTATTGGTCAGACCTGCCTAACAGTGAATGCTAGGCAGTAGATACAGGAGCCATAGCCTTGTGTAATAATGTAACACACGAGATCCGTCTTTTAATTAGACTACAAATCCCACGTGATTCCTGCTGGAGCAATGGTGGGGGCTTCATGGTTAACCTGCAACATTTATTATCCAAAATCCTATAGGGAATACGGGGAGGTGGCTGGAAACAGAGCGAATGCTAAGCAGAAGTAACCTGGCCCGACCTGGTATCTAGTAAGAATAGAAGCACGGCCGACATCCAGGTACTTCTACATAGTAATTCAGTGCAAGAATGAATTATATTTACAGCTATTTCTCCTCTGTATACCCATCATTTATACCACACTAACTTACATAGGCCTTGTGGGCCCCAGTTAGGTGCATTAGTACTGCTGTGGTGCCTTCTAGCCCAAGCCACATGTACTGCGCATGCGCCGAGAATATGATCAGCACTGAGCACAGCAGATCACGGGGCCTGGTAAGGTTAGGTATACGGTAGGTTACCTGACCATGTCGCTCAGAGGTAGGAGGGAGAGGTGGATGGCGGCACAGAACAGGGGGAGGCTTAACTTTTTGAAGCAATAACTACACCCTCATTGCTCCAAAGAGGTCATTTGTAAATTGGCAAAAATAGCAATATCTGCAGCTGAGCCATAAATTCACAAGGGGAAAACGCTGCTCTATTCAGGTGACCCGAATTTATCTATACCTATGCATAGTCCATAGAGAAACTTGTAAAAAACAATCCTGTGCCTGCTATCATAATTCATACGATATCGAAAAAGTCGCACATTGTGGCACAAACCATATTGATTTTCCAGTTTTTATGGCATGATTAGAAAAATTGGTGCAGTTTTGGGGAGAGGGACTGGGCCGGCCACAGACCCTGAGTTACTATTCTTTACCATGTCATATATTGGCACAGATACAGCTCAAGTGAAAAGCCTTAATGATGCACCAATTTTTTTTGGAGAGGAGGCGTGCACCATTTACTACATTTGGTGCATTATATATTGCATTTTAGATTAAGATTGGTCTATGAAATGTCTGAATAAATCACCCCAATTGTGTCTGTCTATATGACATTATGCGGAGCTGGGGCGTTCCATCAGTTCTGTCTCTTCTCCCTATAATTTGTATTCTATAGACTTATTAATATGACAAAGTGTTGACCTGTGGGATCTGATAGCCGGGACCTGCTCTGAGCCCAATATGGGTCCCGTTTGCTCGGGTAAAATATGGCCATGTATGTATTTTCCTTCCTATTGACATGAAGAGGTAATAAAGAACTTTCCAAGTGAGCCCACTAGAGTTTCCATACCATCCACTTACTTCAGGAAGATGCAGAAACGGATCTGCCAAGGTTTACAATCTATTTGTTGCCATTGAAACGTCATTCAAGCGATTTGTTTGATTTCCCGCACCCCCCCTTCTTTATCGGTGACATTAATGGGTAACACCACACAGCGCTGGCAGAGGTGGGCACGCCAGGCTGACATGGCTTTTCTGCTTTAGTTTTTAGGGCACTGCTAAATATATGGGTCCTTGTATTTATAGTGAGGTCTCTTTTTTTCTTAAGTACCGTGTGCGAGCGTCTGATACTGATCTGTGAATTACTTGTTCCTGTGCGTGAATACACTTCAGTAAGCTCTACGTATGTGACATGTTGGTGGACAGCACATAACCTCATTTCCTGGGATGTTTTCTTGATAGATGTTCCTATACATGTGCTTGTGCTTATTGCCTGTTCCATTATTCTGTATTGACGGAGATATTGTTATGATGTCTATGTATTCGGTAATGTACTGCACTTGCTGCACTGTACATTATAAGAATATGACAAGTTGTATTCTAGATACTTGTTATATCATTGCAGTCTTATCTCGGGGGGAGAGATCTGATAAATCCATGACTCCCCGTCTTAGCAGGAAATGCTCAGATTCCTAATACTCCTTCTGGCCATCAGAATAAATGAGTCTTTGGGTTTTTTCACTCTTCTATTTTGAAGGGTTTTTCAAGATTATAAAATATGGCTGCTTTCTTTTTCTCAGGAAGTGACATCATGTCCTTGGTCCCCATGCTACAGCTCAGTCCTGTTGAAATGAGTGGGGCTGAGCTTCAACATGGCTATGTGGCCAATGCTGAGAAGAAAGCAGCCATGGTTTTTTTATTCCTGCATAAACCCTTTAAGTGTTAAAGATGGGCCTAAAAAAGGAAATTGCATTAAAGGGGTTAAATTATTTATAACCTAGGGTCGTAGGGTCTTACCTGAATACATACAGCTTAGCTCCCACCCAAATGAATAGCAGTCCATCTGCAGTACTTGGTTTGGCCACCACACAGAGAACAGCACTGTCTTCTCCCTGTTCCATTCAGCTGATCAGTTGGGGTTCCTGGCACCAGACCCCCAATCTGATATCGATGATCTATTCCTCCCTATACACCTGCACACTGGGCCGAGACAAGCTTGTTGAAATCTGACTGCCCGGGGAAACTCGGTGGCTTAGTGGTCAGCACTGCAACCTTGCAGTGATGGAGTCCAGGGTTCGAATCCTGCCAGGAACAACATCTGTATGTTCTCCCCGTGCTTGTGTGGATTTCCTTCCATATTACAAAGACATACTGATAGGAAAAAAATGTACATTGTCAGTCCTAAAAATGGGGCTCACAATCTACAAAAAAAAAATATCTGACTTCCCAATCCTTCCATCCCCTACCATTGGTATTCAGCCCGTCATACTGATACTGTCCTGCAGCTAGATAAGTAGAATCCTATTCTAGGTTCATGGCTGGGCCCTAGAGGTCATGTATGTGCTGTGTGTACCGCACAATACAGTAGATAATACAGATGCTACATTCTGCCGACTTCTCATGTTGTTTCTGGTTATAAAAATTTCATCAGATGTCCATGTTTTATATGCTGTATTATCAATCATAGTCTCTAAATCTTGAATTATGCAAAACAAGCAAAACATATATCTATTTACAAAAATGTAAGTTATCTATTTTTTTACAAACCTACAACGGTAAGACTGCTGAATGAGTGTCAGCTCTTCAGTGCGTTCCCAGCCTGGACTATGGTTAGTACGAAGCTTCGGCCTATAATATTCCCATTCTTTTGTTTCAGAACAAGAGGAAAACTTTGAGTTCATCATTGTGTCTCTCACTGGCCAAAGTTGGCATTTTGAAGCTACAAGTTATGAAGAAAGGGATGCCTGGGTACAGGCCATAGAGAGCCAAATCCTTGCCAGTCTACAGTCATGTGAAAGTAGCAAGAATAAGGTGAGTAGCCATTGCCCTGGTATGGACTTAAAGGAAAACAGCCACAAATATTATTGGATAGAGATATACTTAGTGCATTCATTAGGGTTGTCCCATAGAGCAGCTATTACCTAGGAGATTAGTGTCTGATATGTGGGAATCCCACCACTAAGACCCCCACCGGTCACTGCAGGGGTCCCATGTCCCTCCCTTTGCGTGCTGTACTCACTAGCTGAAACAATCCCATTGAGGTGACATGCATGGCCGCCACTCCATTTAAACAGCATGACATGGGACCTCGGACACTCTGTGAATAGTGGTAATTGTTGGACACAGGAACACCCTGTTAAAGGGGGTTGTCTGATACCCAGACAAAATGGACACTGGGGACCTATCCACAGTGTAGGTCATCCATATCATATGAGTTGAAGTCCGACACCCGAACCCCGCACCTGCTTCAGCTGCCAGAAGCCATACACAAGATATATGGCGGAAAGCAATTGAATGGAAGCAGAGATACATTTCCCCGAAACCTGACTACAGAGAGCAGGACGCTGTATACAGCAGGTGGAGAGCTGTATACTGTAGTGGTGACGCTGGATACTTGCAGTTCTACTCCCATTTACTTGATTTGGAGCAGAGCTTCTTCTAACTATATACATTGTATACGGCTTCCATCAGCAAGAACAACCGACTGATGCCCGACCAACCTGATACTTATTATGTAATAATAATGGGAACCTGCAGTATTGGTGGGATCATTTTTGAATTGTAAATTTTGGTAGGTTTCTTAACTTTGAAGTGGCCGTAATGTTTTTTGTGCCATCACTATAGTTGCTTATGATCAGTAGAGGTTGCCTGTGCTGAATACCTTTGCTCTGTAGTCTGACCCTTTTTCTTATTCGCTCTTTCAGTCCCGTCTCACCAGCCAAAATGAGGCTTTAGCTCTACAGTCGATTCGCAACCTACCAGGAAACTCGCATTGTGTGGATTGTGATGCACAAAGTAAGTATATATCTCCAGAGACACCAAGATGAACTACCTTTCTGTTCTGCTACAGTATCCACTAGATATACGGTAAATGGGGCTCTTTAACCTCTCACATTCTCCCAGTACGCAGTCATCAGCAACACGAACCTTACTTTTCTGCTTATCCATAGACTGTGGAAGTCAAGTTTCATTTTTGGTCCCTACATCTACGTTTATTATTCCATTGTTCTGTTCCTATAGCAGCAGGTTCACTCTCATGATTGGCACCAACTCCACCATAACGGCACCATGTTAGTCAGGTTTCCATCATGGTGTCCAGTCTTGTACCGGACAGGATAATGCAGCATGCTGCAGTATTTTGTCCAGTTTTTTTAACAGAATATGTAACTGTGAACATTGCAGATGTGAACACAGCTCTAAAGCAGTTTGCACGTGTCTATTTACTTGTGCAAGGGTTCTAGAAATAGTTCAAGCTGTCTGCTCTTCTATGTGTAACCTCGTATAAGTCAATGGAGAGACGTGTGCATGTTTGACTCCAGTTACTTTCAGGAAAAAAGATGTTCCCCTTTTCAGTCCTGTAGGTAAGACCTTTATATGTCAGATATTTATGGCATTTTCTATGGTTAAAGCCATAAATACTGAGAATTTTAGAAATCACTCTATGCCACTTTACTAATATATCTGTCTTGTAGTTTGTCCCAATATTCTGTGCTGTGTATCGCCTCCCCTTTGTTACAGCGCCCCCCGGTCTTCAGTGCAGTTTGGTCTCAACATGGCCACTGCTGGATGGGCATGTGATCAAAGACATGTATAGGCCTTTGGATAGCCCTGTGCTTTACATAGCAGACTAGCACATGTTATTCAGTGGAGGCCACCAATGCTCAGGTCTGGTCACACGCTTCTGCATCAGGACCATTTTGGGCATTTGCAACAGGGAACAATGTAATAAAGGAGAGGCGCTGCACAGCAGGAAACATCTAGGCACTAAATATATATTAGAAATGCCTTATTGTGGTATTTCCAAAGCATTTGTAAAACTAATATTAAAGTCTCAAACCCCATAAAGGGTAAGCCAGCTTTCAGGTCTGAACCCCATATTGTAACTCCCTCTACAAGCCTGTATGTAATGGGCCACTGTCTCATCAAAGTGTAAGAAATACCAAACATATCACTGTATGGTGGCAACAAGGACACAAACCTACAGGGCACAGCTAGACGTCACCCATGAGCCTGTGGTTGAATGGACCCCACAAGGCATCCTCTATATTACAGCTTGTTTTATCTGATAACATTGATCTACTTCAGGGGAAATCTGAGCATTGTCAATCAATGCTCCATGTTTACGTCTGAAACCTCTAAGCCAACGCACATGAGCTTTTTGATATGTGTCATAATAATGTCACCTAAAATGAGATACAGATGGAAAAAAAAGTACAATTGTACACCTGCAACATATGCGATATACATAAAACATTTAGGGTGTATTGATAGAGGAAGGATATATTCATAGAGGGATTTCTGCTTCAGCTATGATTGTAACATTTACTGCATGTATGTTATAGTGTGAATGTGTCATGTGTATTCCTTCATCCTCATCTTCACAGATCCAGACTGGGCCAGCCTGAACCTCGGAGCTCTGATGTGCATAGAATGTTCTGGGATTCATCGCAACCTGGGGACTCATCTTTCCCGCGTCCGATCTTTGGACCTTGACGACTGGCCGCCTGAGTTAATAAAAGTCATGTCTGCCATTGGAAATGAGCTAGCGAACAGTGTGTGGGAAGGAAGCAGTCAAGGCCATGTGAAGCCATGTTCAGAGAGCCCCAGGTCAGTGTCATTACTAATGTGCTGTACTGAGAGAGAAGTGCGGCCAGTTCATTTCATAGAACTTTCCTGGTATTATCACGAATGCTTAACTATTAACATCCGTCTATCTGGATTTTTCATTATGTTATATTTATCAGCTATTCCCTTAAAGCCAGTACCAGTAAAATGTGAGGTTAATAGTATTATCTTAGACAATGGGGATATAATCTGCAACTAGTTAATAGTCAGTTCTTAGAGTGGCGCAAAGATCTGAGTAACTTCCACCTGGGCCAATTTGTGAAAATTCGATGACTCAAACTGGCTCTAGAATAGCAGCTCTTACCCCCAGTATGCAGTGGTTAGTATCTAGCAAAAGTGGTCTAAGGAAGACAACTGGAGAAGCCACAACAGGATCGAAGTGCCCAAGACTGATGGATGCACTTGGGGAATGAAGGCTAACCTGTGTGGTGCAATCCCATAGAAGATCTATTGTTGAAGATAGTTAAAAAGGTTAATTTTCTGGTAGAAATGTGTTAAATCACAGTGTGCATCATAGCTTGCTCTAGGGTGTGTTGTTTTCAGTCATGTGGCCAGAAATGGACCTTGGAAACTTCACCTTGCAACTTACAAATCTTAAGAATATTCAACTAGGTCTGGCCAGAGACCATAGGACGCCTTCAGAAGTCTTGTGGAGTTCATGCTTTGATAGGTCAGAACATTTGGCTACATGCAAGTGTCATGGCTATGGCAGAACAGTGTGTGTATATAAATCTGCATTAAATGAGCTTTTCATTTTCCCATCCACACAATGCAGTAAACAGGATTGTGTCATAATAGTTACAATTGTGTAATGTTTATGCGGTGCTTTTTTCCCTCATCACTTCAACAAAAGTAAAGCAAGTTCTTGAAACCTACTTTTGAATACATATACATACATATACATGAAATATAAGCAGATGGTTATGGTACTCAATTTGCTTCCTTTGAGGCTGAGAACAGTTCTGGGGAAGATCAAGTGCAGGTAATTCAGATTATCTATTGTTGTTCTGTGTATCATTTCAGTAGACGGAGATGTCCCGCTGCAATATCTACCACCACATAAAGAATAGTCGCTATAAGGCTGGATTTACACATGCAGGGGTTTTTTGTCTTTTTTTTTACCCAAGAAAAACAGGAGCGTGGATTTAAATACAGTACACACGAAAAACTGCATGTGTGAAGGGCGCTTGTACTTACCTGTCAATAAAAGGGGAATTAAGAACAGAACAAAAGTGTTTTGGTTGCTTAAAATGAGCATTATAACATATATACATTAACAATATAACATTATACAATATAATAGGAGCTGCTGTATACAGCTCTGCAGTACCAAAAGTTACGGCTGCCTCTGTCCAAACTCCAGCTGGATTATTGTGTGTCTCTACACATGCACCCCTTCCCAAAGTCAGAGCACTTGTACAGACAACTTTGTACATACTGCGGGGTAGATGTAGTACTTAGCAGGTACAGCAGCAGCAGGTAAGATAGAACTGGCTGTAACTGCGCCTCTGCAAGATCCAGGTACAATTAGGCAGAAAGCAAGGGGAGCACTGACACGGGGGAAACTTTTCCATCATACCTTGTGGGCGTGATATTGCGCCCAAATAATTGCCCAAACTGCGTGACTAGCAAGTTATAGTGCCCCCCGCCCGCTCGCCTTGACTAGTTGAGATACATGTGCCTGCACCAAACTGGTTTTAAAAGATTATAATTTTGTTTTTTTGTGATCAGAAAGCTGACTAGGGGATATAAGCGGAAAGTACAGAACATGGTTCAGGAACCTTGAAAACTCCTTTAAATGGCTTTTCTGGAGGGAAGGAGGACCTAAAATGTTGCTTATTTGGGACATTTTAGTGACATATGAAGTCATCTACATATATAGCATTTTATTTATCAGTGCTGTTTGGGGGTCTGTATTTTTTGTTCATACACAACTTGCTATAGTTATGGTATTTCCTTTTTTTACTGCTTTGCTCCAGAACTCCAAAAGTGTCTGGAAAATAACAGCACAGAAGTAAACTATGTAAGAAAACAACAAGGCACTAACTTTGCTTCAATTTCTAAAACGTTTTAATTTTACTTATATTTTAAAATTATGCTAGAAAATTTTTTTTTTTTTTTTTTGAAGGAGGCTAAAAAGCTCAATTATATATAGTAATCCTATATGGATATGCCAATTGTACCTACAGATTGGTTGTTAATGGTCTCGGGGTACATTGGCTGCGAGGAAATTAACAATCCAGCTGCTATTAGTTGTATGTACCAATCCACACCGCGCACACACCATGGTTTCTTTCATGCCTAAAAAGTTAGTTGTAAATTTTACTTCCAGTAGGTGGCAGTAGCGAAATTTGATTATACAATGTACTTTTTAATATCAATTCCTTCTAAAATCTAACATTATGTATTATATTACCGTATGTACACCCGCAGATGTGGACAAGCAACTCTTGGGGTGTTTTTTTTTTTTTATACAGGCGTCTAACATGTTTTACTTGTAGAATCATAATTTTAAAAAAAACATAATTTTTTTCCCACTGCAGTTTTATTTTCACCCATCTGATTGCCCCTTAATGCTTGATATGAAACTAATGGTAACAAATCTCACAGATCTAGGCTATCCACTCTCAGATTTCTAGATGTCTCTCTGGTGACTACTGACCAAAGGTATCGAAAAACTACAATAGTCAGCTCCCCAATCCCTGCTCGCCAAGTCTGTAAGTGTTGCCCGATGTATTAAGTTTACAGTAAAGAAGATGTTATAGTGTGTGAGGCTGCGGCCTCCCTTGTACTGCGGCCTCCTGGTCAGTGACCCTTGTCTTGACCCCAGGCCCAGGGAACATATATAGGGATCAGATGGTCGTGTTCTGTTCACATCCGCTCTTGTCTCTTATAACAGCCCAGTCCAATTGGGCCAAAAATTCTGACCTACTGGCACCGACCCCTGACTTCAGCCTGCTTAGGACTTAGTCTATGGAAGTATAGTAAGTCGTATCGTGGTATAACTACATAGAGATCGATATAGTCACAAAGATACTATATGGAAAATTCCAGTGAGATGTTTTAGTGTGTTTTTGTTTTGAGCAGATTTGCTGCTCCGTTGTCCTTGGCGTGTTATAAGACGCTTATGTGCGTGCGCTCTATTTTGACATGTGGGGAATAAATATACAGCGACATTTTAAAGGCTGTTGCTGTGGATACAAGACATATATAGCTCATGTTTGGGGAGAGAAATGTAGGCGGTGTATGTGACAGGACAATGCTCTTGCTAAACTGACCCATAGACCCATCTGCTCCCCACATGTCACTTCCCCCATTAACAAGCAATTGAATTAATTAAATGCTACTCAGAGCTCGCATAACAAGCTACCGGCAGTGTCCAAATTAGCACTGATAATCAAGGATGATTTCCTTTATTATCCTGCTAAGTGGAGAGCTGGCAGCCCCCCCTCAGTCCTCTGCACGCCTGCCCTCCCCTATTTACTTACCCTGGCTCCTGTCTCTGCCAGCCAGGGTCACCTCACCTCGTTAACTTGCTGTAATCAGGACCTCATGGCTGGCTGTGATCTCCACACTCCGGTCCAAGGGCCAGCTCTCGTCTTGGTGCGGACTTAACCCTTTGCACAGCGATGGGAAGTTTCAGTTCTGAAAACAGAGAGTTGTTAGAGGCCAGTCTTTTAGGAAAGTTATGCTTCTTATGCGGTGTCCCATAATCGGTCACGGTGCCCCCTATCCCCGCTTTCCTTGCCGCCGTCACCTTGTCTTTTCCTCGGTCCCCTCCTGCCACCTCCTCACTTACCTGTCTTTTCTCTCCTCCTGGCACTGTCATTCTCCTCTCCCCCCTCTCGCCCGCGCTGGCTCAGCCTCAAACTGATAGATGGTGAGTGGAGGCCCTGTGGTCTCTCAGCTGAGTAATAGAGGCAGGAATTTCATTTTGCAACTGGCTGATTTAATGATCCGAAGGGTAATTAATAGGCTGATTATCTTAATGTTAAATATGTCCGGCAGCAATTACTCTGACCTCCTGCGTGTCAAGGTCCAGGCCTGGCTCTTCTTTCAATTAAGTTCTCTGGGGCTTAATGATATGAATAAGCTCCCCAGCTCTGACACTGCAGCTGCCCAGACTGTGAGAGGCTGCTGGGCTCGTGGGGAGCTTTTAATCAGAGCGTTCCCCCCTTCCCCCTCCACGGACCATCAAATTTAACAATTAGAACAAGGGCAGTTTAACTTTCTTCTCTGCCAGTTTGCTGGTACCAATCACTCCTCTCATATTGTGGTATCTTGTTCTCTACCCTCCGAATGTCTGCACTCCTTCCCGGCCCCCACAACTTCTCATACATCTCTTACCTGATGAGTTCATTCATCGCTACCTCACTTATTTCCATCTCTTGGGTTTGTTGTGTTTTTTTATTAGTATTATTATTTTGTTCATCCTGTCTCCTATAATTCATGTGAACGGTCTCTTATGACTCCATAAACTGTCTCTGTTTCACAGTCTCTGTCTCTCCTCGAGTTTCTATTTGTCTTTCCTCTCTCTGTCTCCTCTTCTCCAGGGTACGTTCTCGCAGCTCCGAGCTGCCGCGTCTCTCCCGATATTAATTATCTTGTGAGTGCCGCTGTTTTTCCGTTTGACAGGCTTAATTAATTGGCAGCAGCGGCCGAAAATGACAGGGCCACTAATTGCAACTCAAGGTGTATTAGAGTCAGACGGGCTGTGCCGGATCAGCGTGCCCCCGTTGCTGTGCTCAGACTAGGAAGCATTGCCTGTGCCGTGTGTCATGCGTGTTGGCGTGATTGTATGTGATTGTTGCCCGTGTGCTTGTCGCACGGATCTGACATTTTGCTGCCAATAAAGTTTGGACAGCTGGATTGTCTAGGGGCAGCAGATGCTGTGTATGTGTGCGGGGAGGGGGTGCTCATACGGATCCTGTGTTAACCCTTCGATTTGTGACACACAGTCATCTGACTGTGGCGAACGTTTTGGTGAATTTGATACAAATTATTGATGCAATGCGTAAGTGAAAATTTAAGTTCAGCGGAGTTCTGACCGGCATAAATTCTCAATACCACTATTGCTATGTAAGTGTGCAAATCTCTTTATAAAAATTTTCGGACTTTAGTTTGCACATATTTTTCTGCAAAAGTTATTGGAGTCGAAGCTAAAATCAGACTATTGTCTGGTCGGGGCCCAGCATGTGTTCTGTACTGCTCGTGAATGTCAGACAGGCCCGGCCTTAGTAAGCCCCAGAGCCTCTTTACTAGTCAAGTAATACCCGTAATATTCATTGCTCTCCTCACCATAACTCTGTCACTTGTAGGAACCATGCCAAGTCCAACACTGAGCTCAGCTTGTCCCCTTAACAGGCTCCGTAATCGGTCCCCGTCCCTCCTGCAGTTATATGGCAAGCAAAGATCATAGAGCACCAGTACGGCTCCCCGATCACTTGACTTTCCAGCATTTGCCCGCACATTTCGTCAGCCATCTACTTGCGCTTTTTACTTCTCTTTTGTTGTACTAGCCTCCTCAGTCAAGTGTCTCTGTCACGTGGGCACAGTATGCCAGCCTTTCCTCTCAGCAGGAGATTGATTGCAATTTTCACCTTGATTAATTCCAACACAGGGTCCATAATGAGAAATGCCCCTATGTGTGAAATGTGTGTCCTGATGTAAAAGGGCCAGTGCCCAGGAGTATTTAACTTATGTACCAAAATGTCGTATTCTTAAGAGGCATCAGGTTAGTTTAACCGTCAGAAATAGGATTGAAACATGCCAAGCAACACGTCAGCAAGGATATAAAAATGTTATTTCCTTTACAATAGTGTTTTGGGCATTTCTGTGTAAGGGTATGCCCATGTGGGATAGATGTGCTGCAGATTTTCCACCGCAGAGTTTACAGTAGCGGCAAAGTGAATGACATTTTATAATATCTCAGTCACACCCTGCGGAAATTGACATGTGATGTAGGTTTTATGTCTGTGTCATGTCAAACTAAGCTGTAGATTTTCACCACTGGTTCCAGCCTTGCCGTGCATAATGTAAAATCTGCTGCAAATCCACAAGTAAAACATAAAAACCTGGGGATTTTGCTACAAATTCTGCTGCAAATCTGGAGTTACAGGGAGTTTATTGTATGCCACTGTGACGGGTGAGAAACTTTTCGTCTGACCCTGTGTAGATAAATAATCTGGTGATCCATATGGGTGCAATAAATGGGCATCTGTCTCTGTGGCTGAGCAAAAGGGATCACATCGGAGCTGCCAACCACATTGTCCACCATGCCCAGTAAAGATCAGATTGACGTTAATTATCTCCTAACCTTTTTACTTTCGGGATGGCATAATTAGGTCATTTTTCAGATATAGGGCTGACGTGTTTAATGAGAGTGAATATACAGTTCATAAGGTAACAGAATGTATTTGGCTGATCTCAGCACTGGTTTACAATCTGCATACGGGGTTCCTTCTGTCCTCGGACTGCCTGGTTTGGTCAATTTCCCCGGACTTTAAACATATAGTGAGTCTCATAAACAAGCAATGATAGATTGTAAGCTCTTGTGAGTGGGGTTATTTAAGAAGGAATAGCCTTGGAATTATGGAAATCACAGGATCAATAACATATCAATCTATGCAGTATCTAGTATGAGCGCCACACACTGATCTACACACACAGACACACTTTGGTATGCTGTCATTGAAGTTATTGATGGTTGTCTGAGGAATATTCTACCACAATGAATTCACTTGGGTACGCAAATCATCAAGATTGGTGCCTGAAAGCTCCTTTGCAGTTGGTGACCATTGATGTCTCAGAGGTTCTCAATGGGATTCCGGAAACGCTACAGGCCATGGTGGAAAGTTTAGGCCACACAGACTGCGTAAAGCATGAGCATTATTTGGCCTGGAGTTATCCTGTTGAAAAATGGCTCCTAGTACTCTTTGGAGAAATGACTTTACATCTGGTTTCACAACCATATCAATGTAATACCAAGCTGTTAGTGTACCTGTAATAAAGACTGGAGGGGTCTCGCCCATGTACATTATGCCAACCCACACCATAATCCCGGGAGCAGTACCAATGTGACATTCCCTTGTGACAGCCTCTTCATGGCATTGCTGACGTGGTCTTCAGTCCACAAAAGTGGCTTTGACCCGCTGTGAACGAGTGGGATTTTCTACACTTGAAAAAGGGTCTATAACGACCCGAAACGCATTGTGTGCATTGTCCAATAAAAGCATTTCCAGATCATTTCGGGTGAGCGCTGTATGTATGCTGAATCTTCTGAAGAGGCTGGTCCTTACTATCCCTCAGAGGTGGACCTCATCACTGAAGAGGATAGACCTCCATTCCATCTTCTCCGTGTTTCTGTGCACCATGTTGGCCTATGATAGTGGGAGCCATGAGGTCATAGAAACCCCTGCAGCTGGGTGCCTGGCTTGTAGCCCACTGTCATGCAAACCCTTTCTGATGGTTTTTGTTGACACTGTCGTCCACAGCTTGGGATGTGACGTCCAGTTTCACTGGCAGTACAGAATGGATCACTATGCACCATTCTTCCAATTGTACGGAGGTTTCTTCTGTTCACGTCCTGCTTTTATTCCTGTTTGTTGTCGTTCTCCCAACCATTGGGACCATACAAAGTAGAACAGTACTGACATCTCAGCCTAGACACATAGGGACCTGCTGAAGTCATGAAGTAATGTCTCTCAGTTCAAGGATTCTGTCCCTCTCAGTTTCCAAAAGAGGCAACAAACAGGTATCGCACTATCATCCCAAACCTCTTAATCCCATTTTTGAGTTTGGGCAATGCACATACCAACTTTGTGGACCAGGGAATAGCCACATAACCTGACATACTGGACCGGACGTCCCGTTTCATGCAATGGTTGGACAGACAACCGCCTTTTCTCACATGCCCAAATTTACCAGGATTAAGAAAATTCTGGAAAGTCCTGGCAAATTTGGGACAGCTGGCAGCTGTGCGTATAAAGCAGCTGGTATGCTCCTTCATCCATGTAATTTAATGGAGAGCTCTACCATTCACCGACCGCATACAATTACGGCACCAGAAAATGACTTTTTTGTTAGTTGCTTATTTGGAGAGGGCGAAAAAATAGTAAAACTGAAAACATGAGCACAAATAACATGGAAAGCTTAAAGCAATCAAGTGGGCAGTAACAAATTAGTAATGAATAGATGAATCCTATTGTCATGATAAACTATATGGACAGAAGTTTTGGAACGCCTGCACATTACACCTACAGGAGCTTTTATGGCACCGCTTTCTAATTCCATAGCTATTAATATGGAGTTGGTTCTCCCCTGCAGATGAAATGGCGTTCACTCTCCTGAGAAGGCTCTATGCAAGATTTTGTGCTGTGTCTTTGGGAAATTTTGCCCATTCATCCTGAAGAACATTTGTGGGTTCAGACGCTGATGTTGGACTCGCTCGCAGTCTCTGTTCTACTTCACCCCAAAGATGTTCATTGGAGTTGTGGTTAGAGTTCTTTTTTGGGCCAGTCAAGTTCTTCCATAACAATCTCACCCAACTATGCCTTTATGGACTTTGCTATGTACTTGAGGTACAGACAGGCTGGAACGGAGAATGGTCTTACCATAACAGATACCACAGTTGGAAGCATACAGTTGTCCAAATTGGTATTCTGAAATATAAATTTTTCCCTTCGACGGAACTGTGAAACCTAGAAAACGAGGCCATCCCCTTAAAAAACGAGCCCACAGCATTGTCCCTCCTATAGCACAGTGCAGTCCGGTAAGTAACCTGCTCCTGGCTCCCTTACACATAGAGAAGTATAAGGGGTCGTTCACGTGGTGTAAATTTTCCTAGCTGAAAAATTCAACTTCAGGAATCTGAAACTGAATTCTCCACTTGTCCAAAATCTGTATCATATTCCGCACCTGCCAGGGGGTATTTTGTAGCTTCTATTCACTTCAATGGGAGTTATCAGCTAAATCTGCCTGATGCTTATTTGCCCGCTAGCTGAAAAAATTGGCTACAGGAAAAATTACCATGTGACCTCAATGAAGGATGTTTTCAGGTGGAATTTGGAGCTCATTTTAATGCAGAATCCGCCTCAAATTTAGCACCAAATTCCTCCATGTGGACATGCCCTTTTGCACCTTAGGTTTTGGTTATCAAGTCCATTTTTTTTTTTGTCTATGCCGATGATGATAATCTGATTCCCACCAGAGCTTGTGCCTAATCCGTGATGGGGTGCGCACCTTGTGATCCGTAAGTCACATCCTCCAGGGTCATCTGAGCCAGCCCCGTGCAGGCATAGATATCTGGTAGATATTACAACTGAATAAACCTGCCCCGTTTTAAAGTAGTAGTGCAAAGGGTGCAAAACTTTAAAAGTAACAACTTAAGAGCAAACAATCCTGATTTCAAACAGGATTTTTTGTTTTTTGGCTTTTACGCTACTTTTCTGGTGCACAAGTTATTATACAGTCCTATGAAAAAGTTTGGGCACCCCTATTACTCTTAATCATTTTTAGTTCTAAATATTAACAGCCATTTCAGTTTGATATATCTAATAACTGATGGACACAGTAATATTTCAGGATTGAAATGAGGTTTATTGTACTAACAGAAAATGCGCAATATGCATTAAACCAAAATTTGACCGGTGCAAAAGTATGGGCACCTCAACAGAAAAGTGACATTAATATTTAGTAGATCCTCCTTTTGCAAAGATAACAGCCTCTAGTCGCTTCCTGTAGCTTTTAATCAGTTCCTGGATCCTGGATAAAGGTATTTTGGACAAACAATTCAAGTTCAGTTAAGTTAGATGGTCGCCGAGCATGGACAGCCCGCTTCAAATCATCCCACAGATGTTCAATGATATTCAGGTCTGGGGACTGGGATGGCCATTCCAGAACATTGTAATTGTTCCTCTACATGAATGCCTGAGGATTTGGAGCGGTGTTTTGGATCATTGTCTTGCTGAAATATCCATCCCCGGCGTAACTTCAACTTCGTCACTGATTCTTGAACATTATTCTGAAGAATCTGCTGATACTGAGTGGAATCCATGCGACTCTCAACTTTAACAAGATTCCCGATGCCGGCATTGGCCACACAGCCCCAAAGCATGATGGAACCTCCACCAAATTTTACAGTGGGTAGCATGTGTTTTTCTTGGAATGCTGTTTCTTTTTGGACGCCATGCATAACGCCTTTTTTTTATAACCAAACAACTCAATTTTTGTTTCCAAAATGAAGCTGCCTTGTCCAAATGTGCTTTTTCATACCTCAGGCAACTCTATTTGTGGCGTACGTGCAGAAACGGCTTCTTTCTCATCACTCTCCCATACAGCTTCTATTTGTGCAAAGTGCGCTGTATTGTTGACCGATGCACAGTGACACCATCTGCAGCAAGATGATGCTGCAGCTCTTTGGAGGTGGTCTGTGGATTGTCCTTGACTGTTCTCACCATTCTTCTTCTCTGCCTTTCTGATATTTTTCTTGGCCTGCCACTTCTGGGCTTAACAAGAACTGTCCCTGTGGTCTTCCATTTCCTTACTATGTTCCTCACAGTGGAAACTGACAGGTTAAATCTCTGAGACAACTTTTTGTATCCTTCCGCTGAACAACTATGTTGAACAATCTTTGTTTTCAGATCATTTGAGAGTTGTTTTGAGTAGCCCATGATGCCACTCTTCAGAGGAGATTCAAATAGGAGAACAACTTGCAATTGGCCACCTTAAATACCTTTTCTTATGATTGGATACATCTGGCTATGAAGTTCAAAGCTCACTGAGGTTACAAAACCAATTTTGTGCTTCAGTAAGTCAGTAAAAAGTAGTTAGGAGTATTCAAATCAATAAAATGATAAAGGTGCCCATACTTTTGCACCGGTCAAATTTTGGTTGAATGCATATTGCGCATTTTCTGTTAGTACAATAAACCTCATTTCAATCCTGAAATATTACTGTGTCCATCAGTTATTAGATATATCAAACTGAAATGGCTGTTGCAAACACCAAAATATTTAGAACTAAAAATGATTAAGATTAATAGGGGTGCCCAAACTTTTTCATAGGACTGTATCACCCCATAGGTGTCTTAGTGCTCAGTGTCCTGTTACTTTTTTTTCCCTAGTCTTCAATTTTTCAATGATACCAGTCATATCTAGGAGGATTTCCATGTACTGACTTGCTGCAACGATGGCGTCCATTTACATTACCGTGCTGTAAACTCTATAGAATAAGCCATTCCTTCACATATGTCTGTGGGACAAGTAAAAACCATATGTGTAATAGCGCCCATATAGTGTGTATGCCAGCACCACCATGTCTTACTCTATACAGACACAATAATGGTCAGGCGCTTTCTGTATGGTAGTCATATTGGTTGTGTATATAGCAAACTGCTCTAGTCTGTGCACGCAGGTGTCCGCTGTCTGTCTCGCATGCTCACACTACACATAACATGCTGTATACTCTTAGTATATAATAGGTATTACTTCTAACCTCAGTACATCCAAAGACCAAACTGAAATCCAACCAGACGAGCCTCACATGAATTATCTTCCTGGAAAGTGACTCATTAAAACTGGTGTTAAGTGTTTGCATGAATGAAGCAGGGGCCATCTGGTGGTGATTTTATTGTACTGCAGACATTTCCTCCAGCCACTCACTTAAGTGTATTTTGAGAAACTTATATTTTCTATTACATTAGTATTTCTTAATAAAAATACATCGTGTAGGAAAAATGGATTTTTCTATTGTTAGAAATGTGTATGTAGCAGCGTCATGTGTGAGTGAGTGGTCTCAGCTAATATAAGATATATAAGCGTGCAGAGTGTGACTATAGAAAGGCAGTGCAGCTTTTGGCTATGTTCATATCAGTGCTGTGATTGTAGCTACAACACCCAATAGGAGATTATCTACCCTCAGGATAGGTCATCAGTATGTGATCTTTCAGGGATCTGACAACCAAGGCCAGATCATCTGTTCTAGCAGACTGCATGTGTCAGAAGTTACTACTTGGAGCATGTGCAGGACTGTTCCTATTCATGTCATAGGAGAGCGCGGCAGAACCATCCGCTGTATAGCAGTAGTTCCAGTGTAATGCAGCAGTAATATAACTTGTATAGGTGCGGCACGTCACATGCCGCCTGCCCAGTAGCAGCTTTCGGCATACACAGATCATCTTTGTGGGGTCTGGGTCCAGAGCCCAGCAGAATATATATCTATCCTGTGGAGTCCATCAGTACGAAAAATTGATTGGGTGCTAGAAAACCCTTTAACTTATTATGGGGTCCTCCTGATTTTGCAAAGGGGTTTGTTGTCCTGATAGGAGAAACCGTGGAATCCACTATGGTTTCTGATGGAGCCTCATGCACTTACATGGGGCAGAGCTGCTACCAAGTGCTATGGCCCCTTCAGAAATCTGATAAGCGGGGAAGCCAGAAGTCGGACCCCCACCTATCATATTGATGACCTGTTCTAAGAGAAGGTCATCAGTATTGAAGAACTCAATAGCCCCTTTTAGATGGAATTGAATCTCTGTGACCTGCGGATATAGAAAGTGGCCACTAGATGACTTTGTGGTTTCTGTCACACAAGGCCTATAAGATGATCTCCATGATCCCGCTCAGCAGCGCCCTTGTAGTCGTGTGGCTGACTACTCTGTGACTACACAATTAGGTCCCTGGTCCCACAATGGGCTCCTTCTGGTCTATTTACATGTGTCTAATCTTCTACGTAATGTAGGATCTCATATTTAAAGGGTTTTCTACTTCTCTAAGTTCTCTGTATAAGCCGAGCTTTATATAAACCCAGCCTGCTGCTTATTTTGCCTGTGCTGTATAGACCGCCATTCCCCCCCCCCCAACCTTTTGTCCCCATCTCTCGTATGAGGGCTGCAAGTCCAGTGTAGCCGCAATGTCTGACATAATTGGATTCTGCATTCTAATCCATCTGTAAAGTATGCACTGATTAAATTAGCCTAATAGATATTATTTCTTACATGACTGCATAATTTTGTCCTGATTGGTTCTGTGCGTCTCTAACGAGCTGCCCAATTTCCTGCCCGCGTTCCCTCTCCCTCGGTAATGCCACTGAGATTCCTCGCAGCCTCCCTCACTACTGGGGGTGGGAAAAATAAGAAGAAAAATAAAAATCACCCCTTTTTCAATATGGTTTTTGGAGGAGTGCTGATGTGTCTTCCAAAAGTAAGAGCTATCGGGACACAAGGGTATTATTCGTAGTCAGATTTGTGGCTATGTGTTTAAAGATTTAGTAGCCATTATAATAAATGAATGCTTTGCAATTACCATCTGTAATATATTATAACCGGATAGCAAAATCACCAATATATGTATATCAGGAGGAGGAGTGCTGGCATGGATGTAAGCGGTTAGACTGTAGCGAATGCTATAGTGTCAGTGGTCACTTGGCGCCATGTGATGTGTAGGTTTCTCAAGGGCTTCTCTTAACCAGTAATCTTAAGGGGTTTCAAAGATTTTAAAGGTTTCAAAGATTTTCAACACATAGGAATATCCTTAAGAAGGCTATTCTTCTCCTACCTTTAGATGTCTTCTCTGCACCACCGTTCGGTAAAAATCCCGGTTTTCGTCACTATGCAAATGAGTTCTCTCGCAGCACTGGGGGCGGTCCCCAGCACTCAAACAGCACTAGGGGCATCCCCAATGCTGTGAGAGAACTTGCCAGCGCCGCCTCTATCTTCACCTGGAACGGGCTCTTCACGTGTTTTCTTCTGGCACTGGGGGGTCAAACTTCTAAGCCTCGGGCAGAGCCCACTGCGCATGCCTGCAGCTGCAAGAAAAATGGCGCTTACATAGTAAGTAAGCGGCTATTTTCTTGTGGCCTGTCATAGGACGAGAGAAAAGGACTTAAACGGCGGTAGACTGACTGACAGTAGACGGAACCTACTCTGTCTACGTCTGTTCCTAATCAATCTATAACATCCAGGTATGATCCTTTCCTCCATTAGAAAAATAAGAAAAAAAAACGATAGAAGAAAATTTGTGAATGAATGACGGACTCTATTCCATCTGCATCAGTCACTAGAAGTCTGTTGATTTCATCCCATGATGGATGAGAGCAACGGACATTAATGTGGTAGTGTGAACCCAGCACAACAACAATCTAATCCAACCATCTAAGATATTTAGTCAGTTTTGAGCATAGTCTTACAGTATAAATATGGAGGTCTTAGAAAGTCGCAGACATGTAGGTTTCAGTCTAACCTTTAATCCATAAGCCAATGAGCTGCTCAGTGCACCCGACCACATCTGCCAGTGCACCTGTAACATAAAGATTGGCAGGTCCTGCTGTTCAGCCACCACAGGCGTAGAGGAGTGCACTGAGCAATCCTTTACATACGGATTAAAAGTTGAATTTCTCAGCAGCAGGACTGACACAAAGGGAATGTCACTATGTCACTGACTGCCCCCACAACTGCATCCAAGGGCTATAGAAGAGGTTTAGGCTCCTTTAAGACTATTTGAAGACTTGCTTATTTTTCGTACCGCTCCAGCACATCTAATCTTATGTTCGTGAACCTTTCTAACTCTCATTTCTAATTGTAAGATCTAATAATTCACCTCTGTCTTGTTAGCCATACGGCTTATATAGCCGGGTCCGTGTGCTGAAGACGAGACCTGAGCGCGGTGCACGGCTTGTTTTATGTCCTTGCCACTGAGCGTGTTCACGTGTCAGAGGAGCCACGACTATCCTGTAATAAGGCTAATAGATTTGCTTTATTTAATCATCAATGTTTCTGCTGTTCTCTCAGCTCCATAAAACATTCCGCAGGTTGGTAAAACACTGATTTTATTGATCAGGCACCTCTGGGATATTTATGTGCAGAGCCCCTGTTAGTACATAAATCCACAGATACCTCCCACCTTCTGTGTGCAGTGCGAGCGAGCTGCGGACCGCTGCAGGGTAGTCACTGACACATCAATATAACACAGACACTACAGATCATTCTGCTTAGTACAACTGCTCCCAGATACAGTCATGATACTCATTTACTAAATCTTAGATGTACAGTTAATGCCGCATATACTAAATATAAGAAGTGATGTGTACATAGGATGAATGCACAGCACACATATAGGGAGTGTTAATATTATCCTGCTCGCTGTAGCATGTACATCCTCCCACCATGTCTGTCCCTTCTCTGCTTCCTCCATCCTTAGCAACCCAACCCAGTGAAGAAAGCATGCAGCCCCCAGCCAGCTATCTGCTAAAACACTTCCTGTGCCATAGACTGGGCTCTCCCCCTGCCGAGAGAGTTTCCCCCCTTATATTGTCTCCAGCCCCTCTTCCGACAACTCTTCCTCCCAGGTCTCCTTTGCTGAAGCAGGATGGCACTGGGTCCAAATTCCTTGCAGCTAGGACCCCCACCCCCTCACTGCAAATAACCACAGGTGAAATCCGTACCTGCGCTTCTTACACAGTGACTGCTAGTTTATTAGTGTTGCACAGACTTTACTAAACTGCAATGAAAGCCAAGTATCTATCAGTCAATCATCTAGCAAGATACGCAATGTTGAATTTGCAAGATATAGCAGACTTGAGTTTGTCCTTTGGTATTGCTTTTTTACACTTGTGTTTTATCTAATGTCTGAAGGATAAACTCCAACTCCAATCTTGTGTTCTCTCATTTCTAATTGTAAGATGTAATAATTCACCACTTTCTTGTTAGCCTATTACACTACAGACTGGGACTGGACAAAATTTGCCCAGAAGGTGGGGGGGTAAATGGCAGAAAATAATGAAAGACAGAGGAGGGAATTTATTAAGTCTGGCGTTCCGTACACCGGTCGTAATCCATTCCTGCCACTTGCAATATCTGCTCCTATATTAAGAGGCTCCGGTCAGAATTAGAATATCTCCGTTATAATTCTCGTCTCTCTTCTGGGGTGGGGTATAGCACGTTCCTTGGCGTCAGGTGTCTCTCTCCGCTCCTGGTCTCCACCCAACTCTTCCCATTTTTGCAAAGAATGGCCAGCGAGGTGTAGACTGAACAATATGTCGCATATTTGGCAAAAAAGGGGCTGTACATCAAAGATGTGCCATATTAAAACCATCTGTCATAGAAAAATTGCATAGGGGGACTAGTAAAGTGTACCCAGAGAACACATCCTGTAACTCCCCCTACCAATTCACTTTCACCCCTCTGGTGTCTGTTTATGGGGTGGCGGTAGCAGCGATGACATAACGCGGTAGCAGCGATTATGTCACTGTATTAGAGACATAAAGAGACTGTCAGGAGTGTCGGAGCGGTGCTGCGGGATCAGTAACAGAATTCACCATGACATTACTTTATTTTGTTTTTATTTTATTCCATTTCTTCCTCAGTTTGCCAGTTCCTGGAAAAATCCCTTTAAATATGACACCTATGTGTAGGAGAATATTCATCTCTGGGTTTTACTTGGAATAACATGTATAGATCAGATCTAGTGACTTCGATATCAGATTTGTATAGTAATGGTTCTGTTCTGATATATGGGGGAATATTAGGGATTTCATTTTTATGTCTCCACCTCCCTACTAGAATCTTATTACTGAATGTGAATTTGGGAGAACCCTTACATCTTCCCGCAATGTAAAACCTGTTGCTCTAGATTAATGATCATTGTATCCTGGAACACTTCCATATCTATACTGGGGAGACCTAAAGTATGTCTCCTGGAGAGGGCCAGTCATGTAGGACACTTACAGTGTTGGCCAAAAGTATTGGCACCCCTGCAATTCTGCCAGATAATACTCATTTTCTTCCAGAAAATGACTGCAATCACAAATTCTTTGGTATTATTATCGTCATTTAATTTGTCTTCAATGGAAAACCACAAAAAGAATTGTCAAAAAGCCAAATTGGATATAATTCCACACCAAACATAAAAAAGGGGGTGGACAAAAGTATTGGCACTGTTTGAAAAATCATGTGATGCTTCTCTAAGTTGTGTAATTAACAGCACCTGTTACTTACCTGAGGCACCTAACAGGTGGTGGCAATAACTAAATCACACTTGCAGCCAGTTGAAATGGATTAAAGTTGACTCCACCTCTGTCCTGTGTCCTTGTGTGTACCACATTGAGCATGGAGAAAAGAAAGAAGACCAAAGAACTGTCTGAGGACTTGAGAAGCAAAATTGTGAGGACGCATGAGCAATCTCAAGGCTACAAGTCCATCTCCAAAGACCTGAATGGTTCCTGTGTCTACCGTGCGCAGTGTCATCAAGAAGTGTAAAGCCCATGGCACTGTGGCTAACCTCTCTAGATGTAGATGGAAAAGAAAAATTGACGAGAGATTTCAACGCAAGATTGTGCGGATGGTGGATAAAGAACCTCAACTAACATCCAAACAAGTTCACGCTGCCCTGCAGACCGAGGGTACAACAGTGTCACCCCGTACTATCTGTCGGCGTCTGAAAGAAAAGGGACTGTATGGTAGGATACCCAGGAAGACCCCACTTCTTACCCAGAGACATAAAAAAGCCAGGCTGGAGTTTGCCAAAACTTACCTGAGAAAGCCAAAAACGTTTTGGAAGAATGTTCTCTGGTCAGATGAGACAAAAGTAGGAAAAGGCATCAACATAGAGTTTACAGGAAAAAAAAGAGGCCTTCAAAGAAAAGAACACGGTCCCTACAGTCAAACATGGCGGAGGTTCCCTGATGTTTTGGGGTTGCTTTGCTGTCTCTGGCACTGGACTGCTTGACCGTGTGCATGGCATTATGAAGTCTGAAGACTAACAACTAATTGTGCAGCATAATGTAGGGCCCAGTGTGAGAAAGCTGGGTCTCCCTCAGAGGTCAGGGGTCTTCCAGCAGGACAATGACCCAAAACACACTTCAAAAAACACTAGAAAATGGTTTGAGAGAAAGCCCTGGAGACTTGTAAAGTGGCAGCAATGAGTCCAGACCTGAATCCCATAGAACACCTGTGGGGGAGGAGAGATCTCTTGATGGCAGTTTGGAGAAGGCCTCCTTCACATCTCAGGGGGAATCTGGAGCAGTTTGCCAAAGAAGAATGGTCTAAAATTCCAGCAGAGCCTTGTAAGAAACTCATTGCTGGTTACCGGAAGCGGTTGTGCGCAGTTATTTTGTCTAAAGGTTGTGCTACCAAGTATTAGGCTGAGGGTGCCAATACTTTTGTCCGGCCCATTTTTGGAGTTTTGTGTAAAATGATCAATGATTTGACTTTTTTTCATTCTCTTTTGTGTTTTTTCATTGCAAGCAAAATAAATGAAGATATTAATACCAAAGAGTTTGTGCTTGCAATCATTGTCTGGAAGAACACGAGTATTATCTGACAGAATTGCAGGGGTGCCAATACTTTTGGGCAACACTGTACACGGGGTCTTCTATGGATGAGGCTTTCACATTACACTGGGTTTTCTTTCTTTCTTTCTTTCTTTCTTTTTTTTTTGTTGGGGGGGGGGCAGATAAAGTGTAACAAAAGAGTGAATGTATCTGCTGCATACCTGTGCCATTCATTGGTTAATGACCAGCGATTAGCTCCGTATGGAAACCCATTCACCTCTGGCAGGTAAAAGTCCTCAATAACATTCTCCAGGTACTTTGATGGTCTTTATTGGGCTGTCACCCTGTAATAGATCCCCAGCTCCTGTGTGATGTGCTAACAGCCCATTGTGATTCCTTGCCAGGGGAGATGTGGGGTCGCTCCTGGGTCGCTCTGCATGTACAGGAAACCATGTAAAGATAATCCAGATTTACTCTAGAGAAGCTGTTTACACAGAGGGATTAGGAGCGGATTAAAGCTAACCTGACACTAGATTACCTCCAAGAGTGTAAACACTGCCGGGGGCCCTGACTCGGGGGTCTCCCTTCCTTAGGAGAGGTTCACCCCTATAAGGGGATTAAGCTAATAGTTCAGATAGTTAATTGGAAGTTGAAGAGATGACCGCAGCCTCGCCTGGTCCACTGCATTCTGGGAATTGTAGTCCACCAACTCTTGTGTTGGGAACATCTGGATACTGCAGTAAATTGCTATCTGTTACATCACTGATGACTGAGACCTCTGGTGTTGTACAGCGCTGCAGAATATGTTGTTGCTATATAAATAAAGAAGAAACATATACACCATTCAGTATTTTTTTTTTGTATCTTTTCAGTGTAGAATTGGTCTTAAATGACCTTTGATCTGATCTGCAAATTCTGTTTTTATTTTCTACAAAGCAATCCTTTTGCAGGCCATACACATAATATAGCTGCCATCTGACTGATCCTTCAGACAACAGCTATCTCTCCCAGTTACCCCATGAACATGCACCCTCAGCTCATCTGAGCAGTGAATGTCTACTGAATGGGAAAGGGGAGGAATCTACTGCCAACAGCCTGTGTCCCCAAATACATAGGGGGACAAGCAGCTTATATCCTGGTCTCTTGGCCATATGCTTGTCCTCAGCAGCTTATTTTCCTGAAACTAAAATTCATGGGATGTTTTGAAATCCAACCTGCCCAACACTTCTCCTCCAGGACATCAGCCATCAGGGGGGGACTGGGAGCTTCTCATTCACATTAGATGGTTGGCTGGTCCCACTGACACTGGCAGACTTGTCCAACTTACATCTACACACCTCTTACATCACGTTTGCTTTAAAGAGGACCTGTCACACCCCTGAAAAGTCTGTTTTAATATTTAATGTGATTCTGAGGAATACAAGTCAAACAGACACGTTATGGGTATGTTCACGCAGAGTTTTTTGCAGGCGGCTTTTGATGCGAATCCGCCTACATAAAAGGCTCCCATTTACTTCAATGGGAGCCGTGTGAACTAGCCCTTAGAGGAGAGGACAGGTACCCTTTAAAAAAAAAAAAAACATCACTAGCATGGTGGATTGGTCGTTGCCTTGCAGTTCTGGAGTCCTAGGTTCAAATCCGACTAAGGCAACACCTGCAAGGAGTTTTATGTTTTCGCCTTGTCTGGTGGGGTTCCCTCCCGCACTCCAAAGACTTACTGATTTAGATGGGAAATTTAGCTTGTGAGCCCTATATGGGACAGTGACGACAATGTCTGTAAATTGCTGCAGAATATGTTGGCGCTATACAAGCAAGAGACATAACCATAAAATAGATTAGTAGTTAGAGACACTTCCGGTTTTTTTGCCGATGTAGTGTAAATTATTAGACATGTGACTGAATAATTGGGCTGTGGAGTTGGTAGACCAGATTGATTCCTCTCTTTCCATAGCCCAACTCTGACTCCAACGCCTTCGTAAATGGCTGATAGCCAGGGCCAGGCAGAAGCGGTAAAGCTCTTTTACGTCATTAAAAAACCTAATAATTGAAGGGGGCCACACGGTGCTCAGTGGTTAGCACTGCAGCCTCACAGCACTGGAGTCCTGGTGTTCAAATCCCGCCATGGGCAAAAACAACATCTGCAAGGAGTTTGTATGTTCTCCCCGTGTTTGCATGGATTTCTATCCCATATTCCAAAGACATACTGATAGGGAAAAATGTACATTGTGAGCTCTCTGTGGGGCTCACAATCTAAAAAAAGAAAAGACTTAATAATTGCATTCCTATAAAGGAAATATGTAACAAACTATACCATACAACAATACTATCTAATAGATTATACAATGGTAATAATTCTATATTATAATGAACCATTTCATCTTCTGACTCCACCCAAAATTGCCTTTGACTCCACAGCCCTGCTTAAGGGTGACAAGGATGCCTTGGTTTACTATATGTCATTACACACATTCAGCAGAAGTCCTTTATATACCTTCTCTTTGTACTGTATGACCCAGTAATATGACTCTCTTGTGTATGCTGACTCCTATGTGACGTGTATAGCGTGTACATGGATATCTTCATGTATGACAATAAGAGATCAGTTCCATAGAGCTTTGTGAATTAACTTATCAATTTTCTTTCCACCAGGGAGGAGAAGGAGCGCTGGATTCGTGCAAAATATGAGCAGAAACTTTTCTTAGCACCCCTGTCCTGTCTAGATCTGCCTTTAGGACAGCAGTTATTAAGGGCTACAGCAGAAGAAGACTTGAGGACAGTAATCCTACTGCTTGCACATGGCTCCAGGGAAGAAGTGAATGAAACCTGCGGAGAGGGAGACAGACGCACAGCCTTGCATCTAGCTTGTCGCAAGGGAAATGTGGTACTTGTGCAGCTGCTTATATGGGTGAGTACTGGAAAGATGGTGTATGGAGAGAAGCTGTCCTACCATGCTTGGCAGTCCGGTCCTATGGACAGGTGGTCATACTGTGACATGGACAGATTTTGCTAATCTGCTAGTTCGGCTGATCAGGCATATTACAGGAGAGATCAGTCGCTGCCAAGTGACAGCCCAAATCCTGTTGAGTTTCACTGCATATTGGAAATGTATGCTTTGAACATTTTGCAGTTCCAGGCCAGTTGGGTTACAGATTATATCAAGAGTTGACCCTGATATTCAACATGGTCACCTTCAATAAGCAACTGTGCATGTGATGTCTCAATACAGTGTTAGCTATGGTGGAAGTGAGAAGTATGACAAATCTTTTACCTATAGCGACCAGTCAGATTACAGGTTATTATTTCCATTAACCTTTCTGATTGATCATCAAGATCACTGCAGGCTTCATAGAAATCTATTTTGCCTTATATATATTGCATACATATATATGGCCCAAGTACAGTCATGTTTACAGCTGCATTGTATAGGTGGTCAAGGATTAGATAACAGGGTCTGCCATCTTGAATTAAATAAACTTACCACTAAGTAGCGTATGGTGGGCTCGTGACTCTTCCCTGACATGTGATGTTTGGCCAAGGAAGGAGCATTGAATTTTAGTACATCTGAGCTTTTGTTTCTCCAGCAGATAAACCGTCACTAGTGGCGCCTGTATGGAAGTATTGCAGTGTATTGTGCAAGAGATTCCATGTGAGGTCCCATTGTTATATTCCAACCCTCTTTGTTGTTTTTTTAAGTCAGAAATTTTTTAAAAAAACGTAATTTTTTAAAAAACGTATTATATATATATATATATATATATATATATATATATATATATATATTTTCTATTCTATATTTACATAAATTAGGAATGAAAAATCCCAAATGATGGGTATCATCATGTCCTTAAATCTCTGACAAAAATGTTGTATATGGCTCACTTCCCCTCCAAAAAAAAGAAAAAAAAAAAGTATAAGAAGTGATGAAAAAGTCATATGTTCTCAAAAAAAACTACAGTTCACGACACATAAAATGCAGCCTTCTTGCAGGTTATTGGCCAAGTCATGAGTATCTGGGTACAGGACCTCCAACCAATTATCTTTTAAAATATATTTTTTTATTGTAATTTTATCTTAAGTTAATTTTATATAAGTTATGTATATTTCGTAGTGCTGGATTTTTACTGTCAAATTTATAAAGTTATACAATATTTTCCTCATATTTCCAATATTGAAGAATATTAGAATTGCAGAGATAGAAAAACAAAAATAAATTACTGTATTCTGTTGTAGTTTGGTTTTTTTTTGTAATTCTGGTGGCAGTGTTAAATACTATGTTATATAAGGCTTCCAGTCCAGCCCCTCTCAGTCCCTGTAGGAATCCGTCCTTTTTTGGGACATGCGGTCACCGCTCTGATTGGCCTCTTGGATTCTAAGCACCTCCTCTCCAGATGACACAACGGCTGCAGCCAATCATAGGTTTCAGGGGTTTGTCTGCTGGCGTCATTGATTGGCTGCAGTGGTCACATGACCAGCTTTCCTGGAAAAACTCCTCTACGCCACCAGTCTCTAAGATAAAGATAACAACTTTCTTGATTTATTTTTTTGTTTTTTTTCCAGTACGGCGTTGACGTAATGGCACGGGACTTCCATGGCAACACAGCTTTAGCATACGCCAAGCAAGCTGTGACCCCGGAGGTGCGGGATCTTCTTCTGCAGTATGGCTGCCCCGATGAACAGTTTGTGCTCATGGCTACACCAAACCTCTCCCGGAAAAACAATCGCAACAACAACAGCAACACAGGAGGTGGAGGACTGATGCCCACCTTAATCTAAAAGGATCATGTGAAAAGGAGACAGACTCGAGCACCGCTCAGCCCTCGCACCGCAGGGGGAGGAGCCAGGAATGACATGGGAGGCGTAAAAGCACTGAGTGCTGAACAAGGGGGAGAACAGACTGAGCCTTCACTAGCATTTGGGAGGCAGGAATTAAAAAAAAAAAAGAGGAGGAAGGGAGGCAGAGAGCTGTCAGTTATGTGCACATTTCACCTCTACCCCAGCAGAACACTTAGGCTCTGCTCTCATCTGACAAGCACTGCTCCACATAAATCACACGCAGGCACTGAGTTTGTCAGGTTTGAGGCTCCAATGATGCTATGTGTCAAATCACTTGGAGCTAATCTGTCCTCAGAGAATGCTGGCTTCATTACACTTGTATAGTTGAGTTCCCTCAGCCTGTACCGCTGTTTAATAGGACATGATTACTCATCATGTAGAAGGGAGCATATTAGCTGAGGAGGAAGCTCTCTCCACGCTCCGCTGATTACAGGGATGTGATTGCAATATTCTTACAAGAATCATATTAGGAGAGACATTCTGGGCCCCATCTTCAGACTCCTTGTCATAATCTTGCCGCGCTTTAAAGCGTCTGTTCCCTTGAAATGTAACCCCCAAAAATATAGGAACAAAAAAAAAAAATTCTGTAAAAGCTTTTGAAGGATGCGTTTAGATCAGCGTTTTGTTTTTGGTTTTTTTTGGTTGTTTTTTTTAATATTTGACTTTAGATACATTATGCCTTGTGAGATCGGAATTATTTTTTTTTTTTTTGTAAATCCGTTTTATTTATTTTTTTTATTGACAGAAATAATTTAATTTAATGGAACAATGTGCTGGCCGTCTGAGGGGCCTCTATCGCGCGGCTCCGTTCCTGAAACACACACACGTTGCACCCATTGTTTCCGTACATCTGGGTCACGTCGCCTAGCTGATTTCGCAGACAACATAAAAACCGAAACCTCATAAGTGAAGTGGTTACATGGTTGAGTGCATTTTTTTTTTCCTTAAAGGCTTTCGTAAATGGCTCTAATTAGAAGTACTTACTCCACTATGGAAGATGTTCTTATGGAGCGCACACTGTGGAAGTCATAGGTAGCAGCGCCATGTATACTGATACTGGACCACTAGATTTATTAGATTTGTCAATTCTACCCAATACTCCTTATACGGCACATTTACTGTAGATGACCTCACCTGAAATGATGTAGTAATTGGTAGGATATGAGATCGCCTTTTAGATCACTTTGTTACCTAACTACATACATTTTGGGCCAAAAACAATTATTGTCATAGGTTTTTATTAAATATTTTGCACAGTTTTGCTTCTTCAGCTTGCCTGTACATCAATACATAGCAAGCTGCAGAGTGCCAGTCTCTTGAAAATCTGCCAATCACAAAGACTTGGTCTTGAGTCTGATTCTGTAATCTTCTGAACAATCTTCTAAGCTGATTTATGACCCAGTTAAACTCATCTCTTTAGGAAAAATACATAGGGACTGAAGAATGAGCCATGAAGACAACCTGTCTGATGGATATTGGCTAGTGGCTGACATTGCGCACCTTGCTATGTATTGGAATACATGCAAGCTGCAGAAGCCAAAAAGTCTACAGTTAAAAAAGCAATGTAAACTAACATACATGCAATTAACTATAAACATAAACAGTTTGTGCAGATTTACCTTATTGGTTATATACAGTATGTTGGCCCCACTTTGCACAATTTTAAAGGGATACAGTAAATTAAATGAGGAAATAGTATCATATGTATGTCAATGTCTTGAGGTTCTAAGGTGAGATAGGAGCGGTCTTCATCCCCTTAAGTGACCACTGAATTATCCAATTTCATATAAAACCACTATCAGTCTTCTATGTTATGATGAGCCTTCTACCTAGGGCATGTCCTGCATATTGTCATATGTAAAAAAGAAAATGCACCCAGCCATCCAACCAGGTTTTCAGAATAGCTCTGATATTAATAAAGGTCCATGATCACATGGGATACATTGTTTTCTGTATGGGTTGAGATCATTTCCCAGGCAGGAAATAACTTATACTCACAGATTATGCTCAGGCCAACTTGTAACTAGATGGGACACCTTCAACCCCTAAATCTGCATGCCGGGTTAACTTTGTGGCCAGTCTATATTGGGGCAAATTAAATAAATTTACTTGTTAGAAGCCGTGTTCACCTGCGGTCCCAGTACCTCTTTATATTAGTCGTCATGCTTTTTTATGGGTGTCCTAAGGATAACCGTAACCAGTTCCATTGAACATACAAGATCTTATAATTCCCGATGACAGTACATAAGTGAACCTTGTCATTCCCCGTCTCTGTATAAAAGGAGAACAATTATAGTCATTGCACAGAGACTTGCTAACATCTTGGAAAATCTCTGTGTGCAGCATTAGATGTACTTGTAATATCCTCTATACACAGATCTTATCCTGCCAATCATGGGAGCGGGTTGTAGAGACGAGCCATATATAGCCAACTTTATCTGAAACCCTGGCAATAATAGCAGCAGATGGGGTACAGTAGCATGAATGATGGGCCGATATGGAGGTGAACGGCGAGAGGAGGCCACGCACTAGGTCTGCTGGAGCTCGGTGTACTCACCTGAGGCCCCTGTGAATCTGCTACAAGTTACCTACTGTCAAGTGCATCCAACGCAATGAGGAAAAACAAGGTTTTTTGGTCCAGACCCACACCCCAGCACTATCACTTGTGTTACAGTCAGTCCTACCTATTAAAAAAAACCTCATGAGGGAATAGTAACTGTCCGGCAAATGATTTTACATCCTTGGCCAGCTTTAGATGGGTAACTGATAGATTGGACTTCAGTGGAGAATAGGATCGTAGTCAAATAGTGATCTAGTCAATAGCAGTCTATGTCCCAGTTTGTAGATTTGCACTACACAACTTGCCCCCTCCCCCCCAGATCTCCACGTTACCTACATTGTCAGGCAGTTTTCCACATGTACGTAGCACTTTTTATAAGTATGGGAGATGTGATTGATGCTTTGGATTATTTCTTTTTCTTACAATTTTGGTGGCATTGCAGGAAAAATGTCTCCTGGATATATTGTAGATTCACGCCCTTGACCAGGGAGAGGGATATATTATACACTGCATGCTATGACATATCAGTGACCAAATCAGCTAAAGGAACCGGTCTTCACAAGAAGAGGGGCCAAGTAGCTATACATACAGTGGCATCCGAAAAACTAAGAATCTCTCGGCCATGAAGCGATTTCTCTATTTAGATCTCACTCTGTTTGGGACACCCAGGATGAAACGTTCTGCAAAAATAAAAAAAAACACTACAGATACTGGAGGGGATCCCTCAGACTCTATAATATAGTTATCTACACGGTGACTCTCAAGCCCTGTCTAATCTACCCCGCACCTCCGAATCACACAGAGCCATCCGTGGCCATGGAGCACAAGTGGTTGTTTCTTTTTCTCCTGAATAGAGAGTGTGAGCACTACAGTAAAAGGGAATATGTGTGTCCTGAGATTGAGAAGAAGTGGGCGTTGGATAAAGTGTGGCGTCATCTCCCTCTGGCAGAGAGTCCATCCTCAAGACATCCACCCCATGAACTTGGGAGGGGCACTTTTATTTAATTTTGTTTTTTATCTCTTCTGACCAGATGTGGAGCTAGGTTCTGCCCCTGAGTAGTGTGTATCTTATTTCAGACTATGACTCTGTACCGCCTATATGCAAGGTGTATATTACAGAGTTCTTATTTTTATTTTTTGGTGTCTTCTTGATTATGTTGTCCTAAGTTATACAGAATTCTTTTGTATCGTGTCTTATTAGAGGATGCAAAATGTATGTAAAATAAAAACCAAGGAAAAACTATTTGAATAGAAACAAATTCTGGTGGTTTGTGGCTTTTTTGTCTATTATGACATCCCAATATCGTGACATTTGAAGTTGGGCTTTGAACTTTACACAGATGATATCACAAGGTTATGGATACTTGCCTGGAAAACGCATAGTAATGTAAAATAAGCAGATTAATAAATCAAGTCCAATCTTTGGATCCTTTACAAATTCTGAAGTTCAGATTCATATACAAGCTCCAAACCATGAGGATCAGCACTCAGAAGCACTAGATTGGGCTTTGGTGACATCTGCATTGGAGCCTTCATCACAGATTAAATCCATTAAAATAATGGGCTATTTCGTCAAGTAAAGTGCCGGGATCCATGACAGAAACTCAGCAGACCCAGTAATAGTTGGGTCCGTTGGGTGCCATTAATGTCCACCAGGCAACAGATTTGGCAAGTTGTCCTGCTTCTAGTATGGAGCAAAACAGGAACAGCACAGCTGTAAACCGAGCCTTACAATATAGTAAAGAGTGTATACCTCCAGGGCTGTAGGGTTGGTAGGCCGAACCGCCATCTTCAACTACTCAATGTTTTACAGCCCGGCTACGTCTCCGAGTCCTTTATATATGGCTGACAACCAAAAAACTTCTGTAGTTCACAAAAAAACTGTAACTGGACTCTTATGAAAGTAAATATGTAATAAATGATATGTCTTAATTAACTATACAATCTCATTAGTTATAGAATTTTAAATAATCATTTTGCTGATGGATCCCTACAGTTGTGGCTGGATTAACCCATACACTATTTATTGGGCCTGCCAGTATCATTGGTTAGGTGTGCCATTGAAGAAATCCATTATTTGGCAGGCAGGATTACTCATGGCTGATCCCTCTGTTCTCAGTGGCAATAAGTAGCTAGTGAGGTCTGATAACCTGTCAGGTTGGTGAATCCCTTAGGTATTGCACAGGAGTGTGTGGACCTGCTGTGTTATCTAACCTGGTTGACTTTAGGTCTTCCCTACAGGGGACCACTTGGTTCCTACCTCTAGTAGTAGTCTGGGTGAAGGTGACAGCTGACCCTGGCAAGTTGAGTTAAACTGGTGCACGGCATTGAGGAAATCAACTGAGGTAAGGGCTGGCAGAGTTTGTTCATAAATAGATATCCAGGGACCTGTTGCAGAAAAAGGAGCACAGGTTCAAAGTCAGATAACAAGCCATGAATCATATATAAGTTGCCAGAAGAATAAAAGAAAAGCAAACCTTTACAGGAAAAATTCAGTTTGTTCTAGTAGGCTAATGAGGATCACAGAGCACCAGGGGCATTCCCCCAGCACTCCAAGCACCCCCTGCGTCATACATGTTCACCAGCCCTTTCATGTTTGTGCTCCGTCCCCTCCTCCTATTCTCTGGAACTTTGTGCCTTGCTCAGGCCTCTGACACCGCAATGTACCTATCTAAAATCTCGGGCATGCTGCGGGTTCAGGCAGAGCCAACTGTATATGCCCAAGAGGCCATTTAGTGGTGGCTACTTGTGTAGTTCTATGGAGAACTGAGCATACGAATGCAATATGCTCATGTAGCAGACTACCACAAAATGGCTGCTCAAGCATGGTCAGTTGGCTGTACCCAGACCTGCAGCATGCCTGAGATTTTAGATAGGTACAGTGCGGAGTCAGAGACCTGTGCAAGGCACAAGTTCTGGAGAGGAGGAGGTAACAGAGCACAACCATGAAAGGGGGCAGTGCACATGTATGATGCGGGGGTGCTCGGAGTACTGGGGAAACGCCCACGGTGCTCAGTGATCCTCATTAGCATAAAAGAAGAAATCAAATTTTGAAGAAACCGTGGGGAGAATCAAAGAACTAAAGGTAGAAGTAATCTTTTTAAAGACTATTCCAACATGCCTTTAGTTCAAAATGAGTCGTTCAAACAATAGACTCCCTTTAATGGGTATCTGTGATTGGTAAAACAGACCAATATTACAGAATTACGAATTATAGAATGACATCTCTATTTTTATTCTTACAGGATTATGGTCCTTAAATTAGAAATGGACATGTGAGTAATTATATTGAAATAAAGTTAGAAAAAAAAAAGTGTGAATAACACCTTAGTCCATACTGACCATTACAGCTGTTCAGATTGGCCATAAATGTTGCAAAAGACCAACAGAACATCCAACTATTGTGTGAAGATTTCACACGCAGCCTGAACAACTTCTTTGCAAATGATAACTGTATTAGCAGTTGGCTAAAACGCCTTTTATTCCTTTTGTACACGATTGTGCTATTGTTCGGAGATCCAACTTTCCCACTTCCATATAAAATATACGACTATTCCAAAAGCCACAAGGCAGGGGCCCAGTACAGAAGCTACACTGGGGCCCTGAATATTCAAGTTGTTTGTCTGCCTTAGTCTAATGTGTATGAGCACCGGTAGTTGTAGGACATTGTTTGATCTTTGATGATAACAGCGAATAAGTATTGTTTCCGTATTACGGCATGTGCGGGAAGAAATGAGCGGCACACCAAGAAGCTCATGGTCTGACGGGGTGATGTTGGGCACAATGATCTGCGAATACATTTTTGTCACAAATTATTTCATTAAAGTTTTAAAAAAAATATCTGGATATCGTCTCCATCGCCTGTAGTTGTTTTCGTGACAACTGGATCTAATTACTTTTTCACATTTCGTCACTTTACAAGCATTTAAATGTATTTCATTGAGATTTTACGTGCAAAAGTATTCAGTCCCACCACCACCCCCCATCCCCGTATCAATTTTTTGTACAGCAAGCTTTTGTCACAATTACAGCTGCAAGTCTTTTGGGGTCTGTATCTACCAGCTTTGTACAGCTAGGGACTGAGATTTTTGCTCATTTCTCTTTGCAGAATAGCTCAAGCTCAGCCAGATTGGATGGACAGCGTCTGGGAACAGCAATTTTCATGTCTTGCCACAGATGCTCAATGGGATTTAGGTCTGGACTGTGACTGGGCCATTCTAACACATGAATACTCTTTGAGCTAAACCATTCCACTATAGCTCTGGCTCTATGTTTAGGGTTATTGTCTTGTTGGAAGGTGAATATCCTTCCAAGTCTCAAGTCTTTTGCAGCCTGCAACAGGTTTTTTTTTCCAGGATTTCCCTGTATTTGGCTCCATCCATCTTCCCATCAACTATGACCATCTTCCATGTCCATGCTGAAGAAAAGCCTCCCCCAGCATGATGCGGCCCCCGCCATGTGTCACAGTGGGGATGGTGTGTTCAGGGTGATGAGCAGTGTTACTTTTCTGCCACACACGGCGCTTTGTGTTTAGGCCAAAAAGTTCAACTTTGGTCTCATCTGACCAGAGCACCTTCTTCCACCTGCTTGCTGTCTCCCTATATGGCTTGTGGCAAACAGCACTTCTTAAGTCTGTCTTTCAACAATGGTTTTTCTCTTGACACTCCTCCATAAAGGACAGATTTGTGGAGTGCACGGCTTATAGTTGTCCTGTGGACAGACTCTACCATCTGAGCTGTGGATTTCTGAAGCTCCTCCAGAGTGACCATGGGCCTCTTGGCTGCTTCTCTGACCAGTGCTCTCCCTGCTCCATCTGTTAGTTTAGGTGGACAGCCATGTCTTTGCAGGTTTGCAGTTGTAGAATACTTTTTCTGTTTTTAAATGATGGATTGAACAGTGCTCCTTGGGATGCTAAAAGCTTGGCATATGTTTGTATAACCTAATATTGCTTTAATCTCCTCCACAACTTTACCTCTGACCTGTCTAGTGAGTTCCTTGGTCTTCATGATGCTGTTTGTTCATTAGTGTTCTCTAACACACCACTGAGGCCTTCACAGAACAGGTGTATTTATAGTGAGAGTAAACTACAGACAACTGGACTCTATTACCGTATATACTCGAGTATAAGCCGACCCGAATATAAGCCGAGGTCCCTAATTTTACCACAAAAAAATTGTTGACTCGAGTATAAGCCGAAGGGGGAAATGGAGCAGCTTATGGAAAATTTCAAAATTTAAAATGGTCAAAGTTTTTGGGTGCAGTAGGTGCTGGGGAAGGGGAGGGGGTGTTTTGGTTGTCTGTCTGCCCCTTCCCTGAGCTTGAGGACTGTTTTTTCTTCCCCCACTTGGAATTCAGTCTGGCTGAATATAGGGGATCTGCAGTACTCCTATTAACCCCTTCCCGACAGAACAGGAGCACTGCAGATCCCCTATATTCAGTAGACGGGGCACTTTCAGACACAGGGATACCTAATATGTATGTGTTTCACAATAATTTTCTACTTTTGTATGTATTCTAGGGAAAGGAGGGATTTAGAACTTTTACCTTTTTTAAATTTATTTTATTTTTTTGCACTATTTTATTGGAGATTCTATACATTAATATTGTGGCTGGTCATAGCCCCCCCCCCCCCCTCCCCTTATACTGCTGACTCGAGTATTGTAGCAGAGTACAGCCATGAAATATTGGTGCACAGAATCTAGTATTGGAAGATGAGAAAAAAAACTGCTAAAGAATGGAACAAAATGAATTAATTATTAGGTTGATATAGATATATACACTGTCTACCAATAAGTATTTGGACACCCATGCAAATGAAGATATTGTCAGTCACGATGTGCATCACGCCTTCCGCCGTTAACTAGGAAACAGCATTCGCATTAGTGCATTGGCATTAGTCACATGCAAGATGCCACAAAGTGCAGAGTTGTCCAATTTCAAGAGAGGAATTGTGGGGTACCACAGAAATGGTCGATCCTTAAGGGACATAGCAATTGAACTGAATTACACAAAATCGACACTGGCCTATGTGATTACGAAGTGGAAGGTGAATGGTGATTGTTGGAATGTGCCCCAAGTTGGCAGACCCCCGAAACTGGGAGATAGAGACCGACGAGTGCCGGCCAGAGAAACCGCACCCAACCGATGGCTCACATACACCAGGAGTTTCACCAGGCATCCGGGAGTATTGTGTCGATCAATCCCATCTGTAAGGAAGCATCTGCTGGGGAATACCAACTATTGTGTATGAATAAATGTTGTTTTTCTATTCTACCACAGGGGTCCAAGTACTGATTGGTAGAGTGTATGTACACAAAGAAGAATGTACTGTATATCCATCATGGTGCACATATGCAACATGTCCAAGGTGATTCACCAGAAATCTGGAAAAGAGATATATATATATATATATATATATATATATATATATATATATATATATATACAGTACAGACCAAAAGTTTGGACACACCTTCTCATTCAAAGAGTTTTCTGTATTTTCATGACTATGACAATTGTAGATTCCCACTGAAGGCATCAAAACTATGAATTAACACATGTGGAATTATATACTTAATAGAAAAGTGTGAAACAACTGAAAATCTGTCTTATATTCTCGGTTCTTCACAGTAGCCACCTTTTGCTTTGATTCCTTCTTTGCACATTTTTGGTATTCTCTTGATGAGCTTCAAGAGGTAGTCACCTGAAATGGTCTTCCAACAGTCTTGAAGGAGTTCCCAGAGATGCTTAGCACTTGTTGGCCCTTTTGCCTTAACTCTGCGGTCCAGCTCACCCCAAACTATCTCGATTGGGTTCAGGTCTGGTGACTGTGGAGGCCAGGTCATCTGGCGTAGCACCCCATCACTCTCCGTCTTGGTCAGATAGCCCTTACACAGCTTGGAGGTGTTTGGGGTCATTGTCCTGTTGAAAAATAAATGATAGTCCAACTAAACGCAAACCGGATGGAATAGCATGCCGCTGCAAGATGCTGTGGTAGCCATGCTGGTTCAGTATGCCTTCAATTTTGAATAAATCCCCAATAGTGTCACCAGCAAAGCCCCCCCACACCATCACACTTCCTCCTCCATTCTTCACGCTGGGAACCAGGCAGGTAGAGTCCATCCATTCACCTTTTCTGCGTTGCACAAAGACACGGTGGTTGGAACCAAAAGATCTCAAATTTGGACTCATCAGACCAAAGCACAGATTTCCACTGGTCTAATGCCCATTCCTTGTGTTCTTTAGCCCACACAAGTCTCTTCCGCTTGTTGCCTGTCCTTAGCAGTGGTTTTCTAGCAGCTATTTTACCATGAAGGCCGGCTGCTGCACAAAGTCTCCTCTTACCAGTTGTTGTAGAGATGTGTCTGCTGCTAGAACTCTGGGTGGCATTGACCTGCTCTCTAATCTGAGCTGTTGTTAACCTGCGATTTCTGAGGCTGGTGACTCGGATGAGCTTATCCTCCGCAGCAGAGGTGACTCTTGGTCTTCCTTTCCTGGGGCTCTCCTCATGTGAGCCAGTTTCTTTGTAGTGCTTGATGGTTTTTGCAACTGCACTTGGGGACACTTTCAAAGTTTTCCCGATTTTTCGCACTGACTGACCTTCATTTCTTAAAGTAATGATGGCCACTCGTTTTTCTTTACTTAGCTGCTTTTTTCTTGCCATAATACAAATTCTAACAGTCTATTCACTAGGACTATCAGCTGTGTATCCACCTGACTTCTGCACAACACAACTGATGGTCCCAACCCCATTTATAAGGCAAGAAATTCCAATTATTAAACCTGACAGGGCACACCTGTGAAGTGAAAACCATTTCCGGTGACTACCTCTTGAAGGTCATCAAGAGAATGCCAAGAGTGTGCAAAGCAGGAGTCAAAGTAAAAGGTGGCTACTTTGAAGAACCGAGACTATAAGACAGATTTTCAGTTGTATCACACTTTTTTGTTAAGTCTATAATTCCACGTGTGATAATTCATAGTTTTGATGCCTTCAGTGTGAATCTACAATTTTCATAGTCATGAAAATACAGAAAACTCTATGAATGAGAAGGTGTGTCCAAACTTTTGGTCTGTACTCTGTATGTATATATATATATATATATATATATATATATATATATATATATATATATATATATATTTCCAGATTTCTGGTGAATCCCCTTGGACGTGCTGCATATGTGCACCATGATGGATATATAGTACATTCTTCTTTGTGTATTTTCTTTATTATTTATTGCAGGAATGGGTCTCATTTACTAATACTAGTGTCACAATGTCATTTCTGTATTGTGTGTGCCATAGGACCTTAGTTGGAGAATTTGGCACGACTATTGGTAGTATGCTCGGTGGTATCTACTATAGCTCACTGCCATTTTACAGCCATACCTCTATTGTATGTGTCCAAATAAGAGTTGGGTGGCTTCCTAAATGTGATCGCCATGCTATTAAAAACTTGCAAAATTGCATTTATATATATATAATCCAATGAGTAGGAGTGTCCATGCATCTATAATAGTACAACTCGTCCACACTCACATCACTTGGGAGGAAGCAATTGTATGGCATGCTCTGAAAATGCAGTCATTCCCGACCAAGGCTGGGGGATCACTGATCCTAGCAGCTTGCTCTCTAATCTTGTAGAAAAGCCGGGGGCTGGCAGAACAATGCTCAGATAAAAGTGGAAAATGGAAACACTAGAGGACTAAATATAAAAGAGAAGAGCAAGGGAACAAGATGAAGATGTTGCGAGCGAAAGGGCTGGAAGGAGACAGCAGGACCATGAGGGAGGTGAAGGGAGAGATTATTTTAGGATGAATATACAGTGAGAAAAAAGAGAAGAGAGTACCAGCAGTCTAGAAGATGGAGAGGAATCAAGAATGATGTTGGAGAGATCATTTAAATCCTCTGACTTCACAAATGTTACTTTGCAAAATGAGAGCAAAAGACAAGTCCATTTATCTCCACTATTCCTCATTTAGAAAAGCCTTTTATCAATCCCAAATTAACAATTTTCTCTTTAAAATCTGCGGTGATTCTTCTTCCCCTGCGACTGCTCAACTGCAGCGTTATGAGTTATCGGAGGAATTGCAGCTGCTCGTCCTGTCCATTAAATGCACTATTGACGAGTGCATTAAAAACTAACAGCAGCTTAATAGTGGAAATGACGGATTCTCTCCAGACATCGATTCTATGGGTAAAATACAGTGCTCGGGGAAGGTGGGAACGGAGTCACAGCTCCCACATTTATCTGCTTGTCTTTGGTTCGGGAGCATTTAGCTTGTTACATAGCACAGGGCCCTGTGTGAATTCAGTTCTTTTCTGTGTCTTACTGTCACATGTTGGGCACAGGTCTGCAGCTTTCATTGTCCTAGAGGCTGCAGGACAGAGGACAGGTATAGAGGGTTTGCAATCTTAGAAGGACCTTACAAAGTACAGTATTTACACATTACGAGCTAAAGCAAATGTGCATGAAAGTCATTTCAGCACTCTGTTGACTACTACCCATATATTGACTTCACTTAGGCCCGCTGCACATCTGCTTTCCAGTTTCCGTTTGGGGAGTTCGCTTGGGGACCATACAAACGGAAACCTATACGTATTAAAAAGCGGTTACCTAAGGAAACCACACGGACCCCCATAGACTATAATGGGGTCCAGGCAGAGCCGCATTTCTAATGAGGTGACGTGAGGCAGTTTGTGAGGGGGCAGCAACCAAGGGACTTTTTTTTTTTTTTTTTACCTAAACAGTATTAAAGTTAAAGGACCTTTGATGATGTCATTGATGATGTCATCAAAGGTTTTTTTGAAATTCGGCATCTATCCAGGGTCTGCGTTAGAAGGAGGGGGGGCTGCCGATCACTGTTTGTAAAAGTTTCCCTGCACACATCAGCTTGCTGTGCCGCCCCTCCCCCTCAGCATCGGAGTGTGAGGGGAGAAGTCTCTTGCGATGTCATAGCTTTCTGTTTACTTTATGTGTCTAATATACTGTGTTCTGTGTGTGTATGTTGTATATGACTGTATGTGTGTGAGTAGATGGGAATATGTGTAAGTCTATCTTCTATCTATCTATTTATCTCCTATCTATCTATCTATCTATCTATCTATCTATCTATCTATCTTTTCTTCTATCTATCTATTTATTTATTTAACATCTATCTTCTATCTATCTATCTCCTATCTATCTATCTATCTATCTATCTATCTACCTATCTACCTATCTATCTCTGTCTCTCTACCTATCTATCTCTTATCTATCTATCTATCTATCTATCTCTGTATTTATCTTCTATCTATCTATCTATCTATCTATCTATCTCCTATCTATCTATCTATCTATCTATCTATCTATCTATCTACCTATCTACCTATCTATCTCTGTCTCTCTACCTATCTATCTCTTATCTATCTATCTATCTATCTCTGTATTTATCTTCTATCTATCTATCTATCTATCTATCTATCTATCTATTTTTTCATCTATCTATTTATTTATTTAACATCTATCTCCTATCTATCTATCTATCTATCTATCTATCTATCTTTCTGTCTATCAATCTATCTATCTTCTATCTATTTATTGCCTATCTATCATCTATCTATCTCTCTGTCTCTCTACCTATCTATCTCTTATCTATCTATCTATCTTTCTATCTATCTCCTATCTATTTATTGCCTATCATCTATCTATCTATCTATCTATCTATCTATCTATCTATCTATCTATCTCCTATCTATTTATTGCCTATCATCTATCTATCTATCTATCTATCTATCTATCTATCTATCTATCTTTCTGTCTATCAATCTATCTATCTTCTATCTATTTATTGCCTATCTATCATCTATCTATCTCTCTGTCTCTCTACCTATCTATCTCTTATCTATCTATCTATCTTTCTATCTATCTCCTATCTATTTATTGCCTATCATCTATCTATCTATCTATCTATCTATCTATCTATCTATCTATCTATCTATCTATCTCCTATCTATTTATTGCCTGCCTATCTATCTATCTATCTATCTCTCTGTCTCTCTACCTATCTATCTCTTATCTATCATCTATCTATCTATCTATCTATCTATCTATCTCCTATCTATTTATTTATTGCCTATCTATCTATTTCTATGTCTATCTATCTCTCTGTCTATCTATCTATCTATCTCTTATCTATCTATCTATCTATCTATCTCTCTATCTATCTCTCTCTGTCTATCTCTTATCTATCTGTCTCTATCTATCTCTCTATCTATCTATATTTGCTTCTATACATGTCTACAATTGTACATACTAAAATTGTATTTTATAATGTGATGCTTAGGGCCGGTTCACATCTGCGTTCTGGTTTCCGTTCGGGGAGTCTGCTTGGACACTCCCCAAACAGAAACCTATACGCACCCCCTTGCGTCATACCTTCAAACCGCCCCGTCTTGCTTGCGCTACGAAAATTCCTCTTCCTCTCTCCCTGTAACCGCCTCCAGTGTCTCTCATCACCATTTCTTGCATGCTTTCTTTGTCTGTCCACAAGAAAATGGCGCTCGGGCATGTGCAGTAGGGCTCAGAAGGGAGTGTTACTGCGCATGCCCAAGATTTCAATGTACAGGAGTGAGATGAGAGACGCTGGAGGCGGTTACAGGGGGAGAGGAGGAATTTTCGTTGCGCAAGCTAAAGAGGGGCCGGTTTCAAGGTATGACGCGGGGGGGGGGGGGGGGGGACAGTGGCTTGGAGGAATGCTCAGGGTGCACAGACAGGCTCATTTACATATCGGTTTTACTGGTATGTTATAAAAACGGGGGGGGTCCTTTAAAAATAGAGTAGCAGCGTCCCTCTGCAACCACTATTATGCCCCACAGCGGCTATGGAGCATAATAGAGTTGGGTGGGCAACTGTGGGACATAATAGAGGTTTCAGGGGGCCGCTGTGGGACATAATGTATATAGACGCACACCTTCCCCCCGCTACCTGATGCAGATGATCAAAAAGAAAAACCTAATCGCGCCGCCTCCAAACCCCACCCCCCGGTCTTCAGTCCGGAGGGGGGGGTCTTTTGATCGACCGCCTCAGGCAGCAGAGGGGCTAGGTTCACCACTGAGTCCATGTGGTTTCCGCTCGATTTCCACACAAAACAAGTGGAGAGAAAAGTGCTGCTCTCTGTATATTTCGTGCGGAAACCACACGGACCCCATTATAGTCTATCATCTACTTGTCTGGTTACAGTTACTATGTAAAAATGTAAACTCCACACAGCAACAGAATTTTTTTAAAAATTAATACCATACTTAATACCTGACGCCTGTTGTACTCCTTCCTGTAGTAGCAACCGAAAACTGTCGTCGGCTACAAAAACACCATGCCACTTCAAGGTGGTCACCTTGGGCTGTCTTAAAACATAACTTTTACTATCCATGCCAGGTCTCTTCGTACCCTAGAGTATAGTAAGCAAAGGCCCAGAAGAGGTGCGGAAACATAAAAAACAATGTTACTCACCTTCCCTGGACTCCGCTGCGGCTCGCTGTTCTCTCTGGCACTAACATAAGAGCCGGGTATTTGGGTATTTCATTTAACTTGGCATGCGGCATAAAAACGTTTGCCTATCCCAGGGCTAGTCTATAACCATCACTAAGTTACACACGTTAGGGAACTAATCTACTCTGTGGCCAGTTCTAAGGACCTAAACAAACTAGCACGCCATAAGGGTAAGTGCACATGTGGCAGAAATAATCATTTCCATCCACTAGAAGTGGATTTGTCAGCCCCATTCAGATACACAGGATAGTCGCATTCATTCAGGGAGGAATTTTACTTTATGCTAAATTGGATTTCTGCCTTTAACCAATTTTTTTTCCCTTCATCTGGATCTTCTTGGGTTTATAAGTAGAAAACCATAAAATTTGATGGACTTGGCTCTTTCTTCAGCCCACATGTAACTATATTTGCCAATCGAGTAACCTGAGATTAGTAGAAGAGAAACACAACTACATACCGTAATCTGGGCTCTGATTTCCACCCCGAAAAGCTTGTTGCTTTGGTTTATTTTATTTGATTTTTGGTTATTTTTGTTTTTGTTTTGTTTTGGGGGGTTTTTTTTGGGGGGGGGGGGTTAGGCAGTTGCTGCCGATTTTTCCATAGTCATAACAAAATCTATTTCCATTTTGTTTAGAAATTGTATAGAAATTGTGAACAATGCAACAGAATAAGGGAGCCTTCACACGGAGTATACGCTCCGCTCATTCTGAACGTAAAAGTTGTTCAGAATGAGCGCGTAAAAACCAGCTCCCGTTGACTTGAATGGGTGCCGGCATACACACCTATCACATTGAAAGCAATAAGGAAAAAAAGCCTCCCATTGATTTCAATGGGGAGCGCTCGTATGCCACCACCCATTCAAGTCAATGGGAGCTGGTTTTTCCGCGCTCATTCTGAGCGACTTTTACGTTCAGAATGAGCGGAGCGTATACTCCGTGTGATGGCTCCCTTAGGGTTGAGAGATCGGGATCGGAAAAAGATCTGATTCCAATTGGCAAACGAGCAAATTTCACGATCACAATCGGGATCGGCTGGAAAATGGTCGGAAATCGGATTTTAAAATTGATCCTGAAATCTCAAGATCGGCTCAACCCTGAACAGAATAGAAAAATTTCAGTGTCAAAACTCCTAAACTTTACAGAATTTTATTGCACTGAATATTGCGCACTATAGCGGTCTAGGTCAGAACCATTAGATGTATATTTTTTTTCTTACCATTGTGACTAAGAATTAGATACATATTCTGTTAATAGTAAAGGGAAACATTGTGTAATTCTGTATCTTATATAAAGTATCAACTCCTTCACTCCTGGAACGGATGTATCAGTGAAACTGGATAATGCATTATATGGTGTGGAAGGGCAGTGAAAGGGTGCCCTAGTCATTTGAGGGAGGAGGGGGCTTTGGGAAGTCTCACTGAACAGAAAGAGAGAAGTCTAAGTGAGTTTGCAGATTGCTCAGTAGGGAGGGCAGTGTGTGAGGATTGGGTGAGTTTAATAGGATCAGCTCAGTGTAATCCTGTTTTATCCATTGTAATTCAGGCAGCCAAGGAGACGGAAAACCAGAGGAAAGAGACTTTTATCCGCTCAGGGGGCAGGAACAACAAAAGGCATCGAGTGGCAGAAAATCAATTAGAAAGAATCCTCTTCTGGGCCAAAATCCAGCAGGAAAAGAGCATCCAGATAACACAAATTGGGCTTCAGCCTCCTCCCAACCATGTCCCATCTAAGTTCTTCCTTCCTCTCCAATGACTCCCAAATATCCTTTCAAAGTAACAAACAATAACTTGACTACTGTGAAGTAAAACACTATAGAAGGATCAGACTTCATTTCCATATCGGGCATAATTGTTCTGGGGTTTTTTAATAGACAAGGTTACCGCTCATTCATTTCTATACAAGTCATACCCAATGAACATACAACATTGTATTATGAGCACACAAAATCTAGTATTTCTCTTCTCTCTGGAGGATCACAAACCTATTTAGGAAATTGAGACGTTATAAAAAAATCTTTAATAAAAAACTGCAGAAAGAGATATTTATTTAGCAATTTGTGCCCCATCCTTAGGACTGGTGGTTATCCTCCTTTATGAGTTGCAGCTACATAACAAACTCCAAGCATAAAATATAGGTCTAAGAATTTCCTTATAAAAAATTATTTTATAAGTCTTAAGACGTTGACTTTTAGGCAACCAAGAAAAATATTAACAACTGGTTTTTAGCCAAAAATGATCAAGCCTTAAAATACAGAGTAGAATCTATATTATATGGAATCAGGGCCTTGGAAAATAAATGTTTTTCCAATGAAACATCTTTATAGTTGGAAATCCGCACAATCCTGCGGGTTTGACAAAAAAAATGGTGGTTAATTGGATGGTCCTGTCCATCAGTGGATTAAGAAGGACTTTCTGCTTGCCTAGTGGCAAGTGAAGACACTAGGCAGGTATATGTATCGTAAATGTAGTTGTCTATTAAGAAAAGCTTTTCTATATCCCAATATCCTCGACAATGGCAATGTTTCGTGTGTGCACAATCAATGTAGATCAATGGTGAATAATAGTTTTATCGTTGATCTTTTTGTGCATTTCCACTACTGATAATTGGCCGGTGTTAATGGATTTTTCATCAGACTGCTCGTGCTTGATATAAAGGCAGCCTTAATAATATTATGGATGTCATCTTAGATACTTGCCGGTTCTGCTGTTCTCTAATAGAAGTATTAAGCCCTTCTAAACCAGAGCTGTATTGAATAGTAAGTTCTATCTGATCCTCTGCATCAGGGCAACCTACCTAAACCAATCATCCAGCACTGGGTGATTTGATTAATTAACAAAGGATTGACATATTATAGTGGCCTATAAAAGGTGTCATGTTATAGAGCCGTGATGGAGATCCTATAGTACGGGGTGCCAGAGGTGGCACTCAGAGCTCTCTCTCTGTGGGCACCTGTCAGTGGAACAGATTGTACTGTGTGGGGGCCACTGTGGGCAGATTGTACTGTGTGGGGACCACTGTGGGGAAGATTGTACTGTGTGGGGACCACTGTGGGGCAGATTGTACTGTGTGGGGGCCCTTCACCATTTTTATTACAGACTGTCCGTAATTGCCCACAATTGTGGATCCGCACAGTATTAAAGTTAAATTGCCACGTTGGCACGTAGATAATTTAGTGGGTTTGGGGTTTCAGTTTGGGAACTCAGACTGCAAAAAGTTCGCCAATCTCTGTTATAGAGCATTCTTATGGTATGGGCCATGGGAAACTTGAAGGAACAATAGCCACAAGGAAGTCGAGAGGCATAATATTTATCACCTTCTTGATGAAGAACCATAGATCAAAACCACTGTAGGGCCTGATGATACAATTGTATGCCACCAGTAGCACCAAATATATAAATAGATAAATATAAATAGTTCCTTGCAAAGTGGAGTGCTAAAGGCTTAACAAGTCTCCACACACCTATATGGTGGTCTCTCCCTAAGGAGTGACAATACCCCCTTAACCAGTAGCACCAGAAAGCGTCTGGAATGGATGGACACTATATATGATATGTAATATTTTTACTTGGGCTTTGGGCTTTAGAAGCAATTAAGGCCAGGATTTATTTTTACAGATTGACACCATTTATTCGTGCATCAAAAAAGTGGCGTATGTAATGTACACCACTTATGAGGTGTCATAAGGAAGGGGTAGATCTGACACAACAAATTGTTTGGTCCAATTTACCAACGGAGCTAATGGCTATCATTTGTATATACAACGATCAATCGCAATGGTAAAATGGTGAAATGAATAAGAACGTCTTCAAAATGGCAGATCTTGCGGGGTGTTACTAGTAGTTAGTATTTATCAAAAATGGTTCAATGAAGGCCATTTGGCAACAGGATTGGGGCAACCAAGGCTGTATATTGCATGTGGGAAACTGGTACAATTCCATGGAAGACCAACTGTAGTAAAATTCATAGCGAAATAGTTACTGCTGGTCAAGGTAGAAATATAAGAACACACCGTGTGTTGAATCTTTCTGGTAATTTGGCCCCAAACCTAGTGACGGGTCCCTTTTGATAAGTGATATCTTATGTGTTAGGGCACAGATATGTTTCAGAACTTAATGTCAGAGTCATTGGTAAAAGGTTTAGATATCAAACACTAGTTTCAGATAGATCCAATATGGAATCATTGTATTGTGTTTTATGGCTACATTACTTTTCAGAAATGCTCTTCCTGCAGAAACATCCAAATCACCACAGACATGAGGCCAAAAGCAAAAACATTGGCCCACTTTGACATTTAAAGCCGTACCCTTTTGTCTAAGCCAAACCCCTCTTTAGTTTTGTCAGAAATAACAGCCAAGAGTAGATGGAACATTTTGCAACAGAAATGCCCCAAATTTAATGGTTGTCATTAAAGATACTTATCCCCTATCCACAGGGGACTGCTGGGGTCTGACCACTGAGACCACCAACTAGGAGAACAAGGGTCCAAGAATCCTCCATGAATGCCTCCTCCATGTGAATGAAATACAAGTGCTTTCCATGACTGTTGAGGTAAATGGAGCTGAAGTCATAAGAGGTACCGTATATGCATTTTAGTCTCATGGAGGAGACATTGGGGACTTTCGTGCCCCTGATTATAGGGGTCCTAGTAGTCAGATCCCCACAGACCTGACATTTATCCTTGATCTTGTACATAGGGAATAATGGGTGACACAACCCTTCTAAAGTGGCTGACCCAAGTTATGATCCCTTAGGCTCCAGGACCTAGTAGAGATTGCTACTGCAGCACCACCTATATGTCTTTATTATACAATGAGTAAACTTTATTTTCAGGACAATTCCTGTAATACACAGTATCTGCTTTTTTTTCGTTAAACGCTTTCCGTTTTTTGAGCCATTACATGTGTTAAGTAAACTGGTCCCAGTTCTATGAATAGAATCAGGTATGGCATGTATCCTTAGCCTGACCCCACTGCACTCTGCTCCCTACTGCCTCGTCATAATCCATTCTTCCGCCGCCTCTGCAGGGCAAGTAGATAGGATTTGCACAGTAAATTAGATTAAGATGACCCTAACTCAGAACCTGTAGTTTTCTTTGCCATTAGGAATCAAAGTGACAATCCCAGCGATTTCAAAAGGAGATGTCAATCTGCATGTCCCCCGGAGGGCATACAAAGGGTCAGTTACTGCCCCGGGCCCTATAGCTTTCTCTTTCTTTGCAGGGGAGGAAAATACGAACAACAAAATTATAGCCATGAAATTCCTCGAAGAACAGATATAGTGTCTTTTAACATGATGAGTTCTCCGAGATAGCGACTGAATCTTATTAGGAGGTAGATCAGGGGTTAATCCCCTAAAATGTCGCTTTTAGATCAGTATTAACCTTGCACAGCCATAGTTAGCTACACAGTAGTTCTTTTGCCCCTCTGGCACTAAAAGAATTCAAATAAATTGCTTCCCACAGTCCTAATCCTTTCTGTCTGTCTGACAGATCCCATTGAAGCTCTGGGAATTAATATGAAGACGTTGGAACCAATCCCAGCTGTTTATTGACACCGTCTTCCCAGCGAGGACACCACTGTGTTCACCCTTCATACTTCCTTCCCAGTGACACGCCATTGCAATGCCAGGTACCCCTCACACTAGCTTAGGGCTCCCTTTGTGGACACCAAAAAAAAAAATATAGAAAATCCCAAATCTGTGTGTTTGGCGGATAAGCAGAAAACAGGTACTAGTTGTTATGGAAACGGGGAAAATCTGCGATTCCTCCAGTGTGCACATTTCTAGCACACACCCAGGATCCACATCCTCATTTCACTAATTACAAACAACCATGATAGCATTGCTTCTCTCAATTAAACTGATTTGCATCTGTCCCTGCAGTCTGATGAGGACTCCTCTGCAGCTGTCATTTGGCTGGAATGCCTGGAATTCAGGGCACATGCTCACACTGCCTCGCACAGCGAGCGGCCGCTCATACATCTAGTATATAGGGAACATCTAGTATGTAATCATACAAATGTCCCATTAAAAACTGACTTATGATGCTTTTGTCCTATGCCAGCATCTTTTATATGCAAAAGCTGTAGCACTAGAGGGTGCAGAGGCTGCAGTTGTACCCGTGCCCTGGCGCCAGGGGAACTGATCCCTGTAGATCAAGGTTCGGCAACCTTTTATGTATGGCGATTTTTGAAGATGAAGTAGTCAATGTGCCGTGTTTTCATTGTAAAGGTGTAGGCCGCTACTTGAAAGTCATATTAGGCAAACTGTAACCGCAAGCAATTAATAAGTTGATTAGATTTGCATTTCAATGAGACTTTTTCTGGGAAAATGGTAGATATAACGTTCGGCTGAACATGAAACTCACTGAGGCCACAGTAAGCCTGCTGTATGGGGGAGCAGAGGATGCCCCTCACAAAACTAGTCTTTTTATGGAATACATCTATACAAATCTGTCTAGCCTTGTTGAAATAAGTGGATGCCCAGTTTAGTGTGTTTACCTATCATTATCAGAGAAAGTCCTGGTATCACTCCTGGCACCAGCATTGTCCTGGAGACATCCCTCCTCTCACAGATGGCTTACCATGGTCCCCTTCCCCTGTTACAACGGGTGCTCCTCATGCCCCCTCTACTACACAAACTTCTCTCCATGACCACAACTTTTTCATAAACTGCTCCCTACGGAACCCCCTTCTCTCAAAATCCTGTGCCCCTCTCACACAAACTGCTACCCACAGTCTTCCTTTAAACAGACTACTCATTATGCCCTACTCTCTCACAGACTGCTCCCTATCACCGCTCTGTTCTGCACAGACTGCTCCCTATCACCGCTCTGTTCTGCACAGACTGCTCCCTCGTGCCCCCTCTTGTTACACAGACCATTCCCTTGACCCCTATTATAAAGATTTCTCTTCATTGCCCCGCTCACACAGACTTACACACATGGACAAAATTGTTGGTACTCCTCGTTTAATGAAAGAAAAACCCACAATGGTCAAAGAAATAACTTGTATCTGACAAATGTAATAATAACCAAACTACATGTTGACAAGCCACAAAGCTTCTGGGAGAATGTCCTATGGACAGATGAGACAAAAATCAAACTTTTTGGCGAGGCACATCAGCTCTATGTTCATAGATGGAAAAATGAAGCTTATCTTGAAAAGAACACTGTCCCTACTGTGAAACATGGAGGAGGCTCTGTTATGTCCTCGGGCTGCTTTGCTACATCTGGCACAGGGTGTCTTGAATCTGTGCAGGGTACAATGAAATCTCAGGACTATCAAGAGATTCTAGAGAGAAATGTGCTGCCCAGTGTCAGAACGGTCATGAGTCTTACAACAGGGTAATGACCCAAAACACACAGCTAAAAACACCAAAGAACGGCCAAGAGGAAAACATTGGACTATTCTGAAGTAGCCTTCTATGAGCCCTGACCTCAATCCTACTGAGCATCTATGATACAGATAGGTACTGGACATATTCTGCAGAACTGCGTAACAGCTCTATAGGGATACAATGCAGCATCTGTTAGGCCTTATCCACACAAAAAACAATGTTCTTAGAATACATTGATGTCAGTATGCCTATTTATATTTTTTGATGATCTATTTTTATGGACCATCAAGAAATAGAACATTTTCTTTTTTATTGTCTATTTCCACAGATCAATCCATAGAGTCAAGTCTATGAGTGATCAGTGAAAACTTATGCCCTATGAATGCAAAACGGGCATGAAAAATACAGATTGTTGGTTCGTTTTTATCCACGGTCGTGTGAATATAACCTAAAGCCAGGTACACACTGGGTTTTGGTCAGAATTTTGACATGGAATCCACGTCAAAATCTGGCAAAAAAACGCCACTCATTGAATTCAAGGGTTTCCTTTTTTCGCGAGCGGTTTGTTCCCACGGGCAGAAAAAATAAGCGACATGCCCCTGCTTGAGGCGGATTCCGTGGCGTGACCTCTCCATCCTGACTAGGCCTATTCATTTGGGCCTAATCTGGAGCAGAATGCTGCGACTGGATGCCGGTGCACTGTATGCACTGCACCGACATCCAGTCACGGCTAGCCGTTTTTTGGACCGAATTCTGAGGTGGCCTCCGCGTCAAAATCCGGTCCAAAAAACCCCTGTGTGAACCCGGCTTAAGAGCTGTCACTGGAGTGGATAGGGAGAGAAGGGATCATAGACAGATCCGGCTCAAGTCTGACCAAGGATAGCAGGGGCTTTGGCTTAGTAATCTGCTCAATTTCTCTTAATGGAAAATATACATAGAGGAGTTATAATAAAAGTATTTAGAATTATTTTTAATAATATAGTAATAATAATAATAGAAGTCTGAGATTTTTATACCAATTTAGACACAAACTTATGTATAAAACTATATAGTAGTTCCTCCAGTGTATTCTGTATGTGATATGATATATGGCAAAACCAGGCACACTGTCACATATATACCACAGGGTACCTATAACATCTTGAGTGCCAGGATCTATATTAATATTTCCTTTTTTTTAATGTAGATTGTGAGCCCCCTATAGGGATCACAATGTACATTTTATTTCCCCTATCAGTATGTCTTTGTAAAATGGCAGGAAATCCACGCAAACACGGGGAGAACATACAAACTCCTTGCAGATGTTGTTCCTGGAGGGGTTCAAACCCAGGACTCCAGTGCTGCAAGGCTGCAGTGCTAACCACTGAGCCACCATGTTGCCCCCTATATTAATATTTCCAAAGAGGACAAGAATGGTGGCTTAGTGGAAAAGATGTGGCTTCAAATAAAAGGGTGCACTAAAATGCTCCAAAATTTCGGAGCACTGAAGTCAGTTTTCTGTCTTGAAAGGAAGAAGAATAGCGCTCACCACCCCTCCCTGCACTGTGCTGGATATTCTCCCTTTCATCCTCCATGTCCACATGAACCCTGGCCTCCTCCATCATAAAGCTGCTCTAATATAATATCAGTGTTACCCATAGCAACAAATCAGAATTGACCTCTCACTTTTCCAGCTGAGGTTAGAAAATGAAAGAGGCGATGTGATTGGCTGCCCGGAGAATGAATCCTGATTTGTTTCAGTGTACTCTGTCCTACCCTGTGTGTCTATGTGTACGCAGACTGTCAGGGGGTGTTACTGTTACCCATCATGATGACGCTAAGCTGTAAGGCCCGCACCCTTCATATTATAGTGATATTGGGACCCATAACTATCAGCACCCATAGTATATGTGGAGTAGGCAGAGGCGTTAACTACCAGGATAGCAGCAGTACCAGCTTCCACAGGGCCCGACATTAGGGGCCCGGTGACAGTCTCTACCGCTGCGTTGTTTTTTTTAATAGGCACTTTTTACTTACCAATCCTGGCAGGGGCTGGGATTGGTAAGTGATGCCGCGGGCCCCACAAACACTATTATTATACTCGGGGGTCAGACCCCCGAGTATAATGATCGGAGGCCCAGGAGAGGTAAGGGAACGTAAAATACACTGTTACTTACCTCTCCGGGCTCCAGACAGCCTTCAGGCCTACTTGTGTGTTGTCCCTGACGTCACTTGACCAGGGCCTGTGTTCCGGGTCACGTGACGTCCTGGACGTCATTGAAGATGGCCGACATCACCAGAGGAATGCAGTGGAGCTAGAGAGAGGTAAGTAACAGTGGTTTTTTATGTTTTTATCCTCCCCTGCGTCTCCGATTATTATACTCTGGGGTTTGAAAAGACCCCAGAGTATAATAATTGTTCATGGGTGTCCACAGTGGGGCATAATACTGTGTGCAGGGGCCACTATGGGGCATAATACTGTGTGTAGGGGCCACTATGGAGTATAATACTGTGTGTAGTGGCCACTATGGAGTATAATACTGTGTTCAGGGGCCACTATGAGGCATAATAGTGTGTGCATGGACCGCTATGGGGCATGATACTGTGTGCAGGGGCCACTATGGGGGATAATACTGTGTGCAGGGGCCACTATGAGGCATAATAGTGTGTGCAGGGGCCACTATGGGGCATGATACTGTGTGTAGGGACCACTATGGGGCATAATAGTGTGTGCAGGGATCACTATGGGGCATAATAGTGTGCGCAGAAATGCAGAAGGGGGGGTCGGTCCATAGGGGTCTTCAGCATTGGTCGGGGGGGCCCCATGTCAAAAGTTCACCATGGGGCCCCGCCATTCCTAGTTACGCCACTGGGAGTGTCACAATTCCTCTAATAATCTTCTGTTAAGAAATTGTAACTTGTATACTAGATTATAGTAGAATTTTCACCAATATGAGAAGCCCAGGAAAGCTTTTATAAGACAAGTAGCTGTGTGAGCGGTTTAAGCCAGGCAATCCATTTTGATGTTTTTCGATGTGTAACTCTAGTCACTGACTACTTGCATATGGCGATGCTTTTGTGTGTCTCTGTCTGGTGCTTCATTACTCTGACAATGTAATTCGTCGTATGTCATTTGTTACAGTATTAGGATGAGCTCTGCTAGACATGATTGACTTCATTTCTCATAGATTTTCCTCCTGTTTTTCTACACCTGGTAAGTAGTAATGGCGTTTTACGTAAGCATTAGAGATGAGCAAACACTGTTCGATCGAATAGATATTCGATCGAATATCAGGCTGTTTGAGGTATTCGATTCCAATCGCATACCACGAGGCAAATGCACTAAAAATTTGATTCCCCTCCCACCTTCCCTGCGCTTTTTTTTGCACTAATAACTGCGCAGAGGAGGTGGGACAGGAACTACGACAACGGAGGCATCTAAAAAAAATCGGAAAAAGTAATTGGCGGCCGAAATCAGGTGACCTCCAATTATACAAAAGGTGGATTTAACATTCGGTTAATTTGAGACTGTGAACTATGTGACTGTGAGACAGGGACAGATCTACAGGTAGGGTTAGCTAGAGATTACCTTTATTTAGGTGGAAATGTCACTCACCCAGCTCTTTGGGGCTCTATCTGGTTGGGATCCCTGTCAGCTTGCGATATGCGGGATCTGACTTTTTCCCATAGGAATGCATTGAGCAGAGTTGATTGGCTGAATGCCATACAGAGTACAGCATTCGGCCAATCAACGCTGGTTCTGCCGGAGGCTCGTCTGTGAGTAGGCGGAGTCTAAGATCGGACCAGAATGGAGACTGCTGTGGACCAATCTTAGACTCCGCCTCCTCCGGGCAGAACCAGCGTTGATTGACCGAATTCTGTACTCTGTATGGCATTCGGCCAATCAACGCTGGTAAATGCATTCCTATGCTGAGATGTAGCAGAGCTGCAGCTGAGCTGAGCGCACGGCCAGCACTGCTACACCGGAGATGAAGCAGAGCTGGCCGTGCGCTGATCTCTGCTACACCGGAGTTGTAGCAGAGCTGAGTGTGCGCTGAACCCTGCTGCACACTCAGCTCTGCTGCATCAGAGATGTAGCACAGCTGAGTGTGTGCTGAACCCTGCAGCACACTCAGCTCTGCTGCATCAGAGATGTAGCACAGCTGAGTGTGCGCTGAACCCTACTGCACACTCAGCTCTGCTGCATCAGAGATGTAGCAGGGTTCAGCGCACACTCAGCTCTGCTACATCTTCGGTGTAGCAGAGCTCAGTGCACAGCCAGCTCTGCTTCTTCTCCGGTGTAGCAGAGCTGGATGTGCGCTGAGCTCGATCTCCGGTGTAGCCGAGCTGAGTGCATGGCCAGCTCTGCTTCATGTCCGGTGCAGCAGTGCTGGCCGTGCGCTCAGCTCGGCTGCATCTCCGGTGTAGCAGAGCTGAGCGAACGGAGAGCTCTGCTACATCTCGGCATAGGAATGCATTGACTAGCATTGATGGGCCAAATGCCATACAGAGTACAGCATTCGGCCAATCAACTCTGGTTCTGCCGGAGGAAGCAGAGTCTAAGATCAGTCCACAGCAGTCTCCACTCTGGTCCAATATTAGACTCTGCCTCCTCACAGACGAGCCTCTGGCAGAACCGGCGTTGATTGGCCGAATGCTGTACTCTGTATGGCACTTGGCCAATCAACTCTGGTCAATGCATTCCTATGGGAAAAAGTCAGCTCGCGCATATCGCAAGCTGACAGGGATCCCGACATAATACAGTGACTTGGGCATGTTAGATGCCCCCAGACATGCTTCCCCTGCTGTAAGAGTGGGATCCCCTGAAACGAGCATTTTTTCCCCATAGACTATAATGGGGTTCGATATTCGTTCGAATAGTCGAATATTGAGGGGCTATTCGAAATGAATATCAAATATTTTACTGTTCACTCATCTCTAGTAAGCATCATGAATTTCCTCTACATTGTAACCCCACCAGTTAATTCAGTCATTAACTTTCTATAGTAGAATAATGGGGCAGAAATCTGCGCCACTGCAGAAACCTATGTCAGGTCATAGATGGCATAGATCTCTGTAGATAGTTGCATAGGTGTTAGTGAATTAGGTACAGTCATAGGCTCCACCCACACCCCAGCCCCCACCTTGCATGACACAACTATTTTAGTCATAAGTTCCATTAGAAAGTTGCAAACCATCAGTTTGCAAAATTTTAATGCTGGAAAAGATTCATAGTGAATCTGCCCCAATATGTTTATGTAATATGGAGGGAATTAAGCACCGACCCACTGTCACATGCATCGTATGATATCTCTGTGGTGGGCACAGGCTTCTATTCCCTTCTGTGCATCCACCACCCCCATCTTCACTCAATAGACCTATATGGGACAGTAACTGACAATGTCTGTAAAGTTTGCGGAATATGATGGCGCTATACAAGAAGCATAATAAATAATATACAGAATGGAGCTGGAAACCAGCGCATACGTAGAAGGATTGCCTAGGACTAGCTGGTCTAATGGCGCACAGTCTAGCCTTTAGACCATATTAGTACATAAGCCCTATTATTTACCCATCTATCAAGGAAAGAGAGGTAGGGTTAAAATATAAAACACTGGACAACTCGGAGCAAAGTACACGTCCAGTCCACATTTACATATGATGCAGGACAGCGTATTTGTTAAGTTTTGCTACCATACTGGAGACAAACAAGGATATGTTCTTTCAATCATTTTCTATTCTGAGTCACTATGCAAATGGAATAAAGAAGACCTTCTTCCACCTCCACCACCTCTAGTTCTTAGCATATGTTAACAGGCGCTGCTTTACTGTTTCCAGCACAGTTGGTGTATTCTCTCTAGCCCCCACCATTTCTGAGCTAGAAGTGCAGTTAGTTTTGATGCCTGATGTGCTATGTAAGCTCTGTAATGTCAGAGGTGTGGTGTCAGGCAGGGGGCGTGGGCGAGCTCCAATCAGAAGCAGCCAGTGTCAGATCTTAGAATCACAGTCCTTCTCTACTCCGGCCTGACACCGCCCTTCTGACAGTACAGATTCTAAATAGTATATCAGGCACCAAAACTAACAGACTTGATTGATCAGGAATGGTGGGAACTAGAGAAAAAATTCCAGTGGCAAAGCAGCACCTATTAACTATTTAAGAACTGTGTTGTTGAGTAAGTTGCTCAAACCATTGTAGTTAATGTATGAGATCTTTGAGTGTAGAAAATACCAAAACATTCCTAATCCTAAATTATTTTAATCCATTTGCATCACTAAAACCTTAGTTTTGAGATTAATTTTGAATACCATATAGATAAGGTATTAAAGGTGTTGTCTAGGATTTAGGATGTTATGGACTATCCTTATCAGTTGGTGGGATGATAGCTATATGGGGTTACTTCTGACACCTGTACTATACGCAACACAGGACTGGAAGCATACCGCTACAGTCCATGCTTCGTGGCTGGGCGGCGATACTGCAGTTCAGGTCCCATTGAAGTCAAGGGCCAAGCATGGGCAGCTTTTGTTAATATCCATAGGAAAATCAGGGCTCGTTCACATCTGCGCCCGGTCTCCGTTCTGCAGGTTTCCGTTTCCTGCACAAAACTGAGCAGGAGACGGAAACCTGCAGGACTCTTTTATACCCATTCATTTGAATGGGTTTGAAAGATGTCCGGCCGTGAGCGCCGGTGAGCGTTTTATGCTCTCCGCTGCTAAACCGTTTTTTTAAAAAATCGGACACAGAGTCAGACATGCAGTACTCTGTGTCCGGTTTAAAAAAAACGGTTTCGCGGTGGAGAGCATAAAACGCTCACCAGCGCTCACGGCCGGACCTGGTCTGACAGCTTTCCGTCTTCTGCATGCAGAAGACGGAAAGCTCAGAACGGACTCCGGCCGCTAGTGTGAACCCAGCATCAGTGACCTTCAAGAAAGGGTATTCTCAGCTAAACATATCTTGTTCATCATATAACTATGAAGGAGTGGATCTCTCTCTTTACAGCTGCTGGTTATGGCTGTTTAATATGATCTATACAGCAATACGGTATCTGCTGAATTTACTTTAATAGTTGGCAAACTTTCTTTTATCTGATATAACAGTGGCAATTGTCCAAGGTCCCAGTCTCAGGAGTCAAAGTGGTGGATGCTTCATTAGAAACTGAAAGTTAATAATTCATTTTACACTTATTTAGCTATATGTATATCTATACATATATTTATATATATATATATTTTTTCTATTAGTGGTAAACCCAGTGCAGAGGAATATACTCCACATGTTGTAATAGAAAAAGTAGAAATCTGAAACTCCTTTTGTTTAATCTCTTACATATTTTTTAGCATTTATATTTTGCTTTACACTTTTCTTAGCGGTTTCTTTACCCAGCTATCAATCCTTCTAAAAGGCTATGGTCACAATGCAGATGAGGTGTCTCCCCTATACATAGGGCATTAAGGATGCGGTCTGCAGGAAGAACGTGTCAGGAGCTGTGCAGAGAATCGCTCAGGAATCGCTCCTGCTTACACAACAATAAATTAATTATGGCACCCAATTATATGCTGCTGATTACTCAATTATGCACGTTTGTGTTCCAACATGCTTCTCTGTGACAGGACATCAGGCGCGCTGGCACCTCCTTCTGTACAACCAGTTTTCCCTAGATAGTGCTGAGGGAAATCTTCTGGAAGTGGAGAGCAGACCAAAGGCAGACACTTTATGATGTGCAAATGAGGATGTTATTATTATACGCCGTGCAAGGTTAGTGTTTGTAGTATAACTTAGTGATTCATGGATCATTACAAGACACAAAGGGTGCGCCGTACTAGCTGTTTGGCTAAATCTGGAACCACATCTTAGTTCCGTGTTGCGTTAGTTCTTATACATCAGGTTTCAATACAAAAAAAAATCCATAATTATATGTAGTAATATAAGTGAAAACCTCATGGACCAATGAAAAGTAAATTGGGAGAACATGGATGATGTCTAATGAAGAGTGAATTGATTGTGGACAAACTGGATTCATCCTGAATTTCTGAAGATTTTGAAAATTTCTGAAAATTCTGGATTTTGCCACCGATGAACCACTATTATAATCTAAGGTGTCTTTAGACTCAAGAGTATAATATGAATAGGCCCAGGGGAGGCGTGGAAATATCTTATCTTTTATACTTATCTTCTATATGTTGCCAAACCTCTCCTGGACACCTCAACAGCATCCGGTGCTCCCTCAGGAATCACAGGACTCAGCAGTCCTCTGGGGCCTAGGACATCACCCAGGAGACTGGAAGAGGAGCCCAAGAAAGTGACAGAACGGAGCCCAAGAAAAGTAAGGCGATTATAAGTGTTTATTATGTTTCCACATCTTCCATGGGCCTCCAGTTATACTCTGGGGTCTGATTGCACTCCTAAGGTCAATAATAGCACTTCCGGATAGGGCCGAACTTAGGCCTTAAATGAAGCAATCAAATGAACCTTGCAAATACTTGTCAAACAAATCTCCCAAGATTCGCCATTTTTAATTATGACAGATTGCAGCAGATTCGTGGTATCCATACTGGATCCAGTGAAAACAAAAGGGTATTTACAGACCCTGCAACCAGTTCCTGTCTAGCTGTCTGGGAGTACTAAATAGACTTCAGACCAGATTACCCCTCAATAAATACAAACCCCAATATGCTAAATACAGACCCCTAAACAATTAGAGACTTCTCTTCGGGACCACATAGCTAACACTCAACCGCTTGGGTCTAGAATGGAGTGGATTCAGCGGGTGGCGCTGCCTTGGTTCCGGCAGTGTTAGCGGTGCGGTTTGCCAAACTCCACCCTCCATCCCATCACTACTAACACACCCGTAGCCTTGGTATTTTTAGATTTTGCATTGTTGAAGCAGAGGCTAACTACGCCTCTCCTATATGGAACCATAATCCTAACGTGCATGGTTTGATGTGGATACGTCAGATTATACAAACAGTCACAGGAGGAAGCGCCACCTACTGGATCCACGGCGTACCAGGCAGCACCTGATTTTACTCACTCCATTCTGCCATCTACCATGTCAAACCATTTCCATATACAGTTTTCAATGACTGAACCACATGTAGGTCACCAGTTTACCTGTTAATGTATTCCTAGTGCTTCGCTGAGACCTTGTGGATTTATAGTATAGACTGAAATGTGCTGAGGCGTTATTTAGTTGTGGAGGGGTTATGTATAGAGCCAGCAGTGTGTGTTGTGTCTAGGAAACTGACTAGAAAGGGGCTTTTACAACATTCAGGAGGATATGTAAGGATCTAGCATGTGATCAGTTGTCTATCACAGGAGGAAGAGAAGGATAGAGGAACATGTCAGCAACACAGACTAAGCCTGCAGATGAAGAATGAGCACTGGGTGGGAGTTGGCAGCCATGGCTTCCGAGACTTGGAGAAAGAGTAGTACATTGATGGCTGCTACTGCTAATGTGTGTTGGGTCCCTCTTTGCCATGTTGCAATGAGACAGTAGATTGTGCAAGTGTTTTTTAGTTTTCATGTTGAATAGCCATCCTATGTAGTGGTGACTGAGGAAAGATGCCAATATCATGGGGTATGATTGAGCGGTCAAATAGTGATCCATGCCTGTCAGGGAGACAACGATGCCTTAGTCAGTAGCTGATCTATGTGTACCTGAGACTTGTGTTTCTTAGGTCTTGTTTATAGCCTGGGCCTTGTGTGCCCCAAGTCCCTTGAGTAGCTTGGTCCTAGTGCGTCTTGGTCCCTTTGAGTTTCTTGGGTGAGGCTGTTCTGTTAAAGGTGTAAAAGTACATATAGTGTGACTTGATGCTGTGTGCTAGTGTGTGTCAACAGTGTTTGTTGCAGTGACTCAGTGTGTATATAGTTCTCTTTCCAGCTATTGAGCTGCACCTTGGTCAGTAAGAGTACAGTTCTGTACACTATAAATATGCTACAAAGTCTGTTAGAGTACACCTTGAACTGGCAGAATGCTTCCACATCCATCAGGCTTCTGTTCATTTTATATGTAACGTGGACACATTATATGCCAGTCATGTCTGGAGGTATATGGCGGTATGGACCCCTTACAATTTTGTTAGGAGTACTCTTGAAAGGCATTCATCCTTTGAGGAGCATGGAGGGGGTAACCCCAGTGCACAGTAGAGGCAGGGGTGAATCTAACCTTTTTGCTGCCTGAGGTGACCTGTGGAGCGGCGCCCATTTGAAGGGGTTTGTTACCCACATATCGCTATTATAGTCTTTGGTCTCCTCTATAGAATAATAAGAGGAGGCCCAGGGAGGTGTGGAAACATAATATGCAGTTATATTCACTTTACCTCATCTATCCTGGGTATCTTTTTTGTGCTAACAGTACCCTATGCCCTCTTCAGGCTTTCGTCTGACATCACACACAGTGGGGGTCACTGTTGAGGCCTGTGATTGGGCCTTAGTGCTCATGTCGCTTGGTGCACCCCATGTGACTGCTGAGACCCTGGATGGACGCCAAGGAGAGGTGACTGTTGTTTTTACTCACCTGGTGCTACAAAATTTTGGCTGCTACCTATTAGATTATTCCAACAGGTAGCAACCGATATTTTACTCACTGATCACAGCTCCTTTCGCATCTGGCCTCCACTTCTAATTCCAGGGCGCGGATGCTGAAAAACACTACAGTGTCTTCTGGAGGAAGAAGTGGAGGCCGAACTGGTCAGGATCTGAGATCGGTGAGTAAAATATCCTACACTACCTGTTGGGATAAACCAATAGATAGCGGACGATTAAAAAAATGCCACTCACAGATTGTGCCAGGAGGAGCCGCCTGAAGCTTTTGCCTTAGGGCAACATGTAACTTGTCCTATAGGCAGGGCCGGATTTAGATGAAGAGGCCCGAGGCTCTGCCACTTATGAGGACCTTTCACCTCCCATTTTTAAGTTTGTAAATGACATGAGAGATAATAAAATCCATCATTCCTGTGATATATATCAGGGGACACTGACTGAATGGACACAAGGACTTTATATAGCGTCAGTCAGTAATAGAGGACTTACCGCAGGTGCAATCACCATTTTCTCATTTCTATAGTTGTATTGCCAATGCCAGAAAGCCACCAAATAAAATGGCCAACAAAAATGCTACTGAGCATGCCCGGACCATTCTATCACTAGAGAGCTTTACTACTACAAAAACATGGCCACTGTTGTAGTCTATTGTGCATGCTCTAATACAAAACCATTAAAACTTTATTAAAAGAACGATCGACAAGGCAAATAGTAATAACTGATCCACCGACAGAAATTAAATGGGTAAAGATGGATAAAACCTATATACCAATTGTACTAGTGGGAATAACAAAGTGTACGCAAATAAGATGTAATAATAAAGTGAAAAATGTAGATAATTCATCATATAATGTGTATGAAGGATCAATACAAATCCAGCCTAATATAAAAAATATTTTTTAAAAATATATACAATAAATCTATGATATAGATAAATAAATTAAATAGTGCAAAAAAGTGCAAATGTGCCCGAGTGCGCAGTCAGTGGCGTAACTACCGCGGAGGCAGCTGCCACAAGGCCCGGGACATTAGGGGGCCCGGTGACAGCTGCTACCACTGCGTTTTTGCTTTTTTCTTAATAGGCCGTTACCGGCTGGAGTCCAGCCGGTAACGGGCCCTATTTACTTACCGCTCCTGGCTGGGCCGGGATCGATAAGTGACACCGCGGGCCCCGCAAAGACTATTATTATACTGGGGGTCTTTGTAGACCCCCAAGTATAATGATCGGAGGCCCAGGAGAGGTAAGAAACATAAAAAACTGTGTTACTTACCTCTCCAGGCTCTGGGCAGGCTTCGGCCTAGTTGTCTGACGTCCCATGACCCCGGCCTGCGTCCCGGGTTATGTGACATCCAACGTCATTGAAGAATGCCGACAGCAGAGCCCGACAGCGTAGGAGCCGGGGGACAGGTAAATAACAGCAGTTTTTTATGTTTTTATTCCCCCGGGTCTCCGATTATTATACTCTGGGGTCTGAAAAGACCCCAGAGTATAATAATTGTTATGGGTGTTCACAGTGGAGCATAATACTGAGTGCAGGCGCCACTAAGGGACATAATACTGTGTGCAGGGGCCACTAAGGGACAAAATACTGTGTGCAGGGGCCACTAAGGGACATAATACTGTGTGCAGGGGCCACTAAGGGACATAATACTGTGTGCAGGGGCCACTAAGGGACAAAATACTGTGTGCAGGGGCCACTAAGGGACATAATACTGTGTGCAGAGACCACTAAGGGACATAATACTGTGTGCAGGGGCCACTAAGGGACAAAATACTGTGTGCAGGGGCCACTAAGGGACATAATACTGTGTGCAGGGGCCACTAAGGGACATAATACTGTGTGCAGGGGCCACTAAGGGACATAATACTGTGTGCAGGGACCACTAAGGGACATAATACTGTGTGCAGGGGCCACTAAGGGACAAAATACTGTGTGCAGGGGCCACTAAGGGACATAATACTGTGTGCAGAGACCACTAAGGGACATAATACTGTGTGCAGGGGCCACTAAGGGACAAAATACTGTGTGCAGGGGCCACTAAGGGACATAATACTGTGTGCAGGGGCCACTAAGGGACATAATACTGTGTGCAGGGACCACTAAGGGACATAATACTGTGTGCAGGGGCCACTAAGGGACAAAATACTGTGTGCAGGGGCCACTAAGGGACATAATACTGTGTGCAGGGGCCACTAAGGGACAAAATACTGTGTGCAGGGGCCACTAAGGGACATAATACTGTGTGCAGAGACCACTAAGGGACATAATACTGTGTGCAGGGGCCACTAAGGGACAAAATACTGTGTGCAGGGGCCACTAAGGGACATAATACTGTGTGCAGGGGCCACTAAGGGACATAATACTGTGTGCAGGGGCCACTAAGGGACATAATACTGTGTGCAGGGACCACTAAGGGACATAATACTGTGTGCAGGGGCCACTAAGGGACAAAATACTGTGTGCAGGGGCCACTAAGGGACATAATACTGTGTGCAGAGACCACTAAGGGACATAATACTGTGTGCAGGGGCCACTAAGGGACAAAATACTGTGTGCAGGGGCCACTAAGGGACATAATACTGTGTGCAGGGGCCACTAAGGGACATAATACTGTGTGCAGGGACCACTAAGGGACATAATACTGTGTGCAGGGGCCACTAAGGGACAAAATACTGTGTGCAGGGGCCACTAAGGGACATAATACTGTGTGCAGAGACCACTAAGGGACATAATACTGTGTGCAGGGGCCACTAAGGGACAAAATACTGTGTGCAGGGGCCACTAAGGGACATAATACTGTGTGCAGGGGCCACTAAGGGACATAATACTGTGTGCAGGGGCCACTAAGGGACATAATACTGTGTGCAGGGGCCACCATGGGGCATAATACTGTGTGCAGGGGCCACTCCTTATTTTCTCCTTATTTTCAGCTGTGTTTTAGTGTTCACTGTTTTTAGAATAGTGTAATTTTAATTTTGCTAACAATTCGAATGTAGGCCCCTCTTGATCTTGAGGCCCTAGGCTGAAGCCTAGTTAGTCTAATGGTAAATCCAGCCCTGCCTATAGGTCCGTGGTTATAGAAATGCTGTGTAAACAATGGGAGGAATAAGGTCCCATAGCAGGCAAACAAAGCAGAATTTCTAAAGCAATATATTTAGGAAAAGGCTTTAGTTTACATTAGCTACCAGTATACAATGTACAATATAATATACATACATACTATATACAATGCATTACAATTCTTTTCTCCACAAAAATGCATACAAAGAAAGCATGTGATTTTCTCTATAAAAACTGAAGCATTTTTGTACATATTTTGGAGAAAAAACTGCCTATGTACATTCTTATTCTAAATTGGATAATGTGAATATTTCCCTCATGGATCACCATATGACATGGCATATTAATAATAATGAAGTGATATCAGATTTGTTGCGTTCTTATGCAAATGTATCCAAAATTAAAAACGATTATATATTACATTCATCTAAAAATTGTGATCCTTATCTCAATACTCTGTACAGACACGTTTGATCCTAACTTTCTGCATAAACACTGTAAACAGAAAATGGTAGGAATTTTTTAAATCTATTTTATTGGGAAGTTCTTTTTTTTTTTTTCTTTAATTTGGAAAGAATGGAAAGAGCTGCACATGCGCTGCCAACCTGGCCATTCATTGTAATTGTAGCACCAGACAGGATCCATTTTGGATGAAGATCCAAGTCCCAGAGATTATATCTTTCTGCACCCCTGTAGTGGGCTTGTAGTAGGTAATGTAAATGTAGACTAGATAGATAACAATTTATAGGAATGAACAGAATTTTTAGCAAAAAGAATGTGAATATATCCCATGAGCCACGCTGTACCCCAATAATCCAAAGGACTCCAATACTGTGTATATACAGTACTTCATAAGTAAAGAAATAATGCAATATAAAGTATGCAATATTGATAGTTTTCAACAATTCTCACATTATACTTTGGAGTCGGCTTCCAAGTATCTTTACTCTGTTCTGCCCTGTTCCTGGTCACCCTTCATTGCTGCCCTGCCTTTACCTGGAACCTGATTATTCTGCATATCCTAAGGCAATAGCTGCCATTTATAGAGCAGAATCAATCCAGTCCAATCTACATACTATAATACTGCAATATACTATTCTTATGTTGAGAGAAGAGACTTCTTTACTAGAGATGAGCAAGTAGTTAAATACTCGATATTCGTTTCGAGTAGCCACTCAATATTCGACTACTCGAATCGAATATTGAACCCTATTATAGTCTATGGGGGAAAATGCTTGTTTCAGGGGTAGGCAACATTCGATCAAATTGAACTTACCAAGTCCACGAGTGAGGGTCGGGCTGGATTCTCCGAGAAGTCTTCTCCGTGCAGCGTCCCTGCGGCGTCTTCTGCTCTGAATTCACTCTGCCAGGCATCGGGCCTGAGCAAAGCCGACTGCGCATGCCCGCACTACAAGAAAATGGCCGCTTACAGTCAAAGCGGCCATTTTCTTGTAGCGCGGGCATGCGCAGTCGGCTCTGCTCAGGCCCGATGCCTGACAGAGTGAATTCGGAGCCGGAAGACGCCGCAGGGACGCTGCACGGAGAAGACTTCTAAAGGTAGGAGAAAAACCAGCGTTGATTGGCCGACTGTATAGCATTCGGCCAATCAATGCTGGTTCTGCATCAAATTTTTCCTATCGAATAGCGAGTGGTACTCGATCAAGTACGAGTATTTCGAATACCGTAGTATTCGATCGAATATCTACTCGATCGGATACTACTCGCTCATCTCTATTCTTTACTACTTGCAACCTAAAAACACATTGGCCCACATATAATCATAGTAAGACACTGTAAACTCAGGCAGTCTAAAAATGCACCAGATTTATCACAGTGACTGATGGTGGATGATAAATCTGGCAGATCTTTACATAGTCTAGTCTACATTTATACCATCTTTTAGTTAGCCCATACCCAACAGATCACGGGAGACAGATGGCAGAAAAAAATCCAACTTGACTGATTTCGGTTCTTGCCAACTTTAGTTGATGGTTGGCTATATGGGACAGACTGTCATAGGTTTATTTAAGACCAACCAGCAGCAGACAGTCTAAGTTCTGCCACTTCAGCAGTCTAAATCTAATGTGTATGGCCAGCTTTTTCCATTGCTCGCCACAGGAACCTGGCTGTCTGTCAACTAGGTCCTTGCCCCTGATTGTGACAGTAAACTGGCAGTGCCCACCCGATGACCATGATAAATATATCCATCATGCAGCAATAACCGCCCCTCACTCATGACAGATATATTCATTATATAGCATTACAGAGTTAAATCTGGTAAAATTGTATTAAATTGACAAAATTTACATTTTTTTCAAAGAATCCTTCAGCAGCAGCAATTATTCCCATCATGGTGAACTCCTCAGCAAATTCATTGTTTAACAATTTAATCTCCAGATTGCTTAGCCCAGAACATCTGTTGCATCACTAGCTGGCAAGAGGGAAATACATCCATTATTAATTGCATTTAGGAACATATGGCTAATAAACACTCTTGTCAGAACCATTTTAAAGGAGATCTCCATTCTCCACTCATTAAGTACATATGGGCTATTTTCTTGCATTATAGTAACTTGCTTGTACAGGCAAAGAACAAAATGGTGGAAATAGAAATTAAGTTGAAAATAACCAGGTGCAAATTGTTACAAAAAGAAGTCGCCAATAAAACTAGCCATAAATTAAAGTGGAACTCAAACTAAGGAGACAAGAAAGTTTTCCAAGCAAGAAGTCATAAATTATTTAGTAGAATCTCCACATTTGTACCAAAGACTGTGGTGGAATCTGCTGAAGTTAGTGATATTCTTACCATCAAAATCACAGAATTCCCAACAGGTCTTAGGGTTGGTTCACACTAGCGCTTGTATTCCATCCACTAGGAGTCCGCATGGAGACCCCCCCGGACGGAATGCAATCGCAATTCCAAGTGATGTGCTTGCAAAGCACATGGAGCCCATAGACTATAATGGGCTCTGTGTGCTTGCCGCGCACTGCCCACACGAATGAATTGTGCGGGCAGTGCGAGGAAAGCACACGGAGCCCATTATAATCTATGGGCTCCGTGTGCTTAACTGCACAGCGCTTGCATTAGCGTTGGTATTCCGTTTAGGGGGGTCTCCATGCGGACTCCTTGCGGACGGAATACAAGCGCTAGTGTGAACCAACCCTTACTTTAAACATATAGATGTATATGATCCGAACCAGCTGATTTCAAATGGGCCAGTGGGCCATATAGTGATTATGGGGTCCTCCCATCTCTCCTTTACATCTGAATTTCAAATGCCCATTGAGATAAGATGCTTTGGCTTCTTCCATCTCCCAATTCAATTCACATTCACCCCTTGGTTTAGATGAGCGTGTGTTGTGGAGATGTCAACCAAAGCAATCTGAAGTCAGTGGGATCCATTGGGCACCAAAGGTTCAACGCTACAATGCAAATTTAACTATGACCTTTCTGTGCCTTCTATTGAAGAATGCTTTTTGGGCCATATGCTAATCCTGTTGATAGAAAGCCAATCCAATTGAAGTCTGTAGGTTTGTCTGACCTTTTTCTTCTCTGTATAGGGGGCGTTACACTACACTTCACTTATATTGACCATAAACAGTTCGATCATTAGATAAATAGGTTGTCTGATTTTTGCCTTTTCTATACAAAGATGCAACTTTTTCTATTTTTTCTATTTTTGTGATCTTTTGATTATAATAAACACCATAAGCAGATTATTGCTTAAAAAAAAAAAAAAAAAAAAAAAAAAAGATTACATAGAAATCTGGCCATACATATTACATTTTAGACTGCTATTGTTCGTCTGGAATGAACCTTTGTCGATCACTGGTGTGACCATTTCCAAACACCATAAAGACAATGACCAATGTTCGATGACGCCATGCACTTGAACAATGAACATATAAAAGTTGATGAATGCTGAGGAAGTGATGCCAACACTTCTATGTAACCGACATTTCCACAAAGCCTGGTAACTGCATGCTTGTTTACATGTAGACGTGCACTTGCCAAGATATTGGTTTGAGGAATACAAATGTATTACAAAGGTTATCCACCATCTGAGCTACAATGGATTATCTTGTTGTGCTCGAGAGAATTTCTTCTTCTATTATTCAGGCTATGTTTGGATCCACAGTTAGGTAAGAACTAACCAACGGTGCAGATATGATATGGTGTAGATGTGTAATCCTAAACTCCTACAAGCGTATATTGCAAATCCATGAGTAGGACAGAGTTAAATATAAAGCAGAGCCTCCCCTATGGCCTAGCAGAGGGATCCACAAAAACAAAAAAGTTCATTCCTCCTTTCACCCTCCTTTTCCTCACCACTAGCTCCTAACAATGACGTTTCCCTCCTCTCGGCCCTCCTTCTCTTCACCCATTATCATGTGTATTTAAGAAAAGATCAGTCACTTTTCTTCATTATAAACATGAACACATACGGTTGGATCACTGTGGCAGTAAAGCAGTTAATTCATTGACCAAAAAGGATGCAATGCCGGCCAGTCTTGGACTGCTCATCCCAAGATTGATGCCCAACTTGATCACAAACTGATGAGCAAAAAAAATAAATCTTTGGTCACAAAGCCGTATCACATTTGTCTCTACCACTCCTTACACAATGGCCAGACAGACTGATTTTCATGTCGCTTCAGCTTTTTATGAATTACAATAATTTTTTATGATCTCGTTTTTTAATATTAATTCCTGCTCATTCTCATTTTAGAAATCACTCTCAGCTTCATAGTTTTCTCTGTATTCACAAATATACAAGGACGGCTGAGGATCACTGAGTAGGACCGCCCACTGGACTCCTAAGCAGGAATTGTAACAAATAAATTCAAAATGACACTGAATCATTTCCTCCAACAACTTATATATCTATCTGCTCAGCGTCCCCTGCTCTGTATCATGATGACTGGATTTCATTGCAGCTTCCTCTTAATTTTTTTCTAGCCAAGACCCCTAATTTTACCACAAAAAACTGGGAAAGTGTATTGACTCGAGTATAAGCCTGGGGGGGGGGAATCCACCATTGCCGATAAAAAGTCTGGTCATGTTCATTACAGCTCAGTAGCTCCATGGGGATCATAGTAATAGCAGTTAACCCCATCATGTCCCTCACCTCAACCCCCTGTGTGCCTCACATAAGAGTTACTGATATGTGGGACATATAGAGGGAATAATTAGGTATCTTCATAATTAATGTCCTTCATTAGTGCCCCCATGTGTCTCACATATTAGTAACCCTTATATGGGGCACACAGGGGTTAATAAGAGGGACATGATGGGGTTAACTGTTATTAATGTGAGGCACATGGAGTTACTGAAACTAAATTAATAACCCCAAATACCTGACATTAATAGGCAGAGTAACCCAGCAGGTACCTGTGTGTGTCACGTTACTGTAGCTTCCTCTCCTCCATACAACAGACATCTTCCATAAGACACAATGAATCCTGGCCACTGACTTATCTGCAGGGTAGATGCTAAATCCTAGTGTGCTAAAGGACCTCTGATGACATCATGACCATGTGATCGGACTCTGGTGTGGGCGGAGCTACTAGGATTTAGACTCAACCTTATCTGCAGATGTTACATTCCAGTGGCTACAGGACCTTTGATGACATCACAGTCACATGACCTAATGACAAGCCAATCACAGAGCAGTGGTAATAAAGGACCGCCCCCTTCATTTAATTTATGCAGGTCCTTGAAGTTTTCTGTGCTCAGTGAACCCTGACTTGAGTATAAGCCGAGGAGAGCTCTTTCAGCATGAAAAATGTGCTGAAAAATTTGGCTTATACTTGAGTATATACAGAACGGTACTTAACAAAACCATTGGTAACGGAAATATAAAACATAAAAACCAAGAAATAAAATATTTGAAGTGTGGGGCAGCTCTTATACGCCCCCTATGTTGTCACGAGGGCCTTAATACCTTGAAGGTTATGTGAGTGGCTCAATCTGCAGGAGTCCAGTTTAATGAGTGGTTACACAAAGTACGAGAGGCTCCGTAGACGTGGTTTCTAACCACACAATATTTAAGGCACATTTTACAAATCTCACTGAGTGATCAGCATAACTGGGCTAATGTATTGCTCATTGGGGCGTGACCAGGGAATTGCAAATGAGCTGATCCATGTAAAATTGCACTAAATGAGATTTGGTGTGCCAAGCTATTTTTGTGTGCTGTTTAAACTGCTCCTTTTGTTTCATCCACTGTTGTCCTTGGTTCTTTTTAGACTGTGCTTAGATTTTATCATGAGATGATGCCCAAAAATGAATGTTCCTACAGGTTTCCTTCTTATTTCGTAAAAGGCAGACACAATTTCAAGTAATATATTGTAATACATTGGCAGTGTCATTTCAGCATTGAGTTAGGCTTGTTGCTACATTACTAATATAGACTGTAATGACGGCATGAAGATGGTATTTGAGACTTGAACACCAATAATGCTAAGTATGCTCCTCCAATTCTGCCAGTATAATGTAATCTAAATAAGCTTTTCACTTCGAGAGCTGGTCATACATGGCCACGGCATACTAGATGACACAATGAGCACTGCCAAATAAATGTATGCATTATCTATCTATCTATCTAGCTATCTATCTATCTATCTATCTCCTGTCTATTTATCTATCTATTTATTTATCTATCTCCTATCTATCTATCTATCTATCTATCTATCTATCTATCTATCTCCTATCTATCTATCTATCTATCTATCTATCTCCTATCTATCTATCACCTATCTATCTATCTATCTATCTATCTATCTATCTATCTATTTTTTTAAGGTAACTTGTCAGGTGCCTTTTCCATTAAGCTGCATCCCACCCTTACTATTAGTCAAGGCGTATTTATATATGTTGATCTAAGGTTTTATAATTAGATTTTTTGGCACATAAATTTTAGAGAGTGGCACCATAGGAAAGGTTATTACTTGATGTTACAGTTGAGAGCGGATAAACCATCTAATAAGTTATTGGAATTCATGTAATAGTTTACCTTTAAATGACTTCTCATACATGATTCCTTCCATTCTTATTTCCATTACAAAGTATCTGTACATTCAATATTAAGGAATATGGAATATCTGGAAATCTAAAGAAAATAAACAAGAAGAGTGTGAGGAAAAGATGGACTCATGCCTATGTAAGACTTGATCCACCATCTTGTCGCCAAAGTCCTGAAGGCTCCACCAACTTGCCAACCTATGGGACCTCCATAACCCATCTTAGATGCTGTCAAGCCCTCACCAGTTAGCCTCAAAAAGTGTCTTGTTTTATGTTTTTCATTGGCATGATGTTTTTAGCAACTGGTAAGATTGGCCATTGGAGATGTTGAGGTGAGTGTATAGTTCTCTAATGGCACAAAGACATGATTGCCATTCCATGAATCTTTACCATCTAAACTTTCCCATCTCCTTAACCCCAATAGACTATAATGGAGAGGGACACACTTACACGTACACCTTTCTTACTTTCAATGGATGTTCGGATGGGTTTGACAATAGCCCCAAAGGAAGATTAAGGCCAACTGCAACCTGGCAAAGATATGGAGCCTTTCTCGTGAAAACAAATGATGTTAAAAGAGACTTAGGAAAACAAAGTCCATACATGTTGCCTATAGGATTCTGTTTGAGGACTTAGACATGTTCTTAATGACACATTCTTCTCAGGTATTGCCTTCAAGGACATGCTGTCATAGGCCATTATGGGTGGGCACGTGCAGTAACTAGACCATGTGGCCGCACCATTAGGTGCAACATCATTTTCTAAAGATTTATTCTACACATGAGTAAATGAGCTGAAGTAATGTTCACTTATCCAAGGAGAGGATGTCAATGGTAACATATAATGAAAATGTATTGTCATACATGTAGATGGGGAGATAAAAATTTAAGGCACTAGCGTAGTGGAATCCAGACAATGGTTCAGTAAGGAAATATAACAATTAAGATTCTTCCTACACTGGTGCAGACCAGTCCCCCATTCACGTTCCATGGACTATCTGACGGTCCTTCTGAACAATTCCATTGATACATTTTGTTCAATATGGACTGCTTGGGACTAGAGATGAGCGAGTACTGTTCGGATCAGCCGATCCGAACATCACGCTCCATAGAAATGAATGGATGCACCTGGTACTTCCGCTTTGACGTCGGCCGGCCGCTTAACCCCCCGCGTGCCGGCTACGTCCATTCATTTTGGCTGATCTGAACAGTACTCGCTCATCTCTACTTGGGACTCCTGTAGTAACCAGTTCTGCTCCGGGTTCTGGATTGCCTGCTCTATTAGATGCCGATTGCATCTCTGATCCCCTTTCTTTTATCCTTTTTGTTTTTTATGCTACAGGTGATTCTTGTTGCCCTGCTCTGTATGTGTTGGATGCATAAGATGTTCTTGTATTCCTTTACATGTTTATATGTGTATGCTGTACTAATGTGAACCGTATAATATTCTGTACTTGAAAACTAACTAAATATAAGGTGGAATAAAAAAAAAAAAGAATCTTCAGTATACCTGGATACCTTTTACACAGCTAGCTAAAATTATGCTATTTGTCATCATTTAATCAGTTAGTCATTAAAAAGTATCAAGTACTGAGGACTCACAATTTTTACTCTTTATATCTACTGGCAATATAGTACAAAGATAAATTGGCTCAGTAATGGACATCCATACTATATAAAGTACTAAGGATAAGACTGAAGGCAGGGAAAATCAAAATCAGAGGTCAAGGGTCAAATACATCCAGCAAAGTTAAGGAGAAACAGAAACACAGAGCTATGAGTGGCAGCATACCGGTGCCACAGAGCAGGATGTATAGAATCTAATAGATGAAACTGCATTTTATCAGCCTTTCCAACCTACAGAGCAGAAACAGTGGCCAGGTAAGTTATGAATCCAGACAGTGATTTAGATTCCTTCTGCATTATTTTTATTGTCAATCTTCTGGTCAAAAATCCTCCCAGCTTCATTTGTCATTGCCGTACAGGAACCATTTATCTTCCCAGTTGTATCTCTGCACAGATGTGAATGACTGAATCTATACCTATAGCAGTGGTGCAGCAATAGATCCCTGCTCATCATTAACTAGGGTAGGAAGCATCAACCAGCCATGATGCAGTATGAGTGTCTGTTCTAGGATCTGAGAGTCCTATATTTTGCTTACCCTACACATCCCAATATTGAGCACTATTCAAATATTTTGCTTACCCAGGAATCCCAATATTGAATACATTGATGGGCTAACTAATGACAGTTTATAGAGTAATCTTTGCAATGCAAAGTGTTACAAACAGGCAGACATCTGGCCTTTCCATAGAGCAGCTGTCACTTGAGGGACTCTAGAAATTCTAGTAAAAAGCTTAATAATAGCACATTATTATTATAATTATTGATAGTAATAATAATAATAATAATAATAATACACCCTATCTAGCAGCTGGAGAGCTTCTCTCTATCAGCTTCCAAACATGATTGACAATTACTACAGATAAGCGAATCAATTCGTCATGAAGTGAATTCATTAGGAATTTCACAATCATTTTGGATTTCAGCAAATCTTAAAACTTTTGGGATTCATCCTGCATGACTTGCTCAAGATGTCAGATCAGAAGAAGACAGAAAAGAAAGATCACATGACCTCATGGGCTGGCTCAGTGAGCTTCCCCATAATGCATTGCAGGCTCTCTTTGTACTACAACCAATCATGAGGGACTAGTAGATATTAGTAACAGTTGACGCTTAGATGTATATGTTGCTGACATTTTGACATTATTAATGCTGTCTTGGTAAACTTGAATACAGTCCTTGGTAACCGCAGTGCATCATAAATTACTTTTCAGCGCAATCAGAGAACTTTTGCTTTGGACTGGATTTATTTGGACCAGGTTGAAACTGATGGATTGTTTCAGACCCAAAACAAATTTAAAAAATGTGTGTACTAGGGATTGCCTTTTTTGGGGGTTGAAGAACATGTATCTGTTTCAGCAGATAGGTGTAAGCTTAAACTGAGTCAGGTTTTATTGATAATGTTGCAGTTGTAAAGAAAATAAAACAAAACAGCAACAAAAAGAAAATCCTTGCCTATTTGGTATAGACATTAAACATCCCTAGCTAGCAGCTGGAGAGCTTCTCTCAGTATACAAACATAACAATAACTAGAAACCTCTTGCTCACACAGACTAACTATTTGTTTCCCTATGCAGATAGAGAGTTCCCCCTAGCCTTTATTAAATACTCACCTTAATCACCCAATTAATTGGCAGGTGAGGGCTTATGCCTGCTACCAATCCTGCCCAGGTGTGACTATGTATTTATTAAAATATTTGATCTCAGGATCATAGAGCCCCAAAGCAGTTGTCTGGTGGGGTAGATAGTTTTAGAAAAGTGCAGAATGGTTTGAAAACATAAAATAACCATTTCTTCCATCACCCATACACTGCTCATGCTTCCCCAATGCTTTCTGAGTGTCGTTTTGCTCTCTACTTCCTGATCTTTCAATGGCATGAAGAAAATGAATACTTAGCCAATCACTGGCCACAGGGATGATCTGCTTCAGCCAGTGATTGACTGAGCAGTATTTCCTTAGTATCAAGAGGAATCAAAAAGTAGTGAGAAGTGGGGTGCAGTAACCCAATGGCGAAAGGCAGCATGGATGAATGCAGTAGAAATAAGAGGGTAAGTGGCAGCCAAAACCTGCTAATTAAATGTCCTTGATTAATTGTTCATCAGTAAGTGTGACCTCTTTAAAAGCAATTGTTTTGACAGTTTGCTGGTCTGGAGCAATTATGTGTGTTGTGTGAGTTAACTGAATACCAAGGAAGAAATTATTAACAAGTGGAAAACAATCAAGACAGTTGACAATATTCCCAGGATGTCTCAACCATTTCACCCTAAGGTCAGACTGTGCATTGCTCAGAGAAACAAAAAGCCTTACAAGTCATATCACAGAACTCAGTTAACATGTTAAATGTTCAAGTTCATTACAGTACAATTAGAAAAGTGAACAAGTATGGTTTGTTTGGAAGGGTTGCCACAAGAGAACCTCTTCTTTTTAAGAAAAACATAGCAGCAAGGCTTAAGTTTGCAAAGTTTCATTTGAACAAACCTAGGGGTCCACTCTTCTGCTATTAGTATACAAGCCATACAAAAAGATGCCACTTTTCTGGTCCCATCAAATTTATTATCATTTACGCCATTTTCTTGCTCTCCCACCACTGCCCTACCTAAGCAGACTGTACGAAAAGCAAGCAGTACTTGTTACTTGTTACTTGTACTTGTTAACATTAGTGGTAGCCATGCTGTCTCGGAAAAGCTGATCTGTGGGGGTCCCAGCTGTTGGATCCGACCAGAGGTAATATTGATGGTCTATCCTAAGGATAGGCCATAAACATTAGAACGGTAGATAAACCCTTTAAATTGGATGTCCAGGAACTGGAGCAATCCATGTGGTAATGGGGGGAGGTGTAAAGTAAAAAACAAAACAAAAACCACACTCACCTGTTTGCCTCCTCTGTCTGTTAAAGTCTTGTGCTGGACACATCTTGCCATGAGTCTTGAGACCAATTAGTGGCCTCAGCAACCACTACCATTGGTAAGGCACTGGTGACATGTGAGTGATGTCATTGGTCCCTCTCCAGTGACCCCTGATACTGACTTTTTCTCATTGGAATACATTGACCAGCGTTGATTGCCAAATGCTATACATTATAAAGCATTCGGCCTATCAAGGCTGGTTCTGCCGGAGGCTCGTCTGTGAGGAGGTGGAGTCTATGATTGGACCACAGCAGTGTATAGCATTCGGCAAATCAACGCTGGTTCTGAATCGTATCTTTACTGCGAATAGCGATAGTATTCGAACGAGTACGAGTATTTTGAATACCTACTCGATCGAATACTACTCGCTCATCTCTGGTTATTACTCTTTTATAAATACAGAGTCTAGCAGGTGTCATCTTCTCTGTAGATGCTCTTTCATTTTCTTCTCCATCTGGCCCAGACTGCCATGACAACTTCTCTTTTATTTGCTTCTGAGACCTTTTTGGCCTTTCACTTTAACAGAAAAACATTTTTGCCAAGGAACATTTGTGTCAGTATTGCCATGTTTGTTTGTTTGTTTGTTTGTTTGTTTTTTTCAATGACAAAACCATAAAGTGCAACAAATTTTGGGGTGAAAATGCTCCCCCTATTGGACTCTCAGACTCAAACCATTTTTTTAAGATTGTGCTTGGATTGGTATACCCTTCTCTTAGCTGTGTCCAAGGCACATCTCCTGGTTACTCTCCAACTATGAAAACTAATGCTAATGGGTGGGAGTCTCAGCTGGCAGATGCTAAAGTGGTCTGTCTTCGGGTGCAGCCATTTCTGGTTTAGTGACAGAATTGACTCATTTTGTGCTTGTTTTATTGTCTTCTATACTTATGAGGTCAATACATGACAAATTGGGACTAATTTTTCATTATGACTTTGATGTTGACCAGTGCTGAGACGCTGACGTCACCATGTTCTAGTTGGTGAGGCCCCCCAAAAAAATTGATTGAAAAAATCTTGGTTACACCAAATACGAGCCTACCTACTTTTCATTTGACTTATCAGTATAAGCTGAAGTGTATGTACTTAAAGACTAACACTATTTCTGACCTTTATATTACTTGTATTCTGCATTTTAATAACTTTTCAAACACTATCTTTAATTCTTGGAGCATAACAGGAGATGCTGCTCCATAACTCTCTTTCACTCACTCAGATGAAGAACCTGCGACATCATATAAAACAGTATAGAAAAAAACACTAAAGGACATTCATTCTAATAAAGCTCTTGGGGTGAATAACAGATATTACTAGTAGCTGCATATTGTAATTTCTGTATCTCTGCTTTTCTTTCACTCTTCGCCCTCCATAGACTTCTTTGGTCTCATGTAATTAGATATTTCTGTGAGCTGACAGTCCATCTTGGTTGGCAAAGATAGATTCAACAGAGATTTCAGAGTGAGTGAGTGAATGTTAGTTTAGTGGGATCTGGTTGAGAAGGTGGAAAAGAGATTTTTTTCCAATACGATATATTACAAAGCTTCTTATACTTAGGTTTGTTGGAAGGTTAGTGACCATTAAGCGTATAGCCTTTGAGACAGACTGGTTGCTATGGGTGTAGTGCCTGACAGCTTCTTATCAAAGACTGGGATTTTGTGTCTTTAGTTTTTGTGTCCTTAGTAACAGCTGTATAACTGGTTGTGGGTCACAAGTTCACCTAAAACCTGAATTTTCACTAAGTTAACAACATAGAAGTGATAAAGCCGTCAAACTTTTATCCAGCTCATCCTGTATTATTTCTAACATATTTTATTAACTATACTTAAGAATAGAATCTCTTTAATCTTATGACACTCTTTAGTTTGGTAACACAACAGGTAAAAGTAAAACCTCCATAAGAATGTTCTTTGAGGTCTTCGAGTTTCTTGACCTTACTCTTTATTATTGTCCATCGCACATTGAAATTGTGCACCTTCTAATTGAGCTATTTCTAGGTCTAATAGAATTTTGTTGTTCAATTTACAATTAATTGTGTCTTCAGACATGCTTGTAAACTCCAAGGTCTACATGTCAAGCCAAGGGTGAGAAGGGAGGAACAAGGGTTGGCTCATGGTGAGAACAGATACTTTTATGATATCAGTAACGTACACATAAACTGCAAAATTAGATTGTTGAACAAAACGGACTCCTCCCCAAAATGCATGTTTTGAGTGTCCATGTACCTACGGCTTCTGGTTTGTGACTGGTTAAGAGGAGCAGGGCGCTGTTTTTGTGACGCCTTTGCAAGAGCACACAGAACATGACTTTACAATGACTGGTTTAATGAGGCAGTAAAATTGAATACATGTAGACAGAACCCTGCACATTCAGCTCACAAATGGGTTTTCAGGCTTTGGAGAAATGTATGCACATTGTAAGCAGCTATATAATACCGGTCAATTGTCCTGATTTCCATAGGGCACTCGTGAATCCCATTAGCCAAAGAAGTTGACTTTACCTGGTAAAGGAGTGATAGGATCAGGTCTGTGTGTGGGTCCATTGTATGGGTTGTTGGTGGGTGTAAAGATTTTCAATTTTTTAAAATCTTTTTGCCAATTTTTGACATCCGTTCCTACAAACTATATTAATATTTGGCTGAGTTGTTAGCATCTGACCCCTTCAAACCGTCTGCTTGTCAATCCACTGTTACACTTTATTTATTACTATTATGTTTTATTTTTCTTCACCCTACATCCTGTATATACACATTGTATCATTCTTGTTCCGTTCGAGAAGTCTCTATCGTAATGTGAATTCTATCTTAAATTTATTTCACATATATATATATATATATGCTTTTTCAGTAATGTGATATGCATTTATGCGTTGGAGCAGGACATGTTCATTCTGTTTCGCATGGGCATTTTTTGTGGATTGCATAAAAGACCAATATACATTTTAGACAAAATGCATGACCTTTTGATTGAAATTAGGTTCTGGTCATAAAAAAACCCTTAGGCTCTTACGACGGGGATCAGCAGCTGAACCTGACCCCCCCTTCATGATTTGATCTGCAGATGTAAATAATAATTTATGGGAGCAACAAATATGGTGCAGTGCAGCCCCGGCCCCGGGCTGGAGCAGCTAAAGGGATGGGAATTAATAGAAAGCAGCACCAGGGGCCAGGAGCTATTAGCAGGCGCTATTCTTCACAGCTCCCATCAGGATTAATCATTGAGAGTTAATTTGAAGCTCAGACAAGTTGCTGTTAATTTAGTGCGGGGAGGACGGGATGGGGAGAGCCCAAACCCCCCGAGTCCCATTAATCAGCAGCCTCAGACGGCCCTGCCTTGATTACAATTTGCAAAAAAATTCATTAGCGCCTGGGCCAGTGACAATTTTTCTCTTTGCCTGTGATGTGACTCATTAGGCAGCCAAATGAAAGCTGTGATGATGGCTGCAATCAAACCCCTCCACTTGTTTATCTTCTCCCTGCCTCTCCAGTGCAGGATCAAGGCCCTCTCCAGCACCCACTCTCCTCACCCTGCCCCCTCTCCAGGCTGGCTCTCCCTTACCAACTACCTCCATACACTGGCTGATCCCTAACTCTTCTCTCATCGTAACCCCTTAAGCTAGTCCATGCTCCTAGTACACAAATAAAACAATGCTATCCCGCCACAGAGCTTGCACCCTCCGCTACATAACTATATTATTATTAGATATAGTCTTCAACATCACTCTGCAAGGTCTTCCCATAGTTAAAGATGTTCAAGATTACCTACCCCTGTACCCCAAAGTACAATGACTGACTTTTCCCCATGCCTGGGACTATTAAAGGATTATCTTATCTTCTAACATTAGAGTCCAGTCCTGTTCATTAGGACCATTAACATTTAACCCTAACAGTAGGTCCAACCTGTAGGTCATGTATATGACAAACTTTGGCCTCCTTCCCATATCTACTCAATTTCTTGTAATTACCTGTCTCTTCTGATCTTACCCTCATTTTCATCAATTTCGTGTATAATTTGTTGACATAAACACATCTTTAGGATAATAATCATGTCACCACTTTCCCCAGTACTTGTGTGGTTTTCTGTCAAGGCGTGTGGCTCAGTGCCAAGTAATCGTACCATTCCTTATAGTATATGTATCCTGGGCTTGGATGTCTGAGTTTTTGGCTTGTATGGGTCATTTCTTACCATAGTTTTTAACTATTTTATTATTAGATATAGTAATATGAAATATTCTATAATAAAGTATAACACCATACTATTTCATTAACCTATCGGGCCTAAATACAACGCCCCTTTTGCATGTTTAGCCATACCAATCATTTTCTACCTTGACGCGATTTTTTCTTGCACCTTTTGCATATTTATAATGTCGCCGCTGTGGATATTAAAAAGCTATACCTGGATAAATGAAAAATCCAATGATTTGTATGTATATGGGGATTCATCGAGCGGGAAAAGACGGAAAAAAAAATTAAAGACAAAGTTTTTTACATTCTAGAGTCTAGTTCGGGTCATGGGATTAGTAAAGTGGTTGTCTGTACGTGTGTCGTGAATGGATATTACATATACTTACAACACCCTATATGAACTGGACCCAGTATACATATGTCTATATGTATAGACAAAATATAAGTGTTCTTGTTAAATAACAGTCACATTAGAGCATTCTTGCACCCAACACATCTGCACAACAGGTTGACTGTGTTACATAAGTCAACTTTGCAGCTGCCCAGTTATAAGGAATCGGTCTTGTCGTTTTCTCTACCAGCGACTGATATTTTTTTTGATAAGCGAAGGACACATTTAGTATTTGCATATATTGCAACACATTTCCAGGATCCTTCCATCTACTATGGCTGACGTAGTCCTATAACTAATACACTATATCAGTGCTTGCACTTTAGATGCTGCTTTGCTTGCTGAGCTTGGATCAGATTTTTCTGTGTAAAATCAATAGGGATAAAATGAAAAAATAAGTGTAGCCTGCGGCCATTCCTGTGTAACTGGCACAAATGTTTGTCTACTAGGTGTGAACTAGTATCTGCAACTTGTGTCTACTTGTTAGGGTGTAAACGGTATGGGACTTGTATTGATAATATTTCTAGGGCTTTCACATACAAGTGTGTACATTGTAGCAGTGCGCATAGATTTTATAGAGTTTGTCGTTTTTTTTTACATTTCTAAACGCTACAAGACACTCAATATATATTGTACTGCTACTGAAAACTTCAATATATACAGCAGAAACTTTGACATTTTACCCAAAATAAATTTGTGCAATGTGGTATCCAATGACTGACACTAACAAATGTGCAATAAAATAATCTAATACTAGTAATAATAATATTATATTTTATAGGGATTTATCATACATTCTCAGAATCCCTAGATATTTGGAAAGTTGTGTCTGTTTGATATGGAAGCCAGTAAATAAAGAAATACATAAAAGGGGCAAATGTATTAATTGACATGATCTAGAATAATTTAATACCTAAAATATAGAAAATGTCATACTGCTTCATTTCCAGGTATTAGCGGTAATATCATTTATACAATCACATAATTTGTCTGTAACCTCAGAGTATCTGCAAACCAGAGCTGAGGGCTGTACATATAGTAATTAATATTTTGACATTGATGGTAACCTATTATTATTGCTGTGTAAATCATTTGCTGTAATGTGTACATACCTACACATGTACTTATCTAGTATCTAATTATATGGCATTGTGTGTATGATTTCCCATGTGAATAATTTATATTAAGTGGGTGTTAACAGCCTTGGTCCGCTCCATATTTCTAATCGCTGAACCTACACATACCTGTTCTATATATATATCTATACAGAGCGCTCGTGGGGAGGTAAACAAATCTATATTTTATGTAGGTCAATGTGAATGGGAATAGTTATTATTTGATACAGCAACACATTTTTTGGCTATATATTTGTGAAATATATATATATATATATATATATATATATATATATATATATATATGCACAGGTATATGATTTTTGCAGCTTTTTTAATCTGATTTTTGCTTCCAGTCCAGGTATTTAATTTTCTGAGTTGAAACCCAATGGCGGAAGGAATCCCTGTAGAATTGGTATATGATGAGAAGAAAATCCCCCTACCAACATATTAATAAAACCGAGCCTTTATCTGCCATTCAGCTGGTTAGCAGCACATCCAAGCACTGGCATGAAGTGACACAGATAGAGCTGACCCTGCCCGCTTCTTGCTGGGATCCCAACTCACTTTGTACAATGGCCACAAATAACCTGATAGATCCCAGGCTTCAGCATCCAAAGATCTGCTCTTGGTCTTATACGCCGGGCACTTTGTAACAATTCTGAATCTGCCTTTCCCCAGAATAAAAAGCTTCGCCCTCTTCCTCCTTTTAGCCCCACAACCCTGGAAACTTGCCCTAATTGAGGTCCCACCGCCCCCCTACCCAGACACATCTCCTGCACAGATGATGACTCTTCTAACCTTCTGCAATTAAATAATCTCTGAGAGAAAAAAATGTACATTCATTTATTTCTTGTCCAACAGACCCCACATGTCCTGCTCTATTAAATCCCACACAGACCCCCCCCTCCACATCATCACACAGATCAGATTTGACAAAATGAGTCTCAGAGGGGATTAGCCAAGACCTATATGAAATGACCCCACATCTCCCAGACTGCATGGCCGGAGTGGGATTATTTATTAGTGACATTTTAGGATTCACAAGACTTTTTTTTTTTTTTTTGTTGAAATTCATCATAACTTAAAGAGAAGTATGAGACACTGAATAAATTAATCACAACATAATCTGAAGCTCCAGGGAGCTAAACCAGAACATCAGTCTATCCAAAGAGGGACTCAAGTCCCTTTAAAAAAAAACACAGGGGCCAGAGAAGTTTTGTCCCAAATGGTCTGGACTTGTCTAAGTGTCCAAGATCAGGAGACCCGACCCTGTGCTGAGGTCCACATAGTTCTCCTGCTCTCCTCATAATAAATAGTAAGTGGTTGGCATGTCAGGCTACAGTGAGTTATGGGAACCTCCACCAACCTGCTGCAGTCTATGGTCTCTTGTAGACTGGAGCTCACAGTTCAGGGTCTAGCCTGCTCCAGCTGCTGGTGTTGGCTCCTGATGGCGAACCTGCTGACATGGACTGGGATGGGAACCACGATTTTGGGGTTTCTGGAGGGCTCCCCAGTTTTGGAGTTTGCATTCCCAGCCTTGACCCTCTTCCACTTGGCTCTGCGGTTCTGGAACCAGATTTTCACTTGGACCTCGCTCAGTTTGAGGGCATGTGCGATCTGGGAGCGCTCGGTGAGGGACAGATACTTCTTACAATGGAACTCCTTCTCCAACTCCAGGAGCTGCTCACTGGTGAAGGCCGTCCTTCTTCGCCTGTTCTTGCCGGTAGAGGTGCTGTTACTGGAGGGGTTGGGGTTCTGGGGGCTCTCCTCGGGGGTGTCTTCTTCTTTATGGGTCGTCTGGCAAGAGATGTTATCATCTGAGCTGTAGTCCAGGTCACTGTCCATCAAGTAGGAGTCTTCCTTCCCTTTCGCCTCCTCATCCTTCCCAGAGTCTTCCTTCCCTTGTCCCCGGACTGCACCTGCCGAATGGCCAGAACATGCACGTTACATATAGAAACCAGTCCTATAGACACTATGTATATAGAAACGAGACGAATATACGGATACGTTATACGTATACACAAGCCGAATATACAGATATATCATATGTATAGACCTGTCCTATATACATTATATATATAGAAGCAAGCCGAATATACAGATACGTTATACGTGTACACAAGTCGAATATATAGATACGTTATACATATACACAAGCCGAATATACGGATACATTATACGTGTACACAAGCCGAATATTCAGATATATCACATATATACCAAAGACCTATATACATAGACATTACATATATAAACAAGCCCAATATACATTATATACAGTAATATATACACGGCATTAACATACACAAACTATTACAGAGTATTAACAATGTTTCTAATCTACAGAAGCCAGTGTATAACATGTCAACATATTTCTATATCATCTGGAATAATCTGTCTATTTTATGTATCTATCTATTTATCTATCTATGGGATATATATATATATATATATATATATATATATATATATATATATATATATATATATTATACTGTGGAATCTATCTATCTATCTATCTATCTATCTATCTATCTATCTATCTATCTATCTATCTATCCATCCAGTATATGATATAGGGGTGTATATATGTATTCATCAATCGTATATAACAATTGCTTATATATAAAGTATTCAATATATACAAAAACTCTACAAAACTGCTGAATAATATTTCACTATTTCACCGGTCCGAATCTATGTACCTAAATATCATATGTGTAGCTGAATATTATCTATCTATCTATCTATCTATCTATCTATCTATCTATCTCCTATCTATCTGTCTGTCTAAATATCAACTATCTATCGATATAAATATCTATAATTCATCTCTCTACATATATCTATCTATCTATCTATCTATCTATCTATCTATCTATCTATCTGTATGTATGAGTATTATCTTTATATTATATTTTCCTTCCATAACAATAATTTATATTGTAATGTATAAAATATTAGGAGTAAAATCGCCAGAAATAAATCGCAGAACTTTCTTGTTACACTGAATATCAGGATGTTTTTTTTGTTACTTTGTTTCTTTCACTCTCTATTTCTTTTCTCCAGAGATTGTGGATTTCGTTCACGCTAAAATTCCTGTATTGTTATCTGTATCTCTCAGAACTTCACTACTTGCGGTTCTCCCGCGTTATCTGGACAGGGCTTGTGCCTGTACAATGAGGGGATGAAACTGATATCCAGTGATATAGTAATGCTTAGGATTGTCTAGTAAATCTATATATATCACATTATTCCTCATCACTCTCTTTGGAGGTGAAATCGTTTACACCCAGTTCTAGAGTGAACACGATCCGAACCTTTTTGCGATGCGTTTCATCATCTAAATATTCCCATCTGTCGGACTTGCCATTAATATTTTTGATGAAATCACTTTATAAAGTGAAAGTTCACATTTACATTTAAAAATGTCCAAATTTTTACATTTCCAGATCCAGATCCTTGCCTATTAATCCCTGCGTTTTCACAGCGGTATTTTCTATCTGGATATTGTGTATATCAGGTGTATCTTGCTGTGTAGATTGTGCCTAAGGAATTGATATCATTGCTCATACTTCCTCACGTGGATTTATTTACCTGCCTTAGATACATCTCATGGAAAACTTTCTGATCCACAATTCTAGAAGTGCTAAATGCCAGGTGTGAACACTTACCTAGAGCGCTGTCTGAAGCAGTGAATGGCAGTAATGTCCCGTCTTTGGTGACATAGGTTTTACTAGTGTCTTCTCCATCTGACTGCCCTCCATCACTTTTATCGAATCCGGGCAGGTTTTGGCTTCCAAACTTCCTGGCCGCCTCTTGGTGCTGGGTGGAGGCTGAGAAGCTGCCGGGTAAGGTGGCCATGAGGGTGGAGGTGAGGGCCATGCCCTGGGCCAGGCTGGAGCAGAATCCACTGGGTAAGCTGGGGATCTGGTGATGGGGGTGTGAGGAGGGGAGAGTGGGCTGTAGAGCTGGAGGTGGAGGGGGTGGTGGGGGCAGCACCACAGGCCTGTATGGCATGAACATGGGATATCCTGTATAGACAAAGTGCCCAGGACTAGGCTGTGGTGGGCTCCCTATCAGGGAGTCTATACTGAAGGCTGTACTGCTGCCCAGGGGACGCTGCATCATCATGAGAGGCGGCTGAAAGGCTGCACTCATATAAGCTACTGAGGGCTATAGGAGGCTAGAGAAGAACAGGGGAGACCCTAAATGCAGGCCACACAGGGGGCTCAGTTTCTGGCAGAGAGATGTCCTCAGCCTGTCATAGCTCCCAGTGTCCTAGAGGTTTAGTAGAGCAGAGGATTAGGGTCCAGGGCAAACCTCTGTGGAGGACACAGCTAGTAGGCTGACACTTACTGGTACTCTATGTCAGGGGGTGAAGCCTCTGTCTATAGGGTGGGTGTCCAGTCTCTGTCTATAGGTAGGTGTCCAGCCTAGGCTCTGTCTCTCACTATAGGTAGGTGTCCAGATTAGGTTCTGTCTCTGTCTATTGGGTAGATGTCCAGTCTAGGGTCTGCATCTGTCTACAAGATAGGTGTCCAGTCTGTGTCTATAGAGTAGGTGTCCAGGCTAGGCTCTTTCTATAGGGCAGGTGTCCAGACTAGGCTCTGCTTCTGTCTATAAGGTCCAGGCTAGGCTTTGTCTATAGGGTATGTGTCCAGCCTAGATTCTCTTCTCCTTGTGCTTGTTCCTCTCCTTGGATAACTTTGTCCTTTGCTTCCCTTGTGCTTTTGCTGGAGTCTTCCCTTTGTCTTTGATACTTCTGTCCTCTTCCTGAGTGTCAGGTGTATGGAGTTGGGTTGACAATGGTTCCCTGAGTGACTTGGATCCTCCTCC